>NC_141888.1:12999475-13306428 GCF_030686135.1 Camelina sativa
CGAGGCCACCAAAGACGACAAGGATCTTGTCGCAGACGAAAGGAACAAGTGGTTTCAAGAAGACCAAGGAGTCCTAGCCATTATTCAAAACTCCCTAGATGCCCCCATCCTTGAAGCTTACTCCTATTGCGAAACTGCAAAGGACTTATGGGACACTCTTAAGAATGTCTTTGGAAATGTTACTAACGTGAACCGGATCTTCGAGATTAAGAGAACCATCAACAATCTCAACCAGGAAGACATGGAGTTCACTAAACACTTTGGAAAGTTTAGGTCACTTTGGGCTGAACTAGAGATGCTCCGGCCGGCGACCGTAGATCCAGCCATCTTGAACGAAAGGCGTGAACAAGATAAAGTGTTCGGCTTACTCTTAACGTTGAACCCCTCCTACAACGACCTTATCAAGCATATCCTACGATCTGACAAGCTTCCTAGCCTAGACGACGTATGTAACCAAATTCAAAAGGAACATGGTTCCATGGGGCTATTCGGAGGAAAAGGGGAGTTAATAACTGTCAACAAGGTGGAAATGGCATCGGCTAACCGAGGATACTACAAGCCGGACGACAAGAATCCACCAGTATGTGAACATTGTAAGAAAGTGGGTCACTTCAAGAGCCGCTGCTGGATCCTTCACCCACACCTTCGCCGTGGAGGACCAAACCGTGGAGGACCACCAAGAGCCCATCAAGCCGCTGTAATGGGAGAAACACCAACCGAACCATCCCAACAAGCTACTGCACTCACGGCGTCCTCCGAGCTGGTGAGGAAGTCCGACCTTGATGCGCTCATCAAAGCCCTCAAGGAGGCCTCCGGTAAATCTTTTCTCGCCCTAAACAAAACTAAACCTCTTATTGTTGATTCCGGTGCATCTCATCACATGATTAGTGATTCTAGATTAATAAGTGATATTACACCGGCAAATGGTAATGTTGTTATAGCTAATGGCGAGAAGGTACCGGTTAAAGGTGTAGGAAATTTGAAATTGTTTGACAAAGTAACCAAGGCTTTTTATATGCCAACTTTCACATCAAATTTACTATCCGTTAAGAGAGCTACCACTGATTTGAATTGTTATGCAATATTTAGTCCTAACAAGGTTCATTTTCAGGATATTGAAACAAGTAAAGTTCTTGGACAAGGAGGTTCTAAGGATGATCTCTATGTGCTTGAGGACTTGAATCTATCTTCTACTTCTGCATCTTGTTTTAAATCGGTTGTTGTTAAACCTAATGACTCTATTCTTCATGCTAGATTAGGACATCCTCACACTAGAGCCTTAACCTTGATGTTTCCTAGTATTTCTTTTAAAAATGATGAATGTGAGGCTTGTATCCTTGGTAAACATTGCAAAGCTGTTTTTCCTAAATCTATTACTATGTATGAAAACTGTTTTGATTTAGTCCATTCTGATGTTTGGACATCTCCTTGCCTTTCTAGAGAAAATCAAAAGTATTTTGTTATTTTTATTGATGAAAAATCGAAATATACTTGGTTGACCTTACTCCCTTCTAAGGATAGAGTTCTTGAGGCCTTTACTAATTTCCAAAATTATGTTACTAACCACTATCATGCAAAGATTAAAATTTTGAGATCAGATAATGGTGGAGAGTACACAAGTCATGCCTTTAAACAACATCTAGCCAAACATGGAATTCTTCACCAAACTAGTTGCCCATACACACCACAACAAAATGGAGTGGCTGAGAGGAAGAATAGGCATCTCATGGAGGTTGCAAGGTCTATGATGTTCCATACAACGGTTCCAAAGCGCTTTTGGGGTGATGCTGTCCTTGCGGCCTGTTACCTTATTAATCGCACACCAACGAAGATCCTTAATGACATATCCCCATTTGAGGTATTAAACAAGGCTAAACCTACATTTGACCATCTAAGGGTGTTTGGTTGTGTTTGTTATGTGTTGCGACCAGGTGAACTACGAGACAAACTCGATGCCAAGAGTGTTAAGAGCATGTTTATCGGCTACTCCACAACACAAAAGGGCTATAAGTGCTATGATCCGGCGACAAGGAGAGTTCTCATATCTCGTGATGTCAAGTTTGTGGAGACAAAAGGATTCTATGACGAGCCCAACTGGGATGAACTACGTAACCTATCAACCACCCCATCGGATCGAACGCGGAACCTACGTGTCATCCTTGAGCGGCTAGGCATTGAAAACGATCGGGCCGCCAATGATCCTGCCGAGCCAACTGAACCTTCTGTCCCATCTACTGATCCTGTTCCTGTCGAGCCAAATGCACCAGAAACATCTATGGAAGATCATGGTACCGCGGACTCCGGACACGGACACGGACACGGACACGGACACGGACACAGTACCATTCACGGAACCGGAAGTTCCAGTCAGTGCTGAGTCCGAGGCTGGGCCTATCGTTCCTCTCCGACGAAGTCAGCGCATCAAGTTTCACCCCAACAACTGGACGAACACTCGAGTGTACTACAACAACATGGCCGTCGCGCACCCAATTCAGGCCGTATGTTCACTTGCTCATCTCCCGATTGATCATCAAGTCTTTCTTGGCCACATTGATGCGAACTGGATTCCCCAGACCTATGCTGAGGCCAAGGACCACAAGGAATGGCAAGATGCGATCAACGCTGAAAACACGGCCATGGTCCAAAACCGTACGTGGGATGAAGCCGATTTGCCCAACGGCAAGAAGGCCGTTACCTCGCGTTATATCTTCACCATCAAATACAAGAGCAATGGTGAGATCGAACGCTACAAAGCCCGGCTTGTTGCACGAGGATTCACACAAACGTATGGGGAGGACTATCTTGATACGTTTGCTCCGGTGGCCAAGCTTCACACCGTTCGAGTTGTTCTCTCTCTTGCCACCAACCTCGATTGGGAACTTTGGCAAATGGATGTTAAGAACGCCTTCTTGCAAGGAGAGCTTGAAGACGAAGTGTATATGCGGCCACCACCGGGCTTAGAAGACACCATTAGTCCGGGCAAGGTGTTAAAACTCAACAAAGCAATCTATGGCCTAAAACAGTCTCCAAGAGCATGGTACCACAAGCTAAGCACCACTCTCCTTGACAAAGGATTCCGAAAATCCGAGGCTGATCATACTCTATTCACGCTAACAAGCACAAAAGGTATAATAGTCATTCTAGTGTATGTTGATGATATCATCATCACTGGAAGTGACTCGGTAGGTATTCAAACCACTAAAACCTTTTTGAAATCAGTTTTTGATATTAAAGACCTTGGAGAGTTGAAATATTTTCTTGGGATAGAAGTTTACAGATCGGATAAAGGTCTATTCTTGTCACAAAGGAAATATGCACTTGACTTGTTGAGTGAAACAGGAAAATTAGGTTCAAAAGCGGTGTCTACACCCCTTGAAGAGAACTACAAGGCCGGAGGACAGGGGGAGCTTGATACAGCTCCGTTCAAGGACGTTAGCCTATACCGGCGCCTAGTAGGTAAGCTTATCTACTTAACGATCACACGACCTGATATTTGTTTTGCTGTGAACCAGGCCAGCCAGCATATGAAGAACCCAACGATCCATCATTGGAACATGGTGACACGAATCCTCAAGTACATCAAAGGCTCACCGGGACAAGGCATTTGGATGGGACGCAATAAGAACACCGAACTAGTGGGCTATTGCGATGCTGACTATGCCGGAGATCGAGAGGACCGCCGCTCAACTACAGGCTACTGCACGTTCCTTGGTGGTAACTTGGTCACTTGGAAGAGCAAGAAGCAAAAGGTCGTATCACTTTCAAGTGCGGAGTCCGAGTATAGAGCTATGAGGAAACTAACAACGGAACTGATGTGGTTAAAGGCACTCCTCAAGGATCTTGGAATTGAATCACCGAAACCAATCACTATGCATTGTGATAATGAAGCCGCCATCCATATCGCCACCAATTCAGTGTTTCATGAGAGAACCAAGCATATTGAAGTCGATTGTCATAAAGTTAGAGAGCAAATCAAGCTTGGGGTTGTCCTACCATGTCATACTGAAAGCAAAGAACAACTGGCTGACATCCTCACCAAAGCAGCAAGCCCACAAGTGTGTGAATACATTCACTCGAAGCTTGGCCTCATAGACCTTACTCGGCCATGAGATCCTAAATCGGCACCTACACTCTTTTTCCCTTGTGTATAGTTTTTCCCAAGTGGTTTTCTATACTAAGGTTTTTAATGAGGTGGGTGCCCATTTAGTCAAGCTTGATCCATGGCCTTAGTCAAGCTTGAGGGGGAGTCTGAAATGGGACACCACCGTCCGTACGGCCGTACGGACGTCCGTACTGTTATCAAAGTGGGCCGTCCGTACAACCATCGAGAATATCAGGTCCAGCCCATCAGTGAGAGCCTCCAACGGTCACAAGCCTTCGAGATCCTTCCTCCTTCATAACCGTTGACAAGCTGTGCAAGTGGAAGGGAAAGGAAGATCACATGTTGTGATTAAGGAGGTGTCACTATCTCCATTTGTAAATGTGTATAGCATCTTAGAGGAATATTCTTGTATGTATGACTATAATAAGGATGTAACTAGGTTACTAATAAAGTAAGAAGAGAAAATATCTCTTTCTCCAATTCTCTCCATGCGCCTACTCTCTTCCCTTCTCTATCCGATCTCTATTCTTAGTTACTCTCAAATCTCTCTAATTTAAAACTTACATTATACCCATTTTGTCCCAAAACAGGCTAACAACAAGAAAACATTGCTTAGAAGCTGTAAACAGCTATGTTAGTGTTTCTGGGGTTAAAATGTGTCTTAATCCAATGCAACTAACTAATTATAAGAGTTTGAGATAGATGTGGAGAGTTTAAAAGCCACTTATACCCACTTTGTCCCAAAACAAACTAACAGCAAGAAAAAATTGCTTAGTAGCTGTAAACAGCTAGGTTTGTGTTTATGGGGTTAAAATGTGTCTTAATCCAATGCAACTAACTAAGTATAAGAGTTTGAGATAGATGTGGAGAGTTTAAAAGCCACTTATACCCATTTGCACCAAAACAGGCTAAAACCAAGAAAACATTGCTTAGAAGCTGTAAACAGCTATGTTAGTGTTTTTGGGGTTAAAATGTGTCTTAATCCAATGCAACTATCTAATTATAAGAGTTTGAGGTAGATGTGGAGAGTTTAAAAGCCACTTGTACCCATTTTGTCCCAAAACAGGCTAACAGCAAGAAAACATTGCTTAGTAGCTGTAAACAGCTATGTTTGTGTTTATGGGGTTAAAATGTGTCTTAATCCAATGCAACTAACTAAGTATAAGAGTTTGAGATAGATGTGAAGAGTTTAAAAGCCACTTATACCCATTTTGTCCCAAAACAGGCTAAAACCAAGAAAACATTGCTTAGAAGCTGTAAACAGCTATGTTAGTGTTTATGGGGTTAAAATGTGTCTTAATCCAATGCAAGTAACTAATTATAAGAGTTTGAGATAGATGTGGAGAGTTTAAAAGCCACTTATACCCATTTTGTCCCAAAACAGGCTAAAACCAAGAAAACATTGCTTAGAAGCTGTAAACAGCTATGTTAGTGTTTCTGGGGTTAAAATGTGTCTTAATCCAATGCAACTAACTAATTATAAGAGTTTGAGATAGATGTGGAGAGTTTAAAAGCCACTTATACCCATTTTGTCCCAAAACAAACTAACAGCAAGAAAAAATTACTTAGTAGCTGTAAACAGCTATGTTTGTGTTTATGGGGTTAAAATGTGTCTTAATCCAATGCAACTAACTAAGTATAAGAGTTTGAGATAGATGTGGAGAGTTTAAAAGCCACTTATACCCTTTTTGTCCCAAAACAGGCTAAAACCAAGAAAACATTGCTTAAAAGCTGTAAACAGCTATGTTAGTGTTTATGGGGTTAAAATGTGTCTTAATCCAATGCAACTAACTAATTATAAGAGTTTGAGATAGATGTGGAGAGTTTAAAAGCCACTTATACCCATTTTGTCCCAAAACAGGCTAAAACCAAGAAATCATTGCTTAGAAGCTGTAAACAGCTATGTTAGTGTTTCTGGGGTTAAAATGTGTCTTAATCCAATGCAACTAACTAATTAGAAGTGTTTGAGATAGATGTGGAGAGTTTAAAAGCCACTTATACCCATTTTGTCCCAAAACAGGCTAACAACAAGAAAACATTGCTTAGAAGCTGTAAACAGCTATGTTAGTGTTTCTGGGGTTAAAATGTGTCTTAATCCAATGCAACTAACTAATTATAAGAGTTTGAGATAGATGTGGAGAGTTTAAAAGCCACTTATACCCACTTTGTCCCAAAACAAACTAACAGCAAGAAAAAATTGCTTAGTAGCTGTAAACAGCTAGGTTTGTGTTTATGGGGTTAAAATGTGTCTTAATCCAATGCAACTAACTAAGTATAAGAGTTTGAGATAGATGTGGAGAGTTTAAAAGCCACTTATACCCATTTGCACCAAAACAGGCTAAAACCAAGAAAACATTGCTTAGAAGCTGTAAACAGCTATGTTAGTGTTTTTGGGGTTAAAATGTGTCTTAATCCAATGCAACTATCTAATTATAAGAGTTTGAGGTAGATGTGGAGAGTTTAAAAGCCACTTGTACCCATTTTGTCCCAAAACAGGCTAACAGCAAGAAAACATTGCTTAGTAGCTGTAAACAGCTATGTTTGTGTTTATGGGGTTAAAATGTGTCTTAATCCAATGCAACTAACTAAGTATAAGAGTTTGAGATAGATGTGGAGAGTTTAAAAGCCACTTATACCCATTTTGTCCCAAAACAGGCTAAAACCAAGAAAACATTGCTTAGAAGCTGTAAACAGCTATGTTAGTGTTTATGGGGTTAAAATGTGTCTTAATCCAATGCAAGTAACTAATTATAAGAGTTTGAGATAGATGTGGAGAGTTTAAAAGCCACTTATACCCATTTTGTCCCAAAACAGGCTAAAACCAAGAAAACATTGCTTAGAAGCTGTAAACAGCTATGTTAGTGTTTCTGGGGTTAAAATGTGTCTTAATCCAATGCAACTAACTAATTATAAGAGTTTGAGATAGATGTGGAGAGTTTAAAAGCCACTTATACCCATTTTGTCCCAAAACAAACTAACAGCAAGAAAAAATTACTTAGTAGCTGTAAACAGCTATGTTTGTGTTTATGGGGTTAAAATGTGTCTTAATCCAATGCAACTAACTAAGTATAAGAGTTTGAGATAGATGTGGAGAGTTTAAAAGCCACTTATACCCTTTTTGTCCCAAAACAGGCTAAAACCAAGAAAACATTGCTTAAAAGCTGTAAACAGCTATGTTAGTGTTTATGGGGTTAAAATGTGTCTTAATCCAATGCAACTAACTAATTATAAGAGTTTGAGATAGATGTGGAGAGTTTAAAAGCCACTTATACCCATTTTGTCCCAAAACAGGCTAAAACCAAGAAATCATTGCTTAGAAGCTGTAAACAGCTATGTTAGTGTTTATGGGGTTAAAATGTGTCTTAATCCAATGCAACTAACTAATTACAAGAGTTTGAGATAGATGTGGAGAGTTTAAAAGTCACTTATTCCCATTTTGTCCCAATAGAGGCTAAAACCAAGAAAACATTGCTTAGTAGCTGTAAACAGCTATGTTAGTGTTTATGGGGTTAAAATGTGTATTAATCCAATGCAACTAACTAAATATAAGAGTTTGAGATAGATGTGGAGAGTTTAAAAGCCACTTGTACCCATTTTGCACCAAAACAGGCTAAAACCAAGAAAACATTGCTTAGAAGCTGTAAACAGTTATGTTAGTGTTTATGGGGTTAAAATGTGTCTTAATCCAATGCAACTAACTAATTATAAGAGTTTGAGATGAATGTGGAGAGTTTAAAAGCCACTTATACCCTTTTTGTCCCAAAATAGGCTAAAACCAAGAAAACATTGCTTAGAAGCTGTAAACAGCTATGTTAGTGTTTATGGGGTTAAAATGTGTGTTAATCCAATGCAACTAACTAATTATAAGAGTTTGAGATAGATGTGGAGAGTTTAAAAGCCACTTATACCCATTTTGTCCCAAAACAGGCTAAAACCAAGAAAACATTGCTTAGAAGCTGTAAACAGCTATGTTAGTGTTTATGGGGGTAAAATGTGTCTTAATCCAATGCAACTAACTACTAATATGAGTTTAAGATAGATGTGGAGAGTTTAAAAGCCACTTATACCCTTTTTGTCCCAAAATAGGCTAAAACCCAGAAAACATTGCTTAGAAGCTGTAAACAGCTATGTTAGTGTTTCTGGGGTTAAAATGTGTCTTAATCCAATGCAACTATCTAATTATAAGAGTTTGATATAGATGTGGAGAGTTTAAAAGCCACTTATATCCATTTTGTCCCAAAACAAGCTAACAGCAAAAAAACATTGCTTAGTAGCTGTAAATAGCTATGTTTGTGTTTATGGGGTTAAAATGTGTCTTAATCCAATGCAACTAACTAAGTATAAGAGTTTGAGATAGATGTGGAGAGTTTAAAAGCCACTTATACCCATTTTGCACCAAAACAGGCTAAAACCAAGAAAACATTGCTTAGAAGCTGTAAACAGCTATGTTAGTGTTTTTGGGGTTAAAATGTGTCTTAATCCAATGCAACTATCTAATTATAAGAGTTTGAGGTAGATGTGGAGAGTTTAAAAGCCACTTGTACCCATTTTGTCCCAAAACAGGCTAACAGCAAGAAAACATTGCTTAGTAGCTGTAAATAGCTATGTTTGTGTTTATGGGGTTAAAATGTGTCTTAATCCAATGCAACTAACTAAGTATAAGAGTTTGAGATAGATGTGGAGAGTTTAAAAGCCACTTATACCCATTTTGTCCCAAAACAGGCTAAAACCAAGAAAACATTGCTTAGAAGCTGTAAACAGCTATGTTAGTGTTTATGGGGTTAAAATGTGTCTTAATCCAATGCAACTAACTAATTATAAGAGGTTAAGATAGATGTGAAGAATTTAAAAGCCACTTATACCCTTTTTGTCCCAAAATAGGCTAAAACCAAGAAAACATTGCTTAGAAGCTGTAAACAGCTATGTTAGTGTTTATGGGGTTAAAATGTGTCTTAATCCAATGCAACTAACTAATTATAAGAGTTTGAGATAGATGTGGAGAGTTTAAAAGCCACTTATACCCATTTTGTCCCAAAACAGGCTAAAACCAAGAAAACATTGCTTAGAAGCTGTAAACAGCTATGTTAGTGTTTCTGGGGTTAAAATGTGTCTTAATCCAATGCAACTAACTAATTATAAGAATTTGAGATAGATGTGGAGAGTTTAAAAGCCACTTATACCCATTTTGTCCCAAAACAGGCTAAAACCAAGAAAACATTGCTTAGAAGCTGTAAACAGCTATGTTTGTGTTTATGGGGTTAAAATGTGTCTTAATCCAATGCAACTAACTAAGTATAAGAGTTTGAGATAGATGTGGAGAGTTTAAAAGCCACTTATACCCATTTTGCACCAAAACAGGCTAAAACCAAGAAAACATTGCTTAGAAGCTGTAAACAGCTATGTTAGTGTTTTTGGGGTTAAAATGTGTCTTAATCCAATGCAACTATCTAATTATAAGAGTTTGAGGTAGATGTGGAGAGTTTAAAAGCCACTTGTACCCATTTTGTCCCAAAACAGGCTAACAGCAAGAAAACATTGCTTAGTAGCTGTAAATAGCTATGTTTGTGTTTATGGGGTTAAAATGTGTCTTAATCCAATGCAACTAACTAAGTATAAGAGTTTGAGATAGATGTGGAGAGTTTAAAAGCCACTTATACCCATTTTGTCCCAAAACAGGCTAAAACCAAGAAAACATTGCTTAGAAGCTGTAAACAGCTATGTTAGTGTTTATGGGGTTAAAATGTTTCTTAATCCAATGCAACTAACTAATTATAAGAGTTTAAGATAGATGTGAAGAATTTAAAAGCCACTTATACCCTTTTTGTCCCAAAATAGGCTAAAACCAAGAAAACATTGCTTAGAAGCTGTAAACAGCTATGTTAGTGTTTATTATTGACCATGTTACTTAAGACTTGGAGGTTGTCCGTACGGACGTCCGTACGATCGTCCTAATGGCCACCCTTAAGGTTGAGGCCTATTGAGAGAAATGAGAAGGCTTGGGGTTGGAAACAATACCAAGCCCATTAGAAGGATCTCGAAGAAGAATGTGACCGTTGGAGGATAAGAGTCACGAGATAGCTTCCCTTAGGGAGACAAGGTCACGTCGCTTTCTATCTTGGGATCGCTCCCTTCTCTCTCTTCATGTCTCTATCTACAAGTTGTCGAGTTGGTGGGATTGTTAACCTAGTTTTCATTCTATTTAAGGCCTTTGGCCGACATTGTAAAAGCTATTCTAATACAAGCTCTCATTTTATCTCACATTCTCTCTAATTTGCTTCCGCATACTCAATTTAAACCAACATGGTATCAGAGCAAGTTTATTGATCCATGGTTCTATAAACTTTCTCCTCTTCTTTTTCTTGTTCTTATTTGATTCTACTTTGCATTCTCTACTCGTATACTACTCCTTTACTCTATTCTTCATTCTACTCACTCATTCGCGCTTCATTCTATCCGCTACTCTATCGTTTTTCTCGCTACTCTACCTAACAATGGACAACAACAAGCCTATTGTTACCCCGGTGGTGCTCAAAGGAGCAAACTACCTGTTGTGGAAAAGAACCACAAAGACCGCTCTCAGTGGCCGAGGACTTTGGATCCATGTAGAAACGGACCAACTCCCCAAGAAAGCCACTAAGGAGGACGGTAAAGAAGGAACGGAAGAAGACAAGGAGGCTGATCTCGAGAAGGAAGTCAAGTGGTTCCAAGAAGATCAGACCGTGCTTGCCATTCTCCAAAACTCGCTAGACGCACCGATTCTTGAAGCCTACTCGTACTGCGAGACGGCCAAAGAACTATGGGAGACGCTAGCGAATGTGTATGGGAACGTGACCAACTTGACTCGGGTATTTGAGGTCAAGAAGGCTATCAACGGTCTCCATCAAGAAGACTTGGAGTTTACCAAGCATTTTGGGAAGTTCCGGTCATTGTGGGCCGAGTTGGAGATGCTCCGGCCAAGTACTATCGATCCGGCCATCCTCAATGAACGAAAGGAGCAAGACAAGGTGTTTGGTCTCCTGCTCACTCTCAATCCGGCGTTCAATGACCTGATTAAGCACATCCTCCGTGGAGACAAGCTACCTACTCTTGAAGACGTGTGTTCTCAAGTGCAAAAGGAACAAGGTTCACTTGGTCTCTTTTGTGAAAAGGACGACTTGGCTACCGCGAACAAAGGAGTCTACAAGCAAGATGACCGGAAAACAATGGTGTGCGACCACTGCAAGAAGAAGGGACACATGAAGGACAAGTGCTGGATCCTTCACCCTCATCTCAAACCGGCTAAGTTCAAGGCGCATATCTCGCAAGAAGGACCAAGCGGCCAAGGTTTCGGTGCAGCAAACCAAGGCAACGCGGCGGCTACGGCCATGGCGGCTTCTCTTAGAGATCTTGTGAGGAAATCAGACCTGGAGGCCCTCATCAAGTCCATCGCAGCCCTAAAGGAATCTGGTATCACTTTCTTCGCTTCACAACCTAGTAAAACGCTTGTTGTAGACTCGGGTGCTTCTCATCACATGATAAGTAACCCGAGCCTTATACACAACATAAAGCCGACTGTGGGAAATGTGATTATTGCAAATGGGGATAGGATACCAGTTAAAGGTGTAGGAGATTTAAAGTTGTTTGATAAGAACTCAAAGGCCTTCTTTATGCCTAATTTTACTTCTAACCTATTATCGGTTAAGAGAGCTACAACCGATTTGAATTGTTATACCATATTTGGTCCTAACAGTGTGCATTTTCAGGATATTGAGACTGGCAAGATTCTTGGAGGTGGAGATGCTAAGGGAGATCTCTATGTCCTAGAGAAAAACTCATCAAGTTCACCTAATATGTTTTCTTTTAAATCGGACCTTAGTAGTATTTCAAGTGAAGTGTGGCATGCTAGACTAGGCCACCCTCACTCTAGAGCTTTTCAATTAATGTTGCCTAAATTTTCTTTTGATAGTTCAAGTTGTGAACCTTGTATTCTTGGCAAACATTGCAAATCGGTTTTCCCTAAATCTACTACCATTTATGAACATTGTTTTGACTTAGTACATTCTGATGTTTGGACCTCACCATGCCTATCTAGAGACAATAACAAGTATTTTGTGACTTTTATTGATGAAAAATCAAAATATACTTGGCTCACATTGTTACCATCTAAAGATAGGGTTTATGATGCATTTGTTAATTTTCAGAATTATGTTACTAATCATTTCAATGCAAAAATAAAGGTACTAAGATCAGATAATGGGGGAGAGTACATCAGTCATAGACTCAAAGATCATTTGTCCAAACACGGCATTCTACAACAAACGAGTTGTCCATATACGCCCCAACAGAATGGCGTGGCCGAGAGGAAGAACCGGCACCTTATGGAAGTGGCGAGGTCGATGATGTTCCAAACCAATGTCACCAAACGATTCTGGGGAGATGCTGTCATGACGGCTTGCTACTTGATTAATAGGACTCCTACCAAAGTTCTACAAGACAAACCTCCATATGAGGTACTCAATCAATTTAAACCATCTTTGGATCACTTACGCGTTTTCGGGTGTGTATGCTTTGTTTTGGTTCCAGGGGAACAAAGGACTAAGCTCGACGCCAAAAGCACCAAATGTATGTTCATTGGCTACTCGACAAGTCAGAAGGGCTATAAGTGCTATGATCCAGCTGCTGGCCGCCTACATATCTCTCGAGAAGTGCGGTTCCTTGAACACCAAGGATACTATGCGACAAAGGATTGGGACAGTCTCAAGGATCTCTCTCGGTCCAACTCTGATCGTTCGGCCAACCTACGGTTCCTCCTCGATCACCTCGGCATCACCACTCCATCAAGCCCGTCGAGCCATGCTCAGCCTACTCCGACCTCACATGAACCGGATGTACCCGCTATCTCACCCGTAGAAGAAGAAGTTCAAGAAAATGCCTCCGTGCCGCTTGTTCCTCCTCCGGCTGAACCATGTGCCGAGCCTACTCATGAGGACAATGATCATCTCGTGACCTCAACCGATGCTCTCCCACGGGAATCTATGGTTGCTCTTCCCCGGCAAAGTCAACGTCTAAAGTTTCATCCTTCGACATGGAAAGATAAGCGGGTCTACTACAACAATCAGGCCGTGGCCCATCCTATCCAAGCGGTGTGTTCACTTGACCTGGTTCCTCAGGAACACGCTGCCTTCCTCACCAAGATTGATGCTCAATTCGTTCCTCAAACCTATGATGAAGCCAAAGAGCACAAAGAGTGGTTAGCGGCGGTTGATGCTGAGACCGATGCTATGATCCGGAACCACACTTGGGACGAAGCGGATCTTCCCAAGGGAAAGAAGGTGGTCAGCTCAAAATGGGTCTTCACAATTAAGTACCTGAGCAATGGCGACGTGGAGCGCTATAAGGCTCGCCTTGTGGCTCGCGGTTTCACACAAACATACGGTACCGACTATACGGACACGTTTGCCCCGGTCGCCAAGCTGCACACCGTTCGTGTCGTTCTCTCCTTGGCTACAAACCTCTCGTGGGACCTTTGGCAGATGGACGTCAAGAATGCCTTCCTTCAGGGGGAGCTTGAAGAAGAAGTGTATATGCACCCACCTCCGGGCTTCGAACATCTTGTGGCTCCGGGCAAAGTTCTCCGCCTTCGCAAGGCCATCTACGGCCTCAAACAATCCCCTCGGGCGTGGTACCACAAACTCAGCTCGACACTTCGCACCAATGGTTTTCGACGCTCGGAAGCCGACCACACATTGTTCACTCTACGGACTGCCGGCGGTCGCGTCGTGGTGCTCGTCTATGTCGATGATATAATCATCACTGGCGATGACAAGGAAGGTATTTCCACTACCAAGACTCTCCTTCACTCAGCCTTTGACATCAAGGACCTCGGTGAACTGAAATATTTTCTTGGGATTGAAATCTCCCGATCGCCGGAAGGACTCTTTCTCTCCCAACGGAAGTACATGCTGGACTTGCTCAAGGAAACTGGTAAGCTGGGGGCTAAACCGGTCTCTACGCCACTAGAAGAAGGCTACCAGGTCAAGCGAAAGGGGGAGATGAAGACGTTACCGAACAAGTTGGCTGAGCCATATGAGGACGTGGGCAGATATAGGCGGCTGGTTGGGAAGCTGATTTACCTCACCATCACACGGCCGGATCTGTGCTATGCTGTGAACCAAGTAAGCCAGCACATGAAAGCACCAACAAACTTTGATTGGAACACTGTTGAGAGGATCCTATGCTATCTAAAGGGAAGCCCTGGCCGCGGCATTTGGATGGGAAAGAACAACAATACCGAGCTTGTTGGCTATTGCGACGCGGATTATGCGGGCGACACAACCGATAGAAGGTCTACAACAGGATACTGTACGTTTGTTGGTGGGAACCTAGTCACTTGGAAGTCGAAGAAACAGAAGGTGGTGTCTCAATCAAGTGCCGAGTCAGAATATAGGGCCATGAAGAAGCTCACAAACGAGCTAACTTGGCTCAAAGGTCTTCTCAAGGACCTTGGAGTGGAGATAGATGAACCCATCACTATGCACTGTGACAACAAGGCTGCAATACATATAGCAACCAACTCTGTTTTCCATGAGAGGACCAAGCATATCGAAGTAGACTGCCACACAGTGCGAGAGAAGATTGAAGAAGGGGTTGTCTTACCGTGTCACACGCCGAGCAAGGACCAACTGGCCGATATTTTCACAAAAGCCACTAGTCCACAGATTTGCGAGTATATCTCTAGCAAACTTGGACTAGTCGATCCTACACATCCATGAGAAGACTCCTCTAACCCGTGGAGAGCACACTCTTTTCCTTGATATGGTTTTATCCCATGTGGTTTTCCATATTAAGGTTTTTAACGAGGTGGTCTTGTGCGGGTTCCAAGCTTAGCCGTTTCACTTGGCTAAGCTTGAGGGGGAGTATTGACCATGTTACTTAAGACTTGGAGGTTGTCCGTACGGACGTCCGTACGATCGTCCTAATGGCCACCCTTAAGGTTGAGGCCTATTGAGAGAAATGAGAAGGCTTGGGGTTGGAAACAATACCAAGCCCATTAGAAGGATCTCGAAGAAGAATGTGACCGTTGGAGGATAAGAGTCACGAGATAGCTTCCCTTAGGGAGACAAGGTCACGTCGCTTTCTATCTTGGGATCGCTCCCTTCTCTCTCTTCATGTCTCTATCTACAAGTTGTCGAGTTGGTGGGATTGTTAACCTAGTTTTCATTCTATTTAAGGCCTTTGGCCGACATTGTAAAAGCTATTCTAATACAAGCTCTCATTTTATCTCACATTCTCTCTAATTTGCTTCCGCATACTCAATTTAAACCAACATTTATGGGGTTAAAATGTGTCTTAATCCAATGCAACTAACTAATTATAAGAGTTTGAGATAGATGTGGAGAGTTTAAAAGCCACTTATACCCATTTTGTCCCAAAACAGGCTAAAACCAAGAAAACATTGCTTAGAAGCTGTAAACAGCTATGTTAGTGTTTCTGGGGTTAAAATGTATCTTAATCCAATGCAACTAACTAATTATAAGAGTTTGAGATAGATGTGGAGAGTTTAAAAGCCACTTATACCCATTTTGTCCCAAAACAAACTAACAGCAAGAAAAAATTGCTTAGTAGCTGTAAACAGCTATGTTTGTGTTTATGGGGTTAAAATGTGTCTTAATCCAATGCAACTAACTAAGTATAAGAGTTTGAGATAGATGTGGAGAGTTTAAAAGCCACTTATACCCATTTTGTCCTAAAACAGGCTAAAACCAAGAAAACATTGCTTAGTAGCTGTAAATAGCTATGTTTGTGTTTATGGGGTTAAAATGTGTCTTAATCCAATGCAAGTAACTAAGTATAAGAGTTTGAGATAGATGTGGAGAGTTTAAAAGCCACTTAAACCCATTTTGTCCCAAAACAGGCTAAAACCAAGAAAACATTGCTTAGAAGCTGTAAACAGCTATGTTAGTGTTTATGGGGTTAAAATGTTTCTTAATCCAATTCAACTAACTAATTATAAGAGTTTAAGATAGATGTGAAGAATTTAAAAGCCACTTATACCCTTTTTGTCCCAAAATAGGCTAAAACCAAGAAAACATTGCTTAGAAGCTGTAAACAGCTATGTTAGTGTTTATGGGGTTAAAATGTGTCTTAATCCAATGCAACTAACTAATTATAAGAGTTTGAGATAGATGTGGAGAGTTTAAAAGCCACTTATACCCATTTTGTCCCAAAACAGGCTAAAACCAAGAAAACATTGCTTAGAAGCTGTAAACAGCTATGTTAGTGTTTCTGGGGTTAAAATGTGTCTTAATCCAATGCAACTAACTAAGTATAAGAGTTTGAGATAGATGTGGAGAGTTTAAAAGCCACTTATACCCATTTTGTCCCAAAACAGGCTAAAACAAAGAAAACATTGCTTAGAAGCTGTAAACAGCTATGTTAGTGTTTATGGGGTTAAAATGTGTCTTAATCCAATGCAACTAACTAATTATAAGAGTTTAAGATAGATGTGAAGAATTTAAAAGCCACTTATACCCTTTTTGTCCCAAAATAGGCTAAAACCAAGAAAACATTGCTTAGAAGCTGTAAACAGCTATGTTAGTGTTTATGGGGTTAAAATGTGTCTTAATCCAATGCAACTAACTAATTATAAGAATTTGAGATAGATGTGGAGAGTTTAAAAGCCACTTATACCCATTTAGTCCCAAAACAAACTAACAGCAAGAAAAAATTGCTTAGTAGCTGTAAACAGCTATGTTAGTGTTTATGGGGTTAAAATGTGTCTTAATCCAATGCAACTAACTAATTATAAGAGTTTGAGATAGATGTGGAGAGTTTAAAAGCCAGTTATACCCATTTTGTCCTAAAACAGGCTAAAACCAAGAAAACATTGCTTAGAAGCTGTAAACAGCTATGTTAGTGTTTCTGGGGTTAAAATGTGTCTTAATCCAATGCAACTAACTAATTATAAGAGTTTGAGATAGATGTGGAGAGTTTAAAAGCCACTTATACCCATTTTGTCCCAAAACAAACTAACAGCAAGAAAAAATTGCTTAGTAGCTGTAAACAGCTATGTTTGTGTTTATGGGGTTAAAATGTGTCTTAATCCAATGCAACTAACTAAGTATAAGAGTTTGAGATAGATGTGGAGAGTTTAAAAGCCACTTATACCCATTTTGTCCTAAAACAGGCTAAAACCAAGAAAACATTGCTTAGAAGCTGTAAACAGTTATGTTAGTGTTTATGGGGTTAAAATGTGTCTTAATCCAATGCAACTAACTAATTATAAGAGTTTGAGATGAATGTGGAGAGTTTTAAAAGCCACTTATACCCATTTTATCCCAAAACAGGCTAACAGCAAGAAAACATTGCTTAGTAGCTGTAAATAGCTATGTTAGTTTTTATGGGGTTAAAATGTGTCTTAATCCAATGCAACTAACTAATTATAAGAGTTTGAGATAGATGTGGAGAGTTTAAAAGCCACTTATACCCATTTTGTCCCAAAACAGGCTAAAACCAAGAAATCATTGCTTAGAAGCTGTAAAGAGCTATGTTAGTGTTTATGGGGTTAAAATGTCTCTTAATCCAATGCAACTAACTAATTATAAGAGTTTGAGATAGATGTGGAGAGTTTAAAAGCCACTTGTACCCATTTTGTCCCAAAACAGGCTAACAGCAAGAAAACATTGCTTAGTAGCTGTAAACAGCTATGTTTGTGTTTATGGGGTTAAAATGTGTCTTAATCCAATGCAACTAACTAAGTATAAGAGTTTGAGATAGATGTGGAGAGTTTAAAAGCCACTTATACCCATTTTGTCCTAAAATAGGCTAAAACCAAGAAAACATTGCTTAGAAGCTGTAAACAGTTATGTTAGAGTTTATGGGGTTAAAATGTGTCTTAATCCAATGCAACTAACTAATTATAAGAGTTTGAGATGAATGTGGAGAGTTTAAAAGCCACTTATACCCTTTTTGTCCCAAAATAGGCTAAAACCAAGAAAACATTGCTTAGAAGCTGTAAACAGCTATGTTAGTGTTTCTGGGGTTAAAATGTGTCTTAATCCAATGCAACTAACTAATTATAAGAGTTTGAGATAGATGTGGAGAGTTTAAAAGCCACTTATACCCATTTTGTCCCAAAACAGGCTAAAACCAAGAAAACATTGCTTAGAAGCTGTAAACAGCTATGTTAGTGTTTATGGGGGTAAAATGTGTCTTAATCCAATGCAACTAACTAATTATAAGAGTTTAAGATAGATGTGGAGAGTTTAAAAGCAACTTATACCCTTTTTGTCCCAAAATAGGCTAAAACCCAGAAAACATTGCTTAGAAGCTGTAAACAGCTATGTTAGTGTTTCTGGGGTTAAAATGTGTCTTAATCCAATGCAACTATCTAATTATAAGAGTTTGAGATAGATGTGGAGAGTTTAAAAGCCACTTATATCCATTTTGTCCCAAAACAAGCTAACAGCAAGAAAACATTGCTTAGTAGCTGTAAATAGCTATGTTTGTGTTTATGGGGTTAAAATGTGTCTTAATCCAATGCAACTAACTAAGTATAAGAGTTTGAGATAGATGTGGAGAGTTTAAAAGCCACTTATACCCATTTTGCACCAAAACAGGCTAAAACCAAGAAAACATTGCTTAGAAGCTGTAAACAGCTATGTTAGTGTTTTTGGGGTTAAAATGTGTCTTAATCCAATGCAACTATCTAATTATAAGAGTTTGAGGTAGATGTGGAGAGTTTAAAAGCCACTTGTACCCATTTTGTCCCAAAACAGGCTAACAGCAAGAAAACATTGCTTAGTAGCTGTAAATAGCTATGTTTGTGTTTATGGGGTTAAAATGTGTCTTAATCCAATGCAACTAACTAAGTATAAGAGTTTGAGATAGATGTGGAGAGTTTAAAAGCCACTTATACCCATTTTGTCCCAAAACAGGCTAAAACCAAGAAAACATTGCTTAGAAGCTGTAAACAGCTATGTTAGTGTTTATGGGGTTAAAATGTGTCTTAATCCAATGCAACTAACTAATTATAAGAGTTTAAGATAGATGTGAAGAGTTTAAAAGCCACTTATACCCTTTTTGTCCCAAAATAGGCTAAAACCAAGAAAACATTGCTTAGAAGCTGTAAACAGCTATGTTAGTGTTTATGGGGTTAAAATGTGTCTTAATCCAATGCAACTAACTAATTATAAGAGTTTGAGATAGATGTGGAGAGTTTAAAAGCCACTTATACCCATTTTGTCCCAAAACAGGCTAAAACCAAGAAAACATTGCTTAGAAGCTGTAAACAGCTATGTTAGTGTTTCTGGGGTTAAAATGTATCTTAATCCAATGCAACTAACTAATTATAAGAGTTTGAGATAGATGTGGAGAGTTTAAAAGCCACTTATACCCATTTTGTCCCAAAACAAACTAACAGCAAGAAAAAATTGCTTAGTAGCTGTAAACAGCTATGTTTGTGTTTATGGGGTTAAAATGTGTCTTAATCCAATGCAACTAACTAAGTATAAGAGTTTGAGATAGATGTGGAGAGTTTAAAAGCCACTTATACCCATTTTGTCCTAAAACAGGCTAAAACCAAGAAAACATTGCTTAGAAGCTGTAAACAGTTATGTTAGTGTTTATGGGGTTAAAATGTGTCTTAATCCAATGCAACTAACTAATTATAAGAGTTTGAGATGAATGTGGAGAGTTTTAAAAGCCACTTATACCCATTTTATCCTAAAACAGGCTAACAGCAAGAAAACATTGCTTAGTAGCTGTAAATAGCTATGTTAGTTTTTATGGGGTTAAAATGTGTCTTAATCCAATGCAACTAACTAATTATAAGAGTTTGAGATAGATGTGGAGAGTTTAAAAGCCACTTATACCCATTTTATCTCAAAACAGGCTAAAACCAAGAAATCATTGCTTAGAAGCTGTAAAGAGCTATGTTAGTGTTTATGGGGTTAAAATGTGTCTTAATCCAATGCAACTAACTAATTATAAGAGTTTGAGATAGATGTGGAGAGTTTAAAAGCCACTTGTACCCATTTTGTCCCAAAACAGGCTAACAGCAAGAAAACATTGCTTAGTAGCTGTAAACAGCTATGTTTGTGTTTATGGGGTTAAAATGTGTCTTAATCCAATGCAACTAACTAAGTATAAGAGTTTGAGATAGATGTGGAGAGTTTAAAAGCCACTTATACCCATTTTGTCCTAAAACAGGCTAAAACCAAGAAAACATTGCTTAGAAGCTGTAAACAGTTATGTTAGAGTTTATGGGGTTAAAATGTGTCTTAATCCAATGCAACTAACTAATTATAAGAGTTTGAGATGAATGTGGAGAGTTTAAAAGCCACTTATACCCTTTTTGTCCCAAAATAGGCTAAAACCAAGAAAACATTGCTTAGAAGCTGTAAACAGCTATGTTAGTGTTTATGGGGTTAAAATGTGTCTTAATCCAATGCAACTAACTAATTATAAGAGTTTGAGATAGATGTGGAGTGTTTAAAAGCCACTTATACCCATTTTGTCCCAAAACAGGCTAAAACCAAGAAAACATTGCTTAGAAGCTGTAAACAGCTATGTTAGTGTTTCTGGGGTTAAAATGTGTCTTAATCCAATGCAACTAACTAATTATAAGAGTTTGAGATAGATGTGGAGAGTTTAAAAGCCACTTATACCCATTTTGTCCCAAAACAGGCTAAAACCAAGAAATCATTGCTTTGTTGGGATTTATGAGACAAAGCTCACAAGAGAGGGTAGACAAACACTTGGTGAATGAATCCCCCTTTACCCACAACAAACTAACTCATTCTCAAGGGGGAGGAGAGAACATCAACTTGTGATGAACTCCCCATAAACAAGCTAGATAGAACCCAAATACTAGAGAGTAAGCGGATCCTAACTAGGAGAAGCACTAGTTTGAGACTTATCCTCTTCTAGTATCACAACACTTAGAGTTTGTGTACTTAGGAGAAGGAGGATTAAGAATCAGTAATCTAGGCTAAGTAAAGCAGTAAATAAGAAGAGTTTAGGTGGATTTGAGAAGAGAATAGGCTGCCTTAAGGGCAGCCCCTAACCGCTAATCCTAAACTCTCTACATTGTTAATATGAACAAGAACACAAGTAGAGAGGGGAAATCGGATTCTCTTCTATTAGATAATATGTTGATGTGTTACAAAATGAGAGATTACAATGCTTAATATAGGAGAACAAATGTATATGGCCGTTTGAGATAAATGAGAGGTGAGAGTGACATATAGCCGTTGGTGCACAAGTGGGTGTATGGTGAAAGGGACAGCTCCTTCCCTTGGTTGTCTCATTCTTCACCAACCAAGGTCTCACATGCTTCCTTCCTTCCCTTCTTTTCCCTTTGTGAGACATTTAACTTCTTCTTGGGCCTCTTCTTCTTATAAGGCCTTTACTTCACAATTCTTCTCACATTGCTCTTATGGCCTTGCTGACCACTCTCATTGTTCTCACGGCCCACATGGCCTTATTGGCCACTCTTATTGTGCTCACGGCCTTACTGGCCGCTCCCACACCACTCATGGCCTTACCGGCCACACTTCTTGTACTAGCAGCCTTACCGGCCACTCTCTTCTTCCTTGTGCAGCTCGGCCTCACCGGCCTCACTCTCTCTTCTCCTTCATATATACTAATAGTACGGACGGGCCTGTACGGACGGGCCTGTACGGACGGGCCTGTACGGACGGGCCTGTACGGACGGGCCTTCTCTTCAATGTGTTCACGGCCTAACTGGCCGCTCACCGGACATGGGTCCGTTCACGGACACGGTACATGGTACCGGACACGGTACATGGTCGCTCACGGACACGGACATGGCCTTACCGGCCTTTACATGGCCTTTCCGGCCTTTCTTCTCTTCTTCCAAGGCTCGGCCTTACCGGCCTCTCCTCTCTCCTCCTTGGTACATTCTAATACTCCCCCGCACGCTTGATCGGTGGGACACCATGGGGACCAAAGATCAAGGGTGGACTAGTGTCATCTACCTCATTAAAAACCTCAACAAAGAAAACCTCTTGGGATAAAACTTTGTTAAGGGAAAAAGAGTATAGACTCCACTATCCATGATGTCCCTTGACCTTGGTTTGCAAAGAACTAGCTCCCTTCTCTTCATGATTTGAACCGCTCCTACTCCTTAGCCCACCTTGCCGTTAGCACATTCCTTATGATCTCCATCCTTGCGCCTTTAGAATTTCTTTGAGGCTCTCATAGTCTCCTTTACCCCTTAAACAAGTGATAAAGAAGAAAAGAATAAGTGTTTGCTATGAGGAATATCAAAGAAAATTTCTAAAAGTGTGACAATTTAAGAGAACATATTAAAGACTAAAGACTAGTAATGAAGCTAAGGTAATGAATTTATGAATTAAAATAGAGAAGAGTTTAGAGCACAGCCTTTATGGTGTTTTGATGGATAGGAGGGAGAGAGTTGATCACTGTTGCGGTTTGGAATTCCTCCTTGAGACCGCTCCTCTAACCATGGTTTTAAACCCGGTCAGTTTTATTTGTCAGACTGACACATGCCCACTGAATCGGACATAACTTTCGAACGGCTGCTCGGATTGGTATGATTCCACTTCCACTGGCAAGATGACTCTGTGGTCTCGAACTTTAATGAAGAACGCGGAAGCCGAATCGCAGTGGAAGGGTTTCGTCCGAGTCGATCTTTGAGACGCTTCGGCTGAGCTTTAAGTAAAGACTTTTGCTTGTGGCCGAGCAGAATCTGTGAGGTACGGTCTGAAGTCACTTGATCTCCCCCGTAACCTTTACTTGATGATGGGCTGAAACCTCATCACCTCAGTTGAAGCCTTGTGCATCACCGTTCTTGTGCACATCCAATCAACAGTTGAAACCTTGTGCATCACCTTTCCTAAAGACCATTGTGCACATCCGATCAACAACTTGGCACTAACACACATGCTCTTGGACTGATTCATCACCTTCCACCAGCTTAACAAAGACTTGGTGGCCCTTGGTTCTAACTCCAGGCATTGTGCTGCGCTCTTACATGGCTATCTTGTAGCCTTCAACCTCGCCACTTCTTCTTCTTGAGATAGTAGGCGAGCTCCACACAATCTTCAAGGCTGAAGCTGAAACCAAATTCAATGGAACAGATTCTAAACAAGAGATTGTTAGAGATTAGAGAATAGAGAATATAGAATATTACTGAAAATAAAATAGAATTTAGAGAATAAGTAACCAGAGAATTAGTAACCAAGAGTATAGAGTATAGTAGAGTATATGGGCGGAAGTATAAGGTGAGTGGAGAGTAGAATAGAGAATTTGCTCAAGAGTTCTTATGGACAGAGTTATACTCTGTTTTCTTGAGTTTGCAGAAGCTTTGACAGCCAAGAGCATCCAACATTCAACAAGACTTTGGTGCTTTAATGGCTGAAACACATGGACCGTTTGGAAAATTAATTTCTCCAACGGTTTGGACCTAACTCATGGTAGAATCACTTAAACAAAGTGTTCTCCAAGATCTTAAGGCTTTAGATCCACGAAAATAACATATAGAAGATGTTTTTCGTGGTCCCAAGCAAAGAAGAAACAACAAAAGCCTTTGGAACAACCTATTGTCCAACGGTTAAAAGAATGCATCTTTGAACAGCTTTAGTCTAGTTGACCAAGCGGACATGAGATGCGAAAATTAAGATCTCTCTCTTCTTCAAGCTTGAATCTGGACACACCATAGGGCCAGAAACAAAGCTTTCTCAACATTGAGAAGAAGAAGTAGCGATTTAGTAATTAAGCCTTTAAAGGAAATTTAACAAAAGCAAAATTAAACCTTTAGAGGAAAATTAACTAAATCCTAAGAGAGCTAAATCCTAAGAATTTCGTGGCTCATACAAGCACACAAGAACCGTGAATCCTCACCATGAACAACACAATTTGCTCAATGGTTCATCACTTCCCACACATCCCAAAATAAACAAAGCTATTACCAAATCGGTAAAGCTTAAGGATGGGGCTTGTAAAATCGATTTCTTTCCACACACTTGGTCTACAAATTCTAACAAGACAAGAGACCAAGCTTACTCAACAATGAGCTGCTAGAGAATCGATTTAATCAACAAAAACAAAATTAAAGCTTTAAAGAAACTAAGCTAAGCGATTTAACACCTAAGCAAAGTCTAAAACTTTAACTAAGCTAACTCCTAAGAAAACGACTTTGAGAATGAGTTTGAGTCACCAAGAACAGAGCCTGCTCTGATACCATGTTGGGATTTATGAGACAAAGCTCACAAGAGAGGGTAGACAAACACTTGGTGAATGAATCCCCCTTTACCCACAACAAACTAACTCATTCTCAAGGGGGAGGAGAGAACATCAACTTGTGATGAACTCCCCATAAACAAGCTAGATAGAACCCAAATACTAGAGAGTAAGCGGATCCTAACTAGGAGAAGCACTAGTTTGAGACTTATCCTCTTCTAGTATCACAACACTTAGAGTTTGTGTACTTAGGAGAAGGAGGATTAAGAATCAGTAATCTAGGCTAAGTAAAGCAGTAAATAAGAAGAGTTTAGGTGGATTTGAGAAGAGAATAGGCTGCCTTAAGGGCAGCCCCTAACCGCTAATCCTAAACTCTCTACATTGTTAATATGAACAAGAACACAAGTAGAGAGGGGAAATCGGATTCTCTTCTATTAGATAATATGTTGATGTGTTACAAAATGAGAGATTACAATGCTTAATATAGGAGAACAAATGTATATGGCCGTTTGAGATAAATGAGAGGTGAGAGTGACATATAGCCGTTGGTGCACAAGTGGGTGTATGGTGAAAGGGACAGCTCCTTCCCTTGGTTGTCTCATTCTTCACCAACCAAGGTCTCACATGCTTCCTTCCTTCCCTTCTTTTCCCTTTGTGAGACATTTAACTTCTTCTTGGGCCTCTTCTTCTTATAAGGCCTTTACTTCACAATTCTTCTCACATTGCTCTTATGGCCTTGCTGACCACTCTCATTGTTCTCACGGCCCACATGGCCTTATTGGCCACTCTTATTGTGCTCACGGCCTTACTGGCCGCTCCCACACCACTCATGGCCTTACCGGCCACACTTCTTGTACTAGCAGCCTTACCGGCCACTCTCTTCTTCCTTGTGCAGCTCGGCCTCACCGGCCTCACTCTCTCTTCTCCTTCATATATACTAATAGTACGGACGGGCCTGTACGGACGGGCCTGTACGGACGGGCCTGTACGGACGGGCCTGTACGGACGGGCCTTCTCTTCAATGTGTTCACGGCCTAACTGGCCGCTCACCGGACATGGGTCCGTTCACGGACACGGTACATGGTACCGGACACGGTACATGGTCGCTCACGGACACGGACATGGCCTTACCGGCCTTTACATGGCCTTTCCGGCCTTTCTTCTCTTCTTCCAAGGCTCGGCCTTACCGGCCTCTCCTCTCTCCTCCTTGGTACATTCTAATATGCTTAGAAGCTGTAAAGAGCTATGTTAGTGTTTATGGGGTTAAAATGTCTCTTAATCCAATGCAACTAACTAATTATAAGAGTTTGAGATAGATGTGGAGAGTTTAAAAGCCACTTGTACCCATTTTGTCCCAAAACAGGCTAACAGCAAGAAAACATTGCTTAGTAGCTGTAAACAGCTATGTTTGTGTTTATGGGGTTAAAATGTGTCTTAATCCAATGCAACTAACTAAGTATAAGAGTTTGAGATAGATGTGGAGAGTTTAAAAGCCACTTATACCCATTTTGTCCTAAAACAGGCTAAAACCAAGAAAACATTGCTTAGAAGCTGTAAACAGTTATGTTAGAGTTTATGGGGTTAAAATGTGTCTTAATCCAATGCAACTAACTAATTATAAGAGTTTGAGATAGATGTGGAGAGTTTAAAAGCCACTTATACCCATTTTGTCCCAAAACAGGCTAAAACCAAGAAAACATTGCTTAGAAGCTGTAAACAGCTATGTTAGTGTTTATGGGGGTAAAATGTGTCTTAATCCAATGCAACTAACTAATTATAAGAGTTTAAGATAGATGTGGAGAGTTTAAAAGCCACTTATACCCTTTTTGTCCCAAAATAGGCTAAAACCCAGAAAACATTGCTTAGAAGCTGTAAACAGCTATGTTAGTGTTTCTGGGGTTAAAATGTGTCTTAATCCAATGCAACTATCTAATTATAAGAGTTTGAGATAGATGTGGAGAGTTTAAAAGCCACTTATATCCATTTTGTCCCAAAACAAGCTAACAGCAAGAAAACATTGCTTAGTAGCTGGAAAGAGCTATGTTAGTGTTTATGGGGTTAAAATGTCTCTTAATCCAATGCAACTAACTAATTATAAGAGTTTGAGGTAGATGTGGAGAGTTTAAAAGCCACTTGTACCCATTTTGTCCCAAAACAGGCTAACAGCAAGAAAACATTGCTTAGTAGCTGTAAATAGCTATGTTTGTGTTTATGGGGTTAAAATGTGTCTTAATCCAATGCAACTAACTAAGTATAAGAGTTTGAGATAGATGTGGAGAGTTTAAAAGCCACTTATACCCATTTTGTCCCAAAACAGGCTAAAACCAAGAAAACATTGCTTAGAAGCTGTAAACAGCTATGTTAGTGTTTATGGGGTTAAAATGTGTCTTAATCCAATGCAACTAACTAATTATAAGAGTTTAAGATAGATGTGAAGAGTTTAAAAGCCACTTATACCCTTTTTGTCCCAAAATAGGCTAAAACCAAGAAAACATTGCTTAGAAGCTGTAAACAGCTATGTTAGTGTTTATGGGGTTAAAATGTGTCTTAATCCAATGCAACTAACTAATTATAAGAGTTTGAGATAGATGTGGAGAGTTTAAAAGCCACTTATACCCATTTTGTCCCAAAACAGGCTAAAACCAAGAAAACATTGCTTAGAAGCTGTAAAAAGCTATGTTAGTGTTTCTGGGGTTAAATGTATCTTAATCCAATGCAACTAACTAATTATAAGAGTTTGAGATAGATGTGGAGAGTTTAAAAGCCACTTATACCCATTTTGTCCCAAAACAAACTAACAGCAAGAAAAAATTGCTTAGTAGCTGTAAACAGCTATGTTTGTGTTTATGGGGTTAAAATGTGTCTTAATCCAATGCAACTAACTAAGTATAAGAGTTTGAGATAGATGTGGAGAGTTTAAAAGCCACTTATACCCATTTTGTCCTAAAACAGGCTAAAACCAAGAAAACATTGCTTAGAAGCTGTAAACAGTTATGTTAGTGTTTATGGGGTTAAAATGTGTCTTAATCCAATGCAACTAACTAATTATAAGAGTTTGAGATGAATGTGGAGAGTTTTAAAAGCCACTTATACCCATTTTATCCTAAAACAGGCTAACAGCAAGAAAACATTGCTTAGTAGCTGTAAATAGCTATGTTAGTTTTTATGGGGTTAAAATGTGTCTTAATCCAATGCAACTAACTAATTATAAGAGTTTGAGATAGATGTGGAGAGTTTAAAAGCCACTTATACCCATTTTATCTCAAAACAGGCTAAAACCAAGAAATCATTGCTTAGAAGCTGTAAAGAGCTATGTTAGTGTTTATGGGGTTGAAATGTGTCTTAATCCAATGCAACTAACTAATTATAAGAGTTTGAGATAGATGTGGAGAGTTTAAAAGCCACTTGTACCCATTTTGTCCCAAAACAGGCTAACAGCAAGAAAACATTGCTTAGTAGCTGTAAACAGCTATGTTTGTGTTTATGGGGTTAAAATGTGTCTTAATCCAATGCAACTAACTAAGTATAAGAGTTTGAGATAGATGTGGAGAGTTTAAAAGCCACTTATACCCATTTTGTCCTAAAACAGGCTAAAACCAAGAAAACATTGCTTAGAAGCTGTAAACAGTTATGTTAGTGTTTATGGGGTTAAAATGTGTCTTAATCCAATGCAACTAACTAATTATAAGAGTTTGAGATGAATGTGGAGAGTTTAAAAGCCACTTATACCCTTTTTGTCCCAAAATAGGCTAAAACCAAGAAAACATTGCTTAGAAGCTGTAAACAGCTATGTTAGTGTTTATGGGGTTAAAATGTGTCTTAATCCAATGCAACTAACTAATTATAAGAGTTTGAGATAGATGTGGAGTGTTTAAAAGCCACTTATACCCATTTTGTCCCAAAACAGGCTAAAACCAAGAAAACATTGCTTAGAAGCTGTAAACAGCTATGTTAGTGTTTCTGGGGTTAAAATGTGTCTTAATCCAATGCAACTAACTAATTATAAGAGTTTGAGATAGATGTGGAGAGTTTAAAAGCCACTTATACCCATTTTGTCCCAAAACAAACTAACAGCAAGAAAAAATTGCTTAGTAGCTGTAAACAGCTATGTTTGTGTTTATGGGGTTAAAATGTGTCTTAATCCAATGCAACTAACTAATTATAAGAGTTTGAGATGTAAGACTTTGTAGAATAAAGAAGAGAATCAAGAGATTGATGAGAGATATCGGTAGACAAAGAGAATGAGGAAGAAGAAAAGATTAGGTTATTGTTCCATAAGAATACATATTACAATGTAGGCTAAAGCCTATATATATCAAGGGAAAATTAGGGCTACACCCTCTACCAACCGATCGTATAAGTGATAGGGACAAGGAGAGAGATAGAACTAATCCCAACGGTGATAGTGACCCGTCCTAGTCTCCTTAAACACAACATAACCCGTGACTCCACTTGTTCCTCCTCTCTAACGGCTACAAGCGACATTCTAGATCCTTCTCATGGGCCTAAGGAGAGCAGGCCTCCTCATTGTCTTTACACACTTACATGACTCGGCCTTATTGCTTGGTTGTACGGACGGCCCCATAATTGTACGGACGGCCATGGCTGCCTTAGGCTTATTCTCTTGATCAATACTCCCCCTCAAGCTTAGCCGAGTGAAATGGCTAAGCTTGGAACCCGTGAAGCAGCACCTCATTAAAAACCTTGACTTAGAAAACCTCATGGGACAAAACCAAGTCAAGGGAAAAAGAGTGTGCTGTCCACGGATTAGGGAAGCTTGATCATGGCCGTGTAATGTCTACAAGTCCAAGTTTGCTGTAGATGTGATCACAAACCTTGGAGCTTGCAGACTTGGTGAAGATGTCAGCTAGCTGATCTTGACTCCTTGTGTGGCATGGTAACACCACTCCTTCTTCAATCTTCTCTCTCACCTTGTGGCAATCGCTTTCTATGTGCTTGGTCCTCTCATGAAAGACTGAGTTTGTGGCAATGTGGATAGCCGCTTCATTGTCGCAGTGCATGGTCATGGGCTGCTTTGTCTCGATGCCTAAGTCCTTGAGTAGGCCCTTCAGCCATGTCATCTCGTTAGTGAGCTTCCTCATAGCTCTATACTCGGCCTCGGCGCTAGAGCATGAAACCACCTTTTGTTTCTTAGACCTCCATGTAACCAAGTTGCCTCCAACAAACGTGCAGTACCCAGTGGTGGATCTCCTATCCAGCGTGTCGCCATTGTAATCCGCATCACAATAGCCAACGATTTCGGTGTTGTCATTCTTGCCCATCCAAATACCTTGACCCGGACTGCCCTTGAGATAGCTTAGGATCCTTTCGACTTGACTCCATTGGTACTTGCTTGGTGCCTTCATATGTTGGCTAACCTGATTCACAGCATAGGATATGTCAGGTCGTGTGATAGTAAGGTATATCAGCTTACCTACAAGCCGGCGGTAGCGTGTGACGTCTAAGAATGGCTCGTCCATTGGTTCCTTAGGTCGGCCTTCTTTTGCCCGTAAGCTCTCCCCCTTTCGCTTGAGCTGGTAATCATCATCAAGGGGCGTAGCAACCGGAGACACACCAAGCTTGCCAGTCTCCTCTAACAAGTCAAGAGTATACTTGCGTTGTGAGAGGAAGAGTCCTTCCGGTGAGCGACAAATCTCAATACCAAGAAAGTATTTGAGTTCCCCAAGGTCCTTGATGTCAAATACCGACTTGAGAGAGTCCTTGGTGTCCTGAATGGCCGCCTTATCATCACCAGTCACGATGATGTCGTCGACGTATATGAGCACCACCACCCAACCAATAGAGGTGCGACGCGTGAAGAGAGTATGATCAGCCTCCGATCGCGTAAAACCATCAGTCTTGAGAGTGGAGCTTAGTTTGTGGTACCACGCTCGTGGGGACTGCTTAAGGCCATAGATGGCCTTACGCAGCCTCAAGACTTTTCCGGGTGTAACCATGTCTTCAAGGCCGGGAGGAGGCGTCATGTACACTTCTTCATCAAGTTCACCTTGAAGGAAGGCGTTCTTCACATCCATCTGCCATAAGTCCCATGAGAGGTTGACAGCAAGAGACAGCACAACCCGAACCGTATGGAGCTTGGCCACGGGTGCAAAGGTGTCCGTGTAGTCCGCGCCATAGGTTTGGGTGAAGCCACGGGCCACTAACCTGGCTTTATGCCGTTCAATGTCACCATTGCTCAAATACTTTATGGTAAACACCCATTTGGAGCTAACTGCCCGCTTGCCTTGAGGAAGATCCGATTCGTCCCACGTATGATTCCGGATCATGGCGCCAGTTTCATCCTTGACCGCATCTAACCAAACTTGATGTTCCTTGGCTTCATCATATGTCTGCGGGATCCAATTGGTGTCCACTTGGCCGAAGAAAGCTTGGTGATCAGCAGGTAACAGCTCAAGGGAACAAACGGACTGAATGGGATGAGCGACAGCTTGGCTGTTGTAATAGACACGCTTGTTCTTCCAAGTGGAGGGATCCGATCGAGGTCTGGTGCTCCGACGCAGAACTGGTGCCGGAAGTGGATCCACGCTAGGCAACACGGTGGACGTACCGTCCGTAGGAGCCGTCTCCGTGTTTTCCTCGGTAGAGGCCGCCGCCGGAGCATGCGTGTCCGTTGTAGGGCCAGGGACGGGAACACCGGTTATGGGTAGGCCAGACTCGAGAGATTCACCATCTTGGGCTGAACCATTGTCATTTGCATCTCCTTGGTCAGACCCACCATCGGTAGAAATTTGACTTAGTGTTGGCCGCACGGCACCCGTTGGTGGAGATGGGTTGCCAAGGTGATCAAGAAGGAACCGTAGACTCGAAGCTCGGTCATTAGATGAGTGAGAGAGATCTTTAAGGCTGTTCCAATCCCTCTTGTCATGGTAGCCCACATGTTCTAGAAACCGGACATCTCGAGAGACATATAGTCGACTTGTGGCCGGATCATAACATTTGTACCCCTTTTGTGTGGTGGAGTAGCCAATGAACATACACTTTGTACTTTTGGCATCCAGCTTACTCCTTTGTTCTCCTGGTACTAACACAAAACAAACACAGCCGAAAACTCGTAAGTGATCAAGAGATGGTTTAAATTTGTTTAGTACTTCAAATGGAGATAAGTCATGAAGAACTCTAGTTGGTGTTCGGTTGATTAGGTAGCATGCAGTCATCACGGCATCACCCCAATATCGTTTAGGAACACTCGAATGGAACATGATTGCCCGCGCCACTTCCATGAGGTGCCGGTTCTTCCTCTCGGCCACACCATTTTGTTGTGGCGTGTAGGGACAACTAGTTTGATGGAGAATGCCATGCTTGGAGAGATGTTCTTTGAACTTGCAACTTGTGTATTCCCCCCCATTATCAGACCTAAGTACCTTAAGTTTAGCATTGAAGTGATTAGTCACATAATTTTGAAAATTGATAAAGGCATCAAATACTCTATCTTTAGATGGCAACAAGGTAATCCAAGTGTATTTTGATTTTTCATCAATAAAAGTCACAAAATACTTGTTATTATCTCTAGATAGGCATGGTGATGTCCAAACATCTGAGTGAACTAAATCAAAACAATTCTCATAAATAGTAGTTGACTTAGGAAAGATAGACTTGCAATGTTTTCCAAGAATACAAGGTTCACAAGTAGAATTATCAAAAGAAATATTAGGAAACATCAACCCTAAAGCACGTGAATGTGGGTGGCCTAGCCTAGCATGCCACACCATATTCGAATCAACAACAAAACAAGACTTAGTAGAGGATAAATTTGGATCGGTTTTCTCTAGGACATAGAGATCTCCACTCCCTTGCCCTTCTCCAAGAACCTTTCCAGTCTCAATATCCTGAAAATAAACATTGTTAGGACCAAAGATTGCATAACAATTCAAATCATTTGTGGCCCTCTTAACCGATAGTAAATTGGAGGTAAAGGTAGGCATAAAGAAAGCTTTTGAGGTTTTATCAAATAGTTTCAAGTCCCCTATTCCCTTTACTGGTATTTGTTCTCCATTTGCAATAACAACATTTCCTAAGGCCGGTTTTATGTTGTCAATTAAACTAGGGTTACTAATCATATGATGTGAGGCTCCCGAGTCAATAACAAGCGATTTGCTAGGCCTAGAAGTAAAGAAAGAGATACCAGACTCCTTGAGTGAAGCAATGGAGCGGATGAGAGCCTCAAGGTCTGACTTCCTCACCACATCTCCGTAGGCTGCGGTCATGGCCACCTCATCTCCCTGCTTTGATGATCCGGCTCCTTTATCGCTAACCGCTTCCTTTGAGAGGTTGGCTTTGAACTTGGCCGGCTTGAGATGAGGATGGAGAACCCAGCACTTGTCTTTCAGATGACCCCGCTTCTTGCAGTGGTCGCACACCAACAACTTCCTCTCCTCTTGCTTGTACATTCCTTTGTTGGCCGAAGCAAGCTCCCCCTTACCGCTAAACAAATCAAGGGATCCTTGCTCTTTCTGAATTTGGGAGCAAATATCTTCAAAGGAGGGGAGCTTCTCTGCCCTTAGGATGTGCTTCAAGAGGTCGTTGAAGGACGGGTTCAAGGTAAGTAGGAGTCCGAAGACTTTGTCTTGCTCCTTTCTTTCGTTTAGCACACTTGCCTCAAGTGTACTTGGCCGCAACATGTCAAGCTCGGACCATAGTGCACGGAACTTACCAAGATGCTTAGTGAACTCCACATCATCTTGGTTAAGATCATTTATGGCCTTCTTGACCTCAAAGACTCTAGTCATGTTAGAGACATTACCATACACGCCTTTAAGTGTTTCCCACAGTTCCTTGGCCGTCTCGCAATATGAGTAGGCCTCAAGGATAGGCGTGTCCAGAGAGTTTTGGAGAACAGATAGGACAACTTGGTCTTCTTGGAACCATTTGGCCTTCCTCTCGCTCTCTTCCTCCGCTTCCGCCTCGGAAGCGTCCTCTCCTTTGGGGTTTTTCTTTGGGACATAGTCGGACTCGACATGACTCCAAAGGCCACGACCTCCAAGGGCGGTTCTTGTGGTTCTTGTCCACAGCAAGTAGTTTGTCCCCTTTAGGACAACCGGTGAAACAATGGGCTTGGCGTTTTCCATGGTCGGATTTCTATGGACCGATGGGTAAAGCTTTTACCCGGAGAATAAAAGAGATGCGAGTAAGAAGAAACGAAGATAAGGAGACTAGTGTGTAGAAATGAGTAGGAGAATGAGATTAGACTGTAGAGAATCGAAGAACTTGCTCTGATACCATGTAAGACTTTGTAGAATAAAGAAGAGAATCAAGAGATTGATGAGAGATATCGGTAGACAAAGAGAATGAGGAAGAAGAAAAGATTAGGTTATTGTTCCATAAGAATACATATTACAATGTAGGCTAAAGCCTATATATATCAAGGGAAAATTAGGGCTACACCCTCTACCAACCGATCGTATAAGTGATAGGGACAAGGAGAGAGATAGAACTAATCCCAACGGTGATAGTGACCCGTCCTAGTCTCCTTAAACACAACATAACCCGTGACTCCACTTGTTCCTCCTCTCTAACGGCTACAAGCGACATTCTAGATCCTTCTCATGGGCCTAAGGAGAGCAGGCCTCCTCATTGTCTTTACACACTTACATGACTCGGCCTTATTGCTTGGTTGTACGGACGGCCCCATAATTGTACGGACGGCCATGGCTGCCTTAGGCTTATTCTCTTGATCAATATGAGATAGATGTGGAGAGTTTAAAAGCCACTTATACCCATTTTGTCCTAAAACAGGCTAAAACCAAGAAAACATTGCTTAGAAGCTGTAAACAGTTATGTTAGTGTTTATGGGGTTAAAATGTGTCTTAATCCAATGCAACTAACTAATTATAAGAGTTTGAGATGAATGTGGAGAGTTTTAAAAGCCACTTATACCCATTTTATCCCAAAACAGGCTAACAGCAAGAAAACATTGCTTAGTAGCTGTAAATAGCTATGTTAGTTTTTATGGGGTTAAAATGTGTCTTAATCCAATGCAACTAACTAATTATAAGAGTTTGAGATAGATGTGGAGAGTTTAAAAGCCACTTATACCCATTTTGTCCCAAAACAGGCTAAAACCAAGAAATCATTGCTTAGAAGCTGTAAAGAGCTATGTTAGTGTTTATGGGGTTAAAATGTCTCTTAATCCAATGCAACTAACTAATTATAAGAGTTTGAGATAGATGTGGAGAGTTTAAAAGCCACTTGTACCCATTTTGTCCCAAAACAGGCTAACAGCAAGAAAACATTGCTTAGTAGCTGTAAACAGCTATGTTTGTGTTTATGGGGTTAAAATGTGTCTTAATCCAATGCAACTAACTAAGTATAAGAGTTTGAGATAGATGTGGAGAGTTTAAAAGCCACTTATACCCATTTTGTCCTAAAACAGGCTAAAACCAAGAAAACATTGCTTAGAAGCTGTAAACAGTTATGTTAGAGTTTATGGGGTTAAAATGTGTCTTAATCCAATGCAACTAACTAATTATAAGAGTTTGAGATGAATGTGGAGAGTTTAAAAGCCACTTATACCCTTTTTGTCCCAAAATAGGCTAAAACCAAGAAAACATTGCTTAGAAGCTGTAAACAGCTATGTTAGTGTTTATGGGGTTAAAATGTGTCTTAATCCAATGCAACTAACTAATTATAAGAGTTTGAGTGTTGGGATGAGAGATTACAATGCTTAATATAGGAGAACAAATGTATATGGCCGTTTGAGATAAATGAGAGGTGAGAGTGACATATAGCCGTTGGTGCACAAGTGGGTGTATGGTGAAAGGGACAGCTCCTTCCCTTGGTTGTCTCATTCTTCACCAACCAAGGTCTCACATGCTTCCTTCCTTCCCTTCTTTTCCCTTTGTGAGACATTTAACTTCTTCTTGGGCCTCTTCTTCTTATAAGGCCTTTACTTCACAATTCTTCTCACATTGCTCTTATGGCCTTGCTGACCACTCTCATTGTTCTCACGGCCCACATGGCCTTATTGGCCACTCTTATTGTGCTCACGGCCTTACTGGCCGCTCCCACACCACTCATGGCCTTACCGGCCACACTTCTTGTACTAGCAGCCTTACCGGCCACTCTCTTCTTCCTTGTGCAGCTCGGCCTCACCGGCCTCACTCTCTCTTCTCCTGTTTTGGGACAAAATGTTGGGATTTATGAGACAAAGCTCACAAGAGAGGGTAGACAAACACTTGGTGAATGAATCCCCCTTTACCCACAACAAACTAACTCATTCTCAAGGGGGAGGAGAGAACATCAACTTGTGATGAACTCCCCATAGAACAGCTAGATAGAACCCAAATACTAGTGAGTAAGCGGATCCTATCAAGGAGAAGCACTAGTTTGAGACTATCCCCTTCTAGTATCACAACACTTATAGTTTGTGTACTTAGGAGAAGGAGGATTAGAATCAGTAATCTAGGCTTAGTAAAGAGAGTAAATAAAGAAGAGTTTAGGTGGATTTAGAAAGAGAATAGGCTGCCTTAAGGGCAGCCTCTAACCGAAATCCCTAAGCTCTCTACATTGCAAATAAGAACATAAACACTTGTGTAGAGAGGAGAAGATGGGAAACGGTTTCTCTTTGTTATTGAATAGAATGTGATATCTTACATTGAAGTGAATTACAACTTAATATAGGGAATACAATGCTTATGACCGTTAGAGAGAGGGAGGTGAAGGTGATAGTGACATCCTTCCCTTCTTTGCACACGTGATTCTTCTCTTCTTCCCTTCCTTTTGACCGTTGGAGCCTTCTTCCTTGAAAGCGACTTCCTTCCTTCTTCCTTTGGCATCTTCTTCCCTTTGGCAGCTTCTTGATCACATGGTGGGCCGAGTCTTCCTTCTTCTCATCACTCATACTCGGCCTTATTCCTTCCTTCTTTCCTTTGTGAGACTTTCTCTTGGGCTTCTTCTTCTTATAAGGCCTTTGCTCTTCTCATTGCACTTATGGCCTTATTAACCTCTTTCCTTGCTCACACAGCCCACATGGCTTCTCTTATTGTGTTCACGGCCTAACTGGCCGCTCACACACCACTCATGGCCTTACGGCCACTCCTCTTGGTGCACACGGCCTTACCGGCCACTTCTCTTCTTCTTCTATGGCTCGGCCTTACCGGCCTCTCCTCTCTTCTCTTCCTTATATTCTAATACTCCCCCGCACGCTTGATCGGCGGTACACCATGAGGACCAAAGATCAAGGGTGGACTAGTGTCATCTACCTCATTAAAAACCTCAACAAAGAAAACCTCTTGGGATAAAACTTTGTTAAGGGAAAAAGAGTATAGACTTCACTATCCATGATGTCCCTTGACCTTGGTTTGGAAAGAACTTGCTTCCTTCTCTTCATAATTTGAACTGCTCCTACTCCTTAGCCCACCTTGCCTTTAGCACATTCCTTATGATCTCCATCCTTGTTCCTTTAGAATTCCTTTGAGGCTCTCATAGTCTCCTTTACCCTTAAACAAGTGATAAAGAAGAAAAGAATAAGTGTTTGCTATGAGGAATATCAAAGAAAATTTCTAAAAGTGTGACAATTTAAGAGAACATATTAAAGAGTAAAGACTAGTAATGAAGCTAAGGTAATGAATTTAAGAAATTTAAATAGAGTAGAGTTTAGAGCACAGCCTTTATGGTGTTTTGATGGATAGGAAGGAGAGAGTTGATCACTGATGTGGTTTGGAATTCCTCCTTGAGACCGCTTCTCTAACCATGGTTTTTAAACCCGGCCAGTTTTATCGTCAGACTGACATATGCCCACTGAATCGGACATAACTTTTGAACGGCTGCTCGGATTGGTATGATTCCACTTCCACTGGCAAGATGACTCCATGGTCTCGAACTTTGTTGAAGAACGCGGAAGCTGAATTGCAGTGGAAGGGTTTCGTCCGAGTCGATCTTTGAGACGCTTCGGCTGAGCTTTAAGTAAAAACTTTTGCTTGTGGCCGAGCAGAATCTGTGAGGTACGGTCTGAAGTCACTTGATAGTTGATCTCCCCCGTAACCTTTACTTGATGATGGGCTGAAACCTCATCACCTCAGTTGAAACCTTGTGCATCACCGTTCTTGTGCACATCCGATCAACAGTTGAAACCTTGTGCATCACCTTTCTTAAAGACCATTGTGCACATCCGATCAACAACTTGGCACTAACACACATGCTCTTGGACTGATTCATCACATTCCACCAGCTTAACAAAGACTTGGTGGCCCTTGGTTCTAACTCCAGGCATTGTGCTGCGCTCTCCTCATGGCTATCTTGTAGCCTTCAACCTCGCCACTTCTTCTAGAGATAGCCAGCGAGCTCCACATATCTTCAAGGTTGAAACTGAAACCAAAACTCAATGGGACAGTTTCTAAACAAGAGATTGTGAGAGATTAGAGTATAGAGTATAGACTGAAAATAAATAGAGAATTTAGAGAATTAATAAGAGTATAAATAGAGAATTAGTAACCAAGTATAAGTAACCAAGAGAATAAAGTATAAGAGAGTATAAGAGAGAATATGGGCGATAGTATAAGGTGAATGGAGAGTAGAATAGAGCTCAAGAGTTCCTATGGACAGAGTTAGACTCTGTTTTCTTGAGTTTGCAGAAGCTTTGACAGCCAAGAACAACCAAGAAGACAATCTCTTTTGGTGCTTTAATGGCTGAAACACATGGACCTTATGGAAAATTAGTTTCTCCAAAGGTTTAGGCATATCTCATGGTAGCATCACTTAAACAAAGTGTTCTCCAAGATTAAAAGCCTTCAAGAACCACGAATTAGCATATAGAAGATGCTTTCCATGGTCAAAAATCAAAATAAAAGAAGAACCACCTTTGGAACAACCTTTTGTCCATTGGTTAAAAGAATGCATCTTGGACCACCTTGAATCTATTTGACCAAGCGGGCCATACATGCTAAAATAAAGTCTCTCTCTTCCTCAAGCTCGAATTTGGACACACCATATGGCCAGAAACAAAGCTTTCTCAACATTGAGATGAAGAAGAAGCGATTTAGCAACTAAACCTTTAAAGGAAAATTAACTAAAGCAAAATTAAACCTTTAAAGGAAAATTAACTAAATCCTAAGAGAATCCTAAGAAAATCCTAAGAATTTCGTGGCTCATACAAGCACACAAGAACCGTGAATCCTCACCATGAACAAAACAAGTTGCTCAATGGTTCATCACTTCCCCACCATCCCAAATTAAACAAAGCTATTACCAAATCGGTAAAGCTTAAGGATGGGGCTTTTAAACTCGATTTCTCTTCACTCACTTGGTCTACAAATTCTAACAAGACAAGAGACCAAGCTTACTCAACATTGAGCTGTTTAGAGAATCGATTTAACGACAAAAGCCAAAATTAAAGCTTTAAAGAACTAAGCTAAGCGAATTAACACTTAAGCGAAATTTAAAAACTTTAACTTAGCGAATCCAAAGATGAATTGAATTGAGAACGAGTTTGAATCACCAAGAGCAGAACCTGCTCTGATACCATGTTGGGATTTATGAGACAAAGCTCACAAGAGAGGGTAGACAAACACTTGGTGAATGAATCCCCCTTTACCCACAACAAACTAACTCATTCTCAAGGGGGAGGAGAGAACATCAACTTGTGATGAACTCCCCATAGAACAGCTAGATAGAACCCAAATACTAGTGAGTAAGCGGATCCTATCAAGGAGAAGCACTAGTTTGAGACTATCCCCTTCTAGTATCACAACACTTATAGTTTGTGTACTTAGGAGAAGGAGGATTAGAATCAGTAATCTAGGCTTAGTAAAGAGAGTAAATAAAGAAGAGTTTAGGTGGATTTAGAAAGAGAATAGGCTGCCTTAAGGGCAGCCTCTAACCGAAATCCCTAAGCTCTCTACATTGCAAATAAGAACATAAACACTTGTGTAGAGAGGAGAAGATGGGAAACGGTTTCTCTTTGTTATTGAATAGAATGTGATATCTTACATTGAAGTGAATTACAACTTAATATAGGGAATACAATGCTTATGACCGTTAGAGAGAGGGAGGTGAAGGTGATAGTGACATCCTTCCCTTCTTTGCACACGTGATTCTTCTCTTCTTCCCTTCCTTTTGACCGTTGGAGCCTTCTTCCTTGAAAGCGACTTCCTTCCTTCTTCCTTTGGCATCTTCTTCCCTTTGGCAGCTTCTTGATCACATGGTGGGCCGAGTCTTCCTTCTTCTCATCACTCATACTCGGCCTTATTCCTTCCTTCTTTCCTTTGTGAGACTTTCTCTTGGGCTTCTTCTTCTTATAAGGCCTTTGCTCTTCTCATTGCACTTATGGCCTTATTAACCTCTTTCCTTGCTCACACAGCCCACATGGCTTCTCTTATTGTGTTCACGGCCTAACTGGCCGCTCACACACCACTCATGGCCTTACGGCCACTCCTCTTGGTGCACACGGCCTTACCGGCCACTTCTCTTCTTCTTCTATGGCTCGGCCTTACCGGCCTCTCCTCTCTTCTCTTCCTTATATTCTAATATGTTGGGATTTATGAGACAAAGCTCACAAGAGAGGGTAGACAAACACTTGGTGAATGAATCCCCCTTTACCCACAACAAACTAACTCATTATCAAGGGGGAGGAGAGGACATCAACTTGTGATGAACTCCCCATAATCTAGGCTTAGTAAAGAGTAAATAAGAAGAGTTTAGGTGGGATTTGATAAGAGAATAGGCTGCCTTAAGGGCAGCCTCTAACCGCTAATCCTACACCACTCTACATTGTTGATAAGAACAAGAACAAGAGGTGTAGAGAGGGAATCGGTTTCTCTTATTGAATAATGTTGTGTTGTGTTACAAAATGAGAGATTACAATGCTTAATATAGGAGAACAAATGTATATGGCCGTTTGAGATAAATGAGAGGTGAGAGTGACATATAGCCGTTGGTGCACAAGTGGGTGTATGGTGAAAGGGACAGCTCCTTCCCTTGGTTGTCTCATTCTTCACCAACCAAGGTCTCACATGCTTCCTTCCTTCCCTTCTTTTCCCTTTGTGAGACATTTAACTTCTTCTTGGGCCTCTTCTTCTTATAAGGCCTTTACTTCACAATTCTTCTCACATTGCTCTTATGGCCTTGCTGACCACTCTCATTGTTCTCACGGCCCACATGGCCTTATTGGCCACTCTTATTGTGCTCACGGCCTTACTGGCCGCTCCCACACCACTCATGGCCTTACCGGCCACACTTCTTGTACTAGCAGCCTTACCGGCCACTCTCTTCTTCCTTGTGCAGCTCGGCCTCACCGGCCTCACTCTCTCTTCTCCTTCATATATACTAATACTCCCCCGCACGTTTGATCTGCAGGGCACCATGGGGACCAAAGATCAAGCGTGGACACGTGAGGACTACCTCATTAAAAACCTTAACAAAGAAAACCACTTGGGAGAAAACTTTGTTAAGTAAAAAGAGTGTAGTCTCCACGTTCCTTGATGTCGCAATGATCTTGGTTTGTCAAGAACCAGCTCTCTTCTCTTTAAGCCTTTGAACCGCTACACTTCCTTAGCCCTCCTTGCCTTTAGCACATTCCTTATGATCTCCATCCTTGTTCCTTTAGAATTCCTTTGAGGCTCTCATAGTCTCCTTTACCCTTAAACAAGTGATAAAGAAGAAAAGAATAAGTGTTTGCTATGAGGAATATCAAAGAAAATTTCTAAAAGTGTGACAATTTAAGGAGAATCATATTAAAGACTAAAGACTAGTAATGAAGCTAAGGTAATGAATTTATGAATTAAAATAGAGAAGAGTTTAGAGCACAGCCTTTATGGTGTTTTGATGGATAGGAGGGAGAGAGTTGATCACTGTTGCGGTTTGGAATTCCTCCTTGAGACCGCTCCTCTAACCATGGTTTTAAACCCGGTCAGTTTTATTTGTCAGACTGACACATGCCCACTGAATCGGACATAACTTTCGAACGGCTGCTCGGATTGGTATGATTCCACTTCCACTGGCAAGATGACTCTGTGGTCTCGAACTTTAATGAAGAACGCGGAAGCCGAATCGCAGTGGAAGGGTTTCGTCCGAGTCGATCTTTGAGACGCTTAGGCTGAGCTTTAAGTAAAGACTTTTGCTTGTGGCCGAGCAGAATCTGTGAGGTACGGTCTGAAGTCACTTGATCTCCCCCGTAACCTTTACTTGATGATGGGCTGAAACCTCATCACCTCAGTTGAAGCCTTGTGCATCACCGTTCTTGTGCACATCCAATCAACAGTTGAAACCTTGTGCATCACCTTTCCTAAAGACCATTGTGCACATCCGATCAACAACTTGGCACTAACACACATGCTCTTGGACTGATTCATCACCTTCCACCAGCTTAACAAAGACTTGGTGGCCCTTGGTTCTAACTCCAGGCATTGTGCTGCGCTCTTACATGGCTATCTTGTAGCCTTCAACCTCGCCACTTCTTCTCCTTGAGATAGTGAGCGAGCTCCACACAATCTTCAATGCTGAAACTGAAACCAAAAATCAATGGAACAGATTCTAAACAAGAGATTGTTAGAGATTAGAGAATAGAGAATATAGAATATTACTGAAAATAAAATAGAATTTAGAGAATAAGTAACCAGAGAGAATAGAGTATAGTAGAGTATATGGGCGGAAGTATAAGGTGAGTGGAGAGTAGAATAGAGAATTTGCTCAAGAGTTCTTATGGACAGAGTTATACTCTGTTTTCTTGAGTTTGCAGAAGCTTTGACAGCCAAGAGCATCCAACATTCAACAAGACTTTGGTGCTTTAATGGCTGAAACACATGGACCGTTTGGAAAATTAATTTCTCCAACGGTTTGGACCTAACTCATGGTAGAATCACTTAAACAAAGTGTTCTCCAAGATCTTAAGGCTTTAGATCCACGAAAATAACATATAGAAGATGTTTTTCGTGGTCCCAAGCAAAGAAGAAACAACAAAAGCCTTTGGAACAACCTATTGTCCAACGGTTAAAAGAATGCATCTTTGAACAGCTTTAGTCTAGTTGACCAAGCGGACATGAGATGCGAAAATTAAGATCTCTCTCTTCTTCAAGCTTGAATCTGGACACACCATAGGGCCAGAAACAAAGCTTTCTCAACATTGAGAAGAAGAAGTAGTGATTTAGTAATTAAGCCTTTAAAGGAAATTTAACAAAAGCAAAATCAAACCTTTAGAGGAAAATTAACTAAATCCTAAGAGAGCTAAATCCTAAGAATTTCGTGGCTCATACAAGCACACAAGAACCGTGAATCCTCACCATGAACAACACAATTTGCTCAATGGTTCATCACTTCCCACACATCCCAAAATAAACAAAGCTATTACCAAATCGGTAAAGCTTAAGGATGGGGCTTGTAAAATCGATTTCTTTCCACACACTTGGTCTATGAACTCTACAAAGACCCAAGACCAAGCTTACTCAACATTGAGCTGCTAGAGAATCGATTTAACAACAAAAGCAAAATTAAAGTTTTAAAGAAACTAAGCTAAGCGATTTAACACCTAGGCTAGGATTAAAACTTTAATTAAGCTAACTCCTAAGAGAACCAACTTGAGAACGAGTTTGAGTCACCAAGAACAGAGCCTGCTCTGATACCATGTTGGGATTTATGAGACAAAGCTCATAAGAGAGGGTAGACAAACACTTGGTGAATGAATCCCCCTTTACCCACAACAAACTAACTCATTATCAAGGGGGAGGAGAGGACATCAACTTGTGATGAACTCCCCATAATCTAGGCTTAGTAAAGAGTAAATAAGAAGAGTTTAGGTGGGATTTGATAAGAGAATAGGCTGCCTTAAGGGCAGCCTCTAACCGCTAATCCTACACCACTCTACATTGTTGATAAGAACAAGAACAAGAGGTGTAGAGAGGGAATCGGTTTCTCTTATTGAATAATGTTGTGTTGTGTTACAAAATGAGAGATTACAATGCTTAATATAGGAGAACAAATGTATATGGCCGTTTGAGATAAATGAGAGGTGAGAGTGACATATAGCCGTTGGTGCACAAGTGGGTGTATGGTGAAAGGGACAGCTCCTTCCCTTGGTTGTCTCATTCTTCACCAACCAAGGTCTCACATGCTTCCTTCCTTCCCTTCTTTTCCCTTTGTGAGACATTTAACTTCTTCTTGGGCCTCTTCTTCTTATAAGGCCTTTACTTCACAATTCTTCTCACATTGCTCTTATGGCCTTGCTGACCACTCTCATTGTTCTCACGGCCCACATGGCCTTATTGGCCACTCTTATTGTGCTCACGGCCTTACTGGCCGCTCCCACACCACTCATGGCCTTACCGGCCACACTTCTTGTACTAGCAGCCTTACCGGCCACTCTCTTCTTCCTTGTGCAGCTCGGCCTCACCGGCCTCACTCTCTCTTCTCCTTCATATATACTAATATTGAGATAGATGTGGAGAGTTTAAAAGCCACTTATACCCATTTTGTCCCAAAACAGGCTAAAACCAAGAAAACATTGCTTAGAAGCTGTAAACAGCTATGTTAGTGTTTATGGGGGTAAAATGTGTCTTAATCCAATGCAACTAACTAATTATAAGAGTTTAAGATAGATGTGGAGAGTTTAAAAGCCACTTATACCCTTTTTGTCCCAAAATAGGCTAAAACCCAGAAAACATTGCTTAGAAGCTGTAAACAGCTATGTTAGTGTTTCTGGGGTTAAAATGTGTCTTAATCCAATGCAACTATCTAATTATAAGAGTTTGAGATAGATGTGGAGAGTTTAAAAGCCACTTATATCCATTTTGTCCCAAAACAAGCTAACAGCAAGAAAACATTGCTTAGTAGCTGTAAATAGCTATGTTTGTGTTTATGGGGTTAAAATGTGTCTTAATCCAATGCAACTAACTAAGTATAAGAGTTTGAGATAGATGTGGAGAGTTTAAAAGCCACTTATACCCATTTTGCACCAAAACAGGCTAAAACCAAGAAAACATTGCTTAGAAGCTGTAAACAGCTATGTTAGTGTTTTTGGGGTTAAAATGTGTCTTAATCCAATGCAACTATCTAATTATAAGAGTTTGAGGTAGATGTGGAGAGTTTAAAAGCCACTTGTACCCATTTTGTCCCAAAACAGGCTAACAGCAAGAAAACATTGCTTAGTAGCTGTAAATAGCTATGTTTGTGTTTATGGGGTTAAAATGTGTCTTAATCCAATGCAACTAACTAAGTATAAGAGTTTGAGATAGATGTGGAGAGTTTAAAAGCCACTTATACCCATTTTGTCCCAAAACAGGCTAAAACCAAGAAAACATTGCTTAGAAGCTGTAAACAGCTATGTTAGTGTTTATGGGGTTAAAATGTGTCTTAATCCAATGCAACTAACTAATTATAAGAGTTTAAGATAGATGTGAAGAGTTTAAAAGCCACTTATACCCTTTTTGTCCCAAAATAGGCTAAAACCAAGAAAACATTGCTTAGAAGCTGTAAACAGCTATGTTAGTGTTTATGGGGTTAAAATGTGTCTTAATCCAATGCAACTAACTAATTATAAGAGTTTGAGATAGATGTGGAGAGTTTAAAAGCCACTTATACCCATTTTGTCCCAAAACAAACTAACAACAAGAAAAAATTGCTTAGTAGCTGTAAACAGCTATGTTTGTGTTTATGGGGTTAAAATGTGTCTTAATCCAATGCAACTAACTAAGTATAAGAGTTTGAGATAGATGTGGAGAGTTTAAAAGCCACTTATACCCATTTTGTCCTAAAACAGGCTAAAACCAAGAAAACATTGCTTAGAAGCTGTAAACAGTTATGTTAGTGTTTATGGGGTTAAAATGTGTCTTAATCCAATGCAACTAACTAATTATAAGAGTTTGAGATGAATGTGGAGAGTTTTAAAAGCCACTTATACCCATTTTATCCTAAAACAGGCTAACAGCAAGAAAACATTGCTTAGTAGCTGTAAATAGCTATGTTAGTTTTTATGGGGTTAAAATGTGTCTTAATCCAATGCAACTAACTAATTATAAGAGTTTGAGATAGATGTGGAGAGTTTAAAAGCCACTTATACCCATTTTATCTCAAAACAGGCTAAAACCAAGAAATCATTGCTTAGAAGCTGTAAAGAGCTATGTTAGTGTTTATGGGGTTAAAATGTGTCTTAATCCAATGCAACTAACTAATTATAAGAGTTTGAGATAGATGTGGAGAGTTTAAAAGCCACTTGTACCCATTTTGTCCCAAAACAGGCTAACAGCAAGAAAACATTGCTTAGTAGCTGTAAACAGCTATGTTTGTGTTTATGGGGTTAAAATGTGTCTTAATCCAATGCAACTAACTAAGTATAAGAGTTTGAGATAGATGTGGAGAGTTTAAAAGCCACTTATACCCATTTTGTCCTAAAACAGGCTAAAACCAAGAAAACATTGCTTAGAAGCTGTAAACAGTTATGTTAGTGTTTATGGGGTTAAAATGTGTCTTAATCCAATGCAACTAACTAATTATAAGAGTTTGAGATGAATGTGGAGAGTTTAAAAGCCACTTATACCCTTTTTGTCCCAAAATAGGCTAAAACCAAGAAAACATTGCTTAGAAGCTGTAAACAGCTATGTTAGTGTTTATGGGGTTAAAATGTGTCTTAATCCAATGCAACTAACTAATTATAAGAGTTTGAGATAGATGTGGAGTGTTTAAAAGCCACTTATACCCATTTTGTCCCAAAACAGGCTAAAACCAAGAAAACATTGCTTAGAAGCTGTAAACAGCTATGTTAGTGTTTCTGGGGTTAAAATGTGTCTTAATCCAATGCATCTAACTAATTATAAGAGTTTGAGATAGATGTGGAGAGTTTAAAAGCCACTTATACCCATTTTGTCCCAAAACAGGCTAAAACCAAGAAATCATTGCTTAGAAGCTGTAAAGAGCTATGTTAGTGTTTATGGGGTTAAAATGTCTCTTAATCCAATGCAACTAACTAATTATAAGAGTTTGAGATAGATGTGGAGAGTTTAAAAGCCACTTGTACCCATTTTGTCCCAAAACAGGCTAACAGCAAGAAAACATTGCTTAGTAGCTGTAAACAGCTATGTTTGTGTTTATGGGGTTAAAATGTGTCTTAATCCAATGCAACTAACTAAGTATAAGAGTTTGAGATAGATGTGGAGAGTTTAAAAGCCACTTATACCCATTTTGTCCTAAAACAGGCTAAAACCAAGAAAACATTGCTTAGAAGCTGTAAACAGTTATGTTAGAGTTTATGGGGTTAAAATGTGTCTTAATCCAATGCAACTAACTAATTATAAGAGTTTGAGATAGATGTGGAGAGTTTAAAAGCCACTTATACCCATTTTGTCCCAAAACAGGCTAAAACCAAGAAAACATTGCTTAGAAGCTGTAAACAGCTATGTTAGTGTTTATGGGGGTAAAATGTGTCTTAATCCAATGCAACTAACTAATTATAAGAGTTTAAGATAGATGTGGAGAGTTTAAAAGCCACTTATACCCTTTTTGTCCCAAAATAGGCTAAAACCCAGAAAACATTGCTTAGAAGCTGTAAACAGCTATGTTAGTGTTTCTGGGGTTAAAATGTGTCTTAATCCAATGCAACTATCTAATTATAAGAGTTTGAGATAGATGTGGAGAGTTTAAAAGCCACTTATATCCATTTTGTCCCAAAACAAGCTAACAGCAAGAAAACATTGCTTAGTAGCTGTAAATAGCTATGTTTGTGTTTATGGGGTTAAAATGTGTCTTAATCCAATGCAACTAACTAAGTATAAGAGTTTGAGATAGATGTGGAGAGTTTAAAAGCCACTTATACCCATTTTGCACCAAAACAGGCTAAAACCAAGAAAACATTGCTTAGAAGCTGTAAACAGCTATGTTAGTGTTTTTGGGGTTAAAATGTGTCTTAATCCAATGCAACTATCTAATTATAAGAGTTTGAGGTAGATGTGGAGAGTTTAAAAGCCACTTGTACCCATTTTGTCCCAAAACAGGCTAACAGCAAGAAAACATTGCTTAGTAGCTGTAAATAGCTATGTTTGTGTTTATGGGGTTAAAATGTGTCTTAATCCAATGCAACTAACTAAGTATAAGAGTTTGAGATAGATGTGGAGAGTTTAAAAGCCACTTATACCCATTTTGTCCCAAAACAGGCTAAAACCAAGAAAACATTGCTTAGAAGCTGTAAACAGCTATGTTAGTGTTTATGGGGTTAAAATGTGTCTTAATCCAATGCAACTAACTAATTATAAGAGTTTAAGATAGATGTGAAGAGTTTAAAAGCCACTTATACCCTTTTTGTCCCAAAATAGGCTAAAACCAAGAAAACATTGCTTAGAAGCTGTAAACAGCTATGTTAGTGTTTATGGGGTTAAAATGTGTCTTAATCCAATGCAACTAACTAATTATAAGAGTTTGAGATAGATGTGGAGAGTTTAAAAGCCACTTATTATTGATCAAGAGAATAAGCCTAAGGCAGCCATGGCCGTCCGTACAATTATGGGGCCGTCCGTACAACCAAGCAATAAGGCCGAGTCATGTAAGTGTGTAAAGACAATGAGGAGGCCTGCTCTCCTTAGGCCCATGAGAAGGATCTAGAATGTCGCTTGTAGCCGTTAGAGAGGAGGAACAAGTGGAGTCACGGGTTATGTTGTGTTTAAGGAGACTAGGACGGGTCACTATCACCGTTGGGATTAGTTCTATCTCTCTCCTTGTCCCTATCACTTATACGATCGGTTGGTAGAGGGTGTAGCCCTAATTTTCCCTTGATATATATAGGCTTTAGCCTACATTGTAATATATTTTCTTATGGAACAATAACCTAATCTTTTCTTCTTCCTCATTCTCTTTGTCTACCGATATCTCTCATCAATCTCTTGATTCTCTTCTTTATTCTACAAAGTCTTACATGGTATCAGAGCAAGTTCTTCGATTCTCTACAGTCTAATCTCATTCTCCTACTCATTTCTACACACTAGTCTCCTTATCTTCGTTTCTTCTTACTCGCATCTCTTTTATTCTCCGGGTAAAAGCTTTACCCATCGGTCCATAGAAATCCGACCATGGAAAACGCCAAGCCCATTGTTTCACCGGTTGTCCTAAAGGGGACAAACTACTTGCTGTGGACAAGAACCACAAGAACCGCCCTTGGAGGTCGTGGCCTTTGGAGTCATGTCGAGTCCGACTATGTCCCAAAGAAAAACCCCAAAGGAGAGGACGCTTCCGAGGCGGAAGCGGAGGAAGAGAGCGAGAGGAAGGCCAAATGGTTCCAAGAAGACCAAGTTGTCCTATCTGTTCTCCAAAACTCTCTGGACACGCCTATCCTTGAGGCCTACTCATATTGCGAGACGGCCAAGGAACTGTGGGAAACACTTAAAGGCGTGTATGGTAATGTCTCTAACATGACTAGAGTCTTTGAGGTCAAGAAGGCCATAAATGATCTTAACCAAGATGATGTGGAGTTCACTAAGCATCTTGGTAAGTTCCGTGCACTATGGTCCGAGCTTGACATGTTGCGGCCAAGTACACTTGAGGCAAGTGTGCTAAACGAAAGAAAGGAGCAAGACAAAGTCTTCGGACTCCTACTTACCTTGAACCCGTCCTTCAACGACCTCTTGAAGCACATCCTAAGGGCAGAGAAGCTCCCCTCCTTTGAAGATATTTGCTCCCAAATTCAGAAAGAGCAAGGATCCCTTGATTTGTTTAGCGGTAAGGGGGAGCTTGCTTCGGCCAACAAAGGAATGTACAAGCAAGAGGAGAGGAAGTTGTTGGTGTGCGACCACTGCAAGAAGCGGGGTCATCTGAAAGACAAGTGCTGGGTTCTCCATCCTCATCTCAAGCCGGCCAAGTTCAAAGCCAACCTCTCAAAGGAAGCGGTTAGCGATAAAGGAGCCGGATCATCAAAGCAGGGAGATGAGGTGGCCATGACCGCAGCCTACGGAGATGTGGTGAGGAAGTCAGACCTTGAGGCTCTCATCCGCTCCATTGCTTCACTCAAGGAGTCTGGTATCTCTTTCTTTACTTCTAGGCCTAGCAAATCGCTTGTTATTGACTCGGGAGCCTCACATCATATGATTAGTAACCCTAGTTTAATTGACAACATAAAACCGGCCTTAGGAAATGTTGTTATTGCAAATGGAGAACAAATACCAGTAAAGGGAATAGGGGACTTGAAACTATTTGATAAAACCTCAAAAGCTTTCTTTATGCCTACCTTTACCTCCAATTTACTATCGGTTAAGAGGGCCACAAATGATTTGAATTGTTATGCAATCTTTGGTCCTAACAATGTTTATTTTCAGGATATTGAGACTGGAAAGGTTCTTGGAGAAGGGCAAGGGAGTGGAGATCTCTATGTCCTAGAGAAAACCTATCCAAATTTATCCTCTACTAAGTCTTGTTTTGTTGTTGATTCGAATATGGTGTGGCATGCTAGGCTAGGCCACCCACATTCACGTGCTTTAGGGTTGATGTTTCCTAATATTTCTTTTGATAATTCTACTTGTGAACCTTGTATTCTTGGAAAACATTGCAAGTCTATCTTTCCTAAGTCAACTACTATTTATGAGAATTGTTTTGATTTAGTTCACTCAGATGTTTGGACATCACCATGCCTATCTAGAGATAATAACAAGTATTTTGTGACTTTTATTGATGAAAAATCAAAATACACTTGGATTACCTTGTTGCCATCTAAAGATAGAGTATTTGATGCCTTTATCAATTTTCAAAATTATGTGACTAATCACTTCAATGCTAAACTTAAGGTACTTAGGTCTGATAATGGGGGGGAATACACAAGTTGCAAGTTCAAAGAACATCTCTCCAAGCATGGCATTCTCCATCAAACTAGTTGTCCCTACACGCCACAACAAAATGGTGTGGCCGAGAGGAAGAACCGGCACCTCATGGAAGTGGCGCGGGCAATCATGTTCCATTCGAGTGTTCCTAAACGATATTGGGGTGATGCCGTGATGACTGCATGCTACCTAATCAACCGAACACCAACTAGAGTTCTTCATGACTTATCTCCATTTGAAGTACTAAACAAATTTAAACCATCTCTTGATCACTTACGAGTTTTCGGCTGTGTTTGTTTTGTGTTAGTACCAGGAGAACAAAGGAGTAAGCTGGATGCCAAAAGTACAAAGTGTATGTTCATTGGCTACTCCACCACACAAAAGGGGTACAAATGTTATGATCCGGCCACAAGTCGACTATATGTCTCTCGAGATGTCCGGTTTCTAGAACATGTGGGCTACCATGACAAGAGGGATTGGAACAGCCTTAAAGATCTCTCTCACTCATCTAATGACCGAGCTTCGAGTCTACGGTTCCTTCTTGATCACCTTGGCAACCCATCTCCACCAACGGGTGCCGTGCGGCCAACACTAAGTCAAATTTCTACCGATGGTGGGTCTGACCAAGGAGATGCAAATGACAATGGTTCAGCCCAAGATGGTGAATCTCTCGAGTCTGGCCTACCCATAACCGGTGTTCCCGTCCCTGGCCCTACAACGGACACGCATGCTCCGGCGGCGGCCTCTACCGAGGAAAACACGGAGACGGCTCCTACGGACGGTACGTCCACCGTGTTGCCTAGCGTGGATCCACTTCCGGCACCAGTCCTGCGTCGGAGCACCAGACCTCGATCGGATCCCTCCACTTGGAAGAACAAGCGTGTCTATTACAACAGCCAAGCTGTCGCTCATCCCATTCAGTCCGTTTGTTCCCTTGAGCTGTTACCTGCTGATCACCAAGCTTTCTTCGGCCAAGTGGACACCAATTGGATCCCGCAGACATATGATGAAGCCAAGGAACATCAAGTTTGGTTAGATGCGGTCAAGGATGAAACTGGCGCCATGATCCGGAATCATACGTGGGACGAATCGGATCTTCCTCAAGGCAAGCGGGCAGTTAGCTCCAAATGGGTGTTTACCATAAAGTATTTGAGCAATGGTGACATTGAACGGCATAAAGCCAGGTTAGTGGCCCGTGGCTTCACCCAAACCTATGGCGCGGACTACACGGACACCTTTGCACCCGTGGCCAAGCTCCATACGGTTCGGGTTGTGCTGTCTCTTGCTGTCAACCTCTCATGGGACTTATGGCAGATGGATGTGAAGAACGCCTTCCTTCAAGGTGAACTTGATGAAGAAGTGTACATGACGCCTCCTCCCGGCCTTGAAGACATGGTTACACCCGGAAAAGTCTTGAGGCTGCGTAAGGCCATCTATGGCCTTAAGCAGTCCCCACGAGCGTGGTACCACAAACTAAGCTCCACTCTCAAGACTGATGGTTTTACGCGATCGGAGGCTGATCATACTCTCTTCACGCGTCGCACCTCTATTGGTTGGGTGGTGGTGCTCATATACGTCGACGACATCATCGTGACTGGTGATGATAAGGCGGCCATTCAGGACACCAAGGACTCTCTCAAGTCGGTATTTGACATCAAGGACCTTGGGGAACTCAAATACTTTCTTGGTATTGAGATTTGTCGCTCACCGGAAGGACTCTTCCTCTCACAACGCAAGTATACTCTTGACTTGTTAGAGGAGACTGGCAAGCTTGGTGTGTCTCCGGTTGCTACGCCCCTTGATGATGATTACCAGCTCAAGCGAAAGGGGGAGAGCTTACGGGCAAAAGAAGGCCGACCTAAGGAACCAATGGACGAGCCATTCTTAGACGTCACACGCTACCGCCGGCTTGTAGGTAAGCTGATATACCTTACTATCACACGACCTGACATATCCTATGCTGTGAATCAGGTTAGCCAACATATGAAGGCACCAAGCAAGTACCAATGGAGTCAAGTCGAAAGGATCCTAAGCTATCTCAAGGGCAGTCCGGGTCAAGGTATTTGGATGGGCAAGAATGACAACACCGAAATCGTTGGCTATTGTGATGCGGATTACAATGGCGACACGCTGGATAGGAGATCCACCACTGGGTACTGCACGTTTGTTGGAGGCAACTTGGTTACATGGAGGTCTAAGAAACAAAAGGTGGTTTCATGCTCTAGCGCCGAGGCCGAGTATAGAGCTATGAGGAAGCTCACTAACGAGATGACATGGCTGAAGGGCCTACTCAAGGACTTAGGCATCGAGACAAAGCAGCCCATGACCATGCACTGCGACAATGAAGCGGCTATCCACATTGCCACAAACTCAGTCTTTCATGAGAGGACCAAGCACATAGAAAGCGATTGCCACAAGGTGAGAGAGAAGATTGAAGAAGGAGTGGTGTTACCATGCCACACAAGGAGTCAAGATCAGCTAGCTGACATCTTCACCAAGTCTGCAAGCTCCAAGGTTTGTGATCACATCTACAGCAAACTTGGACTTGTAGACATTACACGGCCATGATCAAGCTTCCCTAATCCGTGGACAGCACACTCTTTTTCCCTTGACTTGGTTTTGTCCCATGAGGTTTTCTAAGTCAAGGTTTTTAATGAGGTGCTGCTTCACGGGTTCCAAGCTTAGCCATTTCACTCGGCTAAGCTTGAGGGGGAGTATTGATCAAGAGAATAAGCCTAAGGCAGCCATGGCCGTCCGTACAATTATGGGGCCGTCCGTACAACCAAGCAATAAGGCCGAGTCATGTAAGTGTGTAAAGACAATGAGGAGGCCTGCTCTCCTTAGGCCCATGAGAAGGATCTAGAATGTCGCTTGTAGCCGTTAGAGAGGAGGAACAAGTGGAGTCACGGGTTATGTTGTGTTTAAGGAGACTAGGACGGGTCACTATCACCGTTGGGATTAGTTCTATCTCTCTCCTTGTCCCTATCACTTATACGATCGGTTGGTAGAGGGTGTAGCCCTAATTTTCCCTTGATATATATAGGCTTTAGCCTACATTGTAATATATTTTCTTATGGAACAATAACCTAATCTTTTCTTCTTCCTCATTCTCTTTGTCTACCGATATCTCTCATCAATCTCTTGATTCTCTTCTTTATTCTACAAAGTCTTACACTTATACCCATTTTGTCCCAAAACAGGCTAAAACCAAGAAAACATTGCTTAGAAGCTGTAAACAGCTATGTTAGTGTTTCTGGGGTTAAAATGTATCTTAATCCAATGCAACTAACTAATTATAAGAGTTTGAGATAGATGTGGAGAGTTTAAAAGCCACTTATACCCATTTTGTCCCAAAACAAACTAACAGCAAGAAAAAATTGCTTAGTAGCTGTAAACAGCTATGTTTGTGTTTATGGGGTTAAAATGTGTCTTAATCCAATGCAACTAACTAAGTATAAGAGTTTGAGATAGATGTGGAGAGTTTAAAAGCCACTTATACCCATTTTGTCCTAAAACAGGCTAAAACCAAGAAAACATTGCTTAGAAGCTGTAAACAGTTATGTTAGTGTTTATGGTGTTAAAATGTGTCTTAATCCAATGCAACTAACTAATTATAAGAGTTTGAGATGAATGTGGAGAGTTTTAAAAGCCACTTATACCCATTTTATCCTAAAACAGGCTAACAGCAAGAAAACATTGCTTAGTAGCTGTAAATAGCTATGTTAGTTTTTATGGGGTTAAAATGTGTCTTAATCCAATGCAACTAACTAATTATAAGAGTTTGAGATAGATGTGGAGAGTTTAAAAGCCACTTATACCCATTTTATCTCAAAACAGGCTAAAACCAAGAAATCATTGCTTAGAAGCTGTAAAGAGCTATGTTAGTGTTTATGGGGTTAAAATGTGTCTTAATCCAATGCAACTAACTAATTATAATAGTTTGAGATAGATGTGGAGAGTTTAAAAGCCACTTGTACCCATTTTGTCCCAAAACAGGCTAACAGCAAGAAAACATTGCTTAGTAGCTGTAAACAGCTATGTTTGTGTTTATGGGGTTAAAATGTGTCTTAATCCAATGCAACTAACTAAGTATAAGAGTTTGAGATAGATGTGGAGAGTTTAAAAGCCACTTATACCCATTTTGTCCTAAAACAGGCTAAAACCAAGAAAACATTGCTTAGAAGCTGTAAACAGTTATGTTAGTGTTTATGGGGTTAAAATGTGTCTTAATCCAATGCAACTAACTAATTATAAGAGTTTGAGATGAATGTGGAGAGTTTAAAACCCACTTATACCCTTTTTGTCCCAAAATAGGCTAAAACCAAGAAAACATTGCTTAGAAGCTGTAAACAGCTATGTTAGTGTTTATGGGGTTAAAATGTGTCTTAATCCAATGCAACTAACTAATTATAAGAGTTTGAGATAGATGTGGAGTGTTTAAAAGCCACTTATACCCATTTTGTCCCAAAACAGGCTAAAACCAAGAAAACATTGCTTAGAAGCTGTAAACAGCTATGTTAGTGTTTCTGGGGTTAAAATGTGTCTTAATCCAATGCAACTAACTAATTATAAGAGTTTGAGATAGATGTGGAGAGTTTAAAAGCCACTTATACCCATTTTGTCCCAAAACAAACTAACAGCAAGAAAAAATTGCTTAGTAGCTGTAAACAGCTATGTTTGTGTTTATGGGGTTAAAATATGTCTTAATCCAATGCAACTAACTAAGTATAAGAGTTTGAGATAAATGTGGAGAGTTTAAAAGCCACTTATACCCATTTTGTCCTAAAACAGGCTAAAACCAAGAAAACATTGCTTAGAAGCTGTAAACAGTTATGTTAGTGTTTATGGGGTTAAAATGTTTCTTAATCCAATGCAACTAACTAATTATAAGAGTTTGAGATGAATGTGGAGAGTTTTAAAAGCCACTTATACCCATTTTATCCCAAAACAGGCTAACAGCAAGAAAACATTGCTTAGTAGCTGTAAATAGCTATGTTAGTTTTTATGGGGTTAAAATGTGTCTTAATCCTATGCAACTAACTAATTATAAGAGTTTGAGATAGATGTGGAGAGTTTAAAAGCCACTTATACCCATTTTGTCCCAAAACATGCTAAAACCAAGAAATCATTGCTTAGAAGCTGTAAAGAGCTATGTTAGTGTTTATGGGGTTAAAATGTGTCTTAATCCAATGCAACTAACTAATTATAAGAGTTTGAGATAGATGTGGAGAGTTTAAAAGCCACTTGTACCCATTTTGTCCCAAAACAGGCTAACAGCAAGAAAACATTGCTTAGTAGCTGTAAACAGCTATGTTTGTGTTTATGGGGTTAAAATGTGTCTTAATCCAATGCAACTAACTAAGTATAAGAGTTTGAGATAGATGTGGAGAGTTTAAAAGCCACTTATACCCATTTTGCACCAAAACAGGCTAAAACCAAGAAAACATTGCTTAGAAGCTGTAAACAGCTATGTTAGTGTTTTTGGGGTTAAAATGTGTCTTAATCCAATGCAACTATCTAATTATAAGAGTTTGAGGTAGATGTGGAGAGTTTAAAAGCCACTTGTACCCATTTTGTCCCAAAACAGGCTAACAGCAAGAAAACATTGCTTAGTGTTGGGATTTCAAGAGAGATGGCTCTTGACAAAGGAGAGACAACTCCCAAGGATTGAATCTCCTTATACCCACAACAAACTAGCTCATTCTCAAGGGGGAAGGAGAGGACATCAACTTGTGATGAACTCCCCACAAACAACCTCAATAGACCCCAAATACTAGATATAAATCGGATCTATGAGGAACAAACAGCCTAGTTTGAGACTTATCCTCTTCTAGTATCACAACACTCAAGTTTGTGTACTTAGGAGAAAGAGGATTAAGAATCAGTAATCTAGGCTATAGAAAACAGTAAATAAGGAAGATTTTAGGTGGATTTGAGAAGAGAATAGGCTGCCTTAAGGGCAGCCCCTAAATCGTTTACCCTAATCTCTCTACATTGGTGACATGAACAAGAACACAAGGTAGAGAGAGGAAAAATCGTTTCTCTTCTTTTATTCAATATTATTGTTGTGTTATTACATATGAGAGTGTATACAATGTAATATATGAGTACAAAATGTTATATGACCGTTAGAGAGAGAAGAAGGGAGATAGGGACATAAAGTGGTCTTCTCTTGGGCAAGACAATGGTGAAAGGGACAGCTCCTTCCTTCACCAACCAAAGGCCACGTGATTCTTCCTTCCCTTCCTTCCTTGTGCGCTTTTCCCTTCTTCTTCTTCCCATTGGCCTCTCTTTTCTTCTCTTCTTCCCATGGGCCTCTCTCTCTTGTAAGGCCTTGTTTTCCTTCTCTCAAACTCGGCCTTTCTCTTGTGAGGCCCCTTGGACCAAGCGCAGGCCGTACGGACGTAACAGGCCGAGACCGTACGGACGGGCCTGTACGGACGGGCCTGTACGGACGGGCCTGTACGGACGGACCTGTACGGACGGGCATCTTCATGGGCCTTCTCTTCCTGGTGTTCACGGCCTACCTGGCCGCTCACCGGACATGGGTCCGTTCACGGACACGGTACATGGTACCGGACACGGTACATGGTCGCTCACGGACACGGACATGGCCTTACCGGCCTTTACATGGCCTTTCCGGCCTTTCTTCTCTTCTTCCAAGGTTCGGCCTTACCGGCCTCTCCTCTCTCCTCCTTGGTACATTCTAATACTCCCCCGCACGCTTGATCGGTGGGACACCATGGGGACCAAAGATCAAGGGTGGACTAGTGTCATCTACCTCATTAAAAACCTCAACAAAGAAAACCTCTTGGGATAAAACTTTGTTAAGGGAAAAAGAGTATAGACTCCACTATCCATGATGTCCCTTGACCTTGGTTTGCAAAGAACTAGCTCCCTTCTCTTCATGATTTGAACCGCTCCTACTCCTTAGCCCACCTTGCCTTTAGCACATTCCTTATGATCTCCATCCTTGCGCCTTTAGAATTTCTTTGAGGCTCTCATAGTCTCCTTTACCCCTTAAACAAGTGATAAAGAAGAAAAGAATAAGGGTTTGCTATGAGGAATATCAAAGAAAATTTCTAAAAGTGTGACCATTTAAGAGAACATATTAAAGACTAAAGACTAGTAATGAAACTAAGGTAATGAATTTATGAATTAAAATAGAGAAGAGTTTAGAGCACAGCCTTTATGGTGTTTTGATGGATAGGAGGGAGAGAGTTGATCACTGTTGCGGTTTGGAATTCCTCCTTGAGACCGCTCCTACTCTAACCATGGTTTTTAAACCTGGTCAGTTTTATTTGTCAGACTGACACATGCCCACTGAATCGGACATAACTTTCGAACGGCTGCTCGGATTGGTATGATTCCACTTCCACTGGCAAGATGACTCTGTGGTCTCGAACTTTAATGAAGAACGCGGAAGCCGAATCGCAGTGGAAGGGTTTCGTCCGAGTCGATCTTTGAGACGCTTCGGCTGAGCTTTAAGTAAAGACTTTTGCTTGTGGCCGAGCAGAATCTGTGAGGTACGGTCTGAAGTCACTTGATCTCCCCCGTAACCTTTACTTGATGATGGGCTGAAACCTCATCACCTCAGTTGAAGCCTTGTGCATCACCGTTCTTGTGCACATCCAATCAACAGTTGAAACCTTGTGCATCACCTTTCCTAAAGACCATTGTGCACATCCGATCAACAACTTGGCACTAATACACATGTCCTTGGGCTGATTCATCACCTTCCACCAGCTCTCTCCACTAGAACTTCCTCCATAGCTTTATCTCTCTCGGTCAGCCTTAAATAGACCACCTCGCTCAAAAGAGTCTTCTGCTCTCCTCGGATGAGTCTAACCGCCGGAGTTTAATACCCAAAGCTTTATCTCTCTCGGTCAGCTTAATAGGTTACCTCGCTCAAAAGAGTCTTCTGCTCTCCTCGGGTAAACCTGACCGCCGGAGTTTATTACTATGGTGGTGAAACGTGTGGTCTAAGAAGCTTGATGGCCATTGGTTCTAACTCCAAGCATTGTGCTGCGCCTTCTCATGGCTTCTTTGTAGCCTTCAACCTCGCCACTTCTTCTTGAGATAGCAAGTGAGCTCCACACAATCTTCAAGTTTGAAACTGAAACCAAAATTTAATGGGACAGATTCTAAACAAGAGATTGTTAGGGGTTAGAGTATAGAGTGTAGAGTAGAGTATAGAGTGTAAATGGAGAATAAGTAACCAAAGAGAGTATAATAGAGTATATATATAAGAGAATGGGGGGTAGTATAAGATGGATGGAGTGTAGAATTGGACTCAAGAGTTCCAATGGACAGAGTTATACTCTGTTTTCTTGAGTTTGAGACAACTTTGACAGCCAAGAACAACCAACAAGACAATCTCTTTTGGTGCTTTAGTGGCTGAAACACATGGACCGATTGGAAAATTAATCTCTCCAACGGTTTAGACAAATTTCATGGTAGAATCACTTAAACAAAGTGTTCTCCAAGATCTTAAGGCTTTAGATCCACGAAAATAACATAAAGAAGATGCTTTTCGTGGTCACAAGCAAACAAGAAACAAAAGAGCCTTTGGAACACCCTATTGTCCATCGGTTAAAACAAAGCATTCTTGGACCAGCTTTAATCTCTTTGACCAAGCAGACCATATATGCGAAAAACAAGGTCTCTCTCTTCCTCAAGCGTGAATCCTAACCATGAACACAACCGATTTGCTCATTAGTTCATCACTACCTCATTTTGTACCCAACTTTCACCAAATCGGTAAAGCTTAAGAATGAGGCTTTTAAAGCTTAAGGATGGGGCTGTAAAATCGATTTCTCTTTACACACTTGGTCTACAAGTTCTAACAAGACAAGAGACCAAGCTTACTCAACATTGAGCTGTTAGAGAATCGTTTTTAACAACAAAAGCAAAGTTAAAGCTTTAAAGAACAAGGCTAAGCGAATTAACACTTAAGCAAAGTTTAAAACTTTCACTAAGCTATCTCCTAAGAGATTTAAACCTTGAGAACGAGTTTGAATCACCAAGAACAGAACCTGGGCTCTGATACCATGTTGGGATTTCAAGAGAGATGGCTCTTGACAAAGGAGAGACAACTCCCAAGGATTGAATCTCCTTATACCCACAACAAACTAGCTCATTCTCAAGGGGGAAGGAGAGGACATCAACTTGTGATGAACTCCCCACAAACAACCTCAATAGACCCCAAATACTAGATATAAATCGGATCTATGAGGAACAAACAGCCTAGTTTGAGACTTATCCTCTTCTAGTATCACAACACTCAAGTTTGTGTACTTAGGAGAAAGAGGATTAAGAATCAGTAATCTAGGCTATAGAAAACAGTAAATAAGGAAGATTTTAGGTGGATTTGAGAAGAGAATAGGCTGCCTTAAGGGCAGCCCCTAAATCGTTTACCCTAATCTCTCTACATTGGTGACATGAACAAGAACACAAGGTAGAGAGAGGAAAAATCGTTTCTCTTCTTTTATTCAATATTATTGTTGTGTTATTACATATGAGAGTGTATACAATGTAATATATGAGTACAAAATGTTATATGACCGTTAGAGAGAGAAGAAGGGAGATAGGGACATAAAGTGGTCTTCTCTTGGGCAAGACAATGGTGAAAGGGACAGCTCCTTCCTTCACCAACCAAAGGCCACGTGATTCTTCCTTCCCTTCCTTCCTTGTGCGCTTTTCCCTTCTTCTTCTTCCCATTGGCCTCTCTTTTCTTCTCTTCTTCCCATGGGCCTCTCTCTCTTGTAAGGCCTTGTTTTCCTTCTCTCAAACTCGGCCTTTCTCTTGTGAGGCCCCTTGGACCAAGCGCAGGCCGTACGGACGTAACAGGCCGAGACCGTACGGACGGGCCTGTACGGACGGGCCTGTACGGACGGGCCTGTACGGACGGACCTGTACGGACGGGCATCTTCATGGGCCTTCTCTTCCTGGTGTTCACGGCCTACCTGGCCGCTCACCGGACATGGGTCCGTTCACGGACACGGTACATGGTACCGGACACGGTACATGGTCGCTCACGGACACGGACATGGCCTTACCGGCCTTTACATGGCCTTTCCGGCCTTTCTTCTCTTCTTCCAAGGTTCGGCCTTACCGGCCTCTCCTCTCTCCTCCTTGGTACATTCTAATACTTAGTAGCTGTAAATAGCTATGTTTGTGTTTATGGGGTTAAAATGTGTCTTAATCCAATGCAACTAACTAAGTATAAGAGTTTGAGATAGATGTGGAGAGTTTAAAAGCCACTTATACCCATTTTGTCCCAAAACAGGCTAAAACCAAGAAAACATTGCTTAGAAGCTGTAAACAGCTATGTTAGTGTTTATGGGGTTAAAATGTGTCTTAATCCAATGCAACTAACTAATTATAAGAGTTTAAGATAGATGTGAAGAGTTTAAAAGCCACTTATACCCTTTTTGTCCCAAAATAGGCTAAAACCAAGAAAACATTGCTTAGAAGCTGTAAACAGCTATGTTAGTGTTTATGGGGTTAAAATGTGTCTTAATCCAATGCAACTAACTAATTATAAGAGTTTGAGATAGATGTGGAGAGTTTAAAAGCCACTTATACCCATTTTGTCCCAAAACAGGCTAAAACCAAGAAAACATTGCTTAGAAGCTGTAAACAGCTATGTTAGTGTTTCTGGGGTTAAAATGTATCTTAATCCAATGCAACTAACTAATTATAAGAGTTTGAGATAGATGTGGAGAGTTTAAAAGCCACTTATACCCATTTTGTCCCAAAACAAACTAACAGCAAGAAAAAATTGCTTAGTAGCTGTAAACAGCTATGTTTGTGTTTATGGGGTTAAAATGTGTCTTAATCCAATGCAACTAACTAAGTATAAGAGTTTGAGATAGATGTGGAGAGTTTAAAAGCCACTTATACCCATTTTGTCCTAAAACAGGCTAAAACCAAGAACACATTGCTTAGAAGCTGTAAACAGTTATGTTAGTGTTTATGGGGTTAAAATGTGTCTTAATCCAATGCAACTAACTAATTATAAGAGTTTGAGATGAATGTGGAGAGTTTTAAAAGCCACTTATACCCATTTTATCCTAAAACAGGCTAACAGCAAGAAAACATTGCTTAGTAGCTGTAAATAGCTATGTTAGTTTTTATGGGGTTAAAATGTGTCTTAATCCAATGCAACTAACTAATTATAAGAGTTTGAGATAGATGTGGAGAGTTTAAAAGCCACTTATACCCATTTTATCTCAAAACAGGCTAAAACCAAGAAATCATTGCTTAGAAGCTGTAAAGAGCTATGTTAGTGTTTATGGGGTTAAAATGTGTCTTAATCCAATGCAACTAACTAATTATAATAGTTTGAGATAGATGTGGAGAGTTTAAAAGCCACTTGTACCCATTTTGTCCCAAAACAGGCTAACAGCAAGAAAACATTGCTTAGTAGCTGTAAACAGCTATGTTTGTGTTTATGGGGTTAAAATGTGTCTTAATCCAATGCAACTAACTAAGTATAAGAGTTTGAGATAGATGTGGAGAGTTTAAAAGCCACTTATACCCATTTTGTCCCAAAACAGGCTAAAACCAAGAAAACATTGCTTAGAAGCTGTAAACAGCTATGTTAGTGTTTATGGGGTTAAAATGTGTCTTAATCCAATGCAACTAACTAATTATAAGAGTTTAAGATAGATGTGAAGAGTTTAAAAGCCACTTATACCCTTTTTGTCCCAAAATAGGCTAAAACCAAGAAAACATTGCTTAGAAGCTGTAAACAGCTATGTTAGTGTTTATGGGGTTAAAATGTGTCTTAATCCAATGCAACTAACTAATTATAAGAGTTTGAGATAGATGTGGAGAGTTTAAAAGCCACTTATACCCATTTTGTCCCAAAACAGGCTAAAACCAAGAAAACATTGCTTAGAAGCTGTAAACAGCTATGTTAGTGTTTCTGGGGTTAAAATGTATCTTAATCCAATGCAACTAACTAATTATAAGAGTTTGAGATAGATGTGGAGAGTTTAAAAGCCACTTATACCCATTTTGTCCCAAAACAAACTAACAGCAAGAAAAAATTGCTTAGTAGCTGTAAACAGCTATGTTTGTGTTTATGGGGTTAAAATGTGTCTTAATCCAATGCAACTAACTAAGTATAAGAGTTTGAGATAGATGTGGAGAGTTTAAAAGCCACTTATACCCATTTTGTCCTAAAACAGGCTAAAACCAAGAAAACATTGCTTAGAAGCTGTAAACAGTTATGTTAGTGTTTATGGGGTTAAAATGTGTCTTAATCCAATGCAACTAACTAATTATAAGAGTTTGAGATGAATGTGGAGAGTTTTAAAAGCCACTTATACCCATTTTATCCTAAAACAGGCTAACAGCAAGAAAACATTGCTTAGTAGCTGTAAATAGCTATGTTAGTTTTTATGGGGTTAAAATGTGTCTTAATCCAATGCAACTAACTAATTATAAGAGTTTGAGATAGATGTGGAGAGTTTAAAAGCCACTTATACCCATTTTATCTCAAAACAGGCTAAAACCAAGAAATCATTGCTTAGAAGCTGTAAAGAGCTATGTTAGTGTTTATGGGGTTAAAATGTGTCTTAATCCAATGCAACTAACTAATTATAATAGTTTGAGATAGATGTGGAGAGTTTAAAAGCCACTTGTACCCATTTTGTCCCAAAACAGGCTAACAGCAAGAAAACATTGCTTAGTAGCTGTAAACAGCTATGTTTGTGTTTATGGGGTTAAAATGTGTCTTAATCCAATGCAACTAACTAAGTATAAGAGTTTGAGATAGATGTGGAGAGTTTAAAAGCCACTTATACCCATTTTGTCCTAAAACAGGCTAAAACCAAGAAAACATTGCTTAGAAGCTGTAAACAGTTATGTTAGTGTTTATGGGGTTAAAATGTGTCTTAATCCAATGCAACTAACTAATTATAAGAGTTTGAGATGAATGTGGAGAGTTTAAAACCCACTTATACCCTTTTTGTCCCAAAATAGGCTAAAACCAAGAAAACATTGCTTAGAAGCTGTAAACAGCTATGTTAGTGTTTATGGGGTTAAAATGTGTCTTAATCCAATGCAACTAACTAATTATAAGAGTTTGAGATAGATGTGGAGTGTTTAAAAGCCACTTATACCCATTTTGTCCCAAAACAGGCTAAAACCAAGAAAACATTGCTTAGAAGCTGTAAACAGCTATGTTAGTGTTTCTGGGGTTAAAATGTGTCTTAATCCAATGCAACTAACTAATTATAAGAGTTTGAGATAGATGTGGAGAGTTTAAAAGCCACTTATACCCATTTTGTCCCAAAACAAACTAACAGCAAGAAAAAATTGCTTAGTAGCTGTAAACAGCTATGTTTGTGTTTATGGGGTTAAAATATGTCTTAATCCAATGCAACTAACTAAGTATAAGAGTTTGAGATAAATGTGGAGAGTTTAAAAGCCACTTATACCCATTTTGTCCTAAAACAGGCTAAAACCAAGAAAACATTGCTTAGAAGCTGTAAACAGTTATGTTAGTGTTTATGGGGTTAAAATGTTTCTTAATCCAATGCAACTAACTAATTATAAGAGTTTGAGATGAATGTGGAGAGTTTTAAAAGCCACTTATACCCATTTTATCCCAAAACAGGCTAACAGCAAGAAAACATTGCTTAGTAGCTGTAAATAGCTATGTTAGTTTTTATGGGGTTAAAATGTGTCTTAATCCTATGCAACTAACTAATTATAAGAGTTTGAGATAGATGTGGAGAGTTTAGAAGCCACTTATACCCATTTTGTCCCAAAACATGCTAAAACCAAGAAATCATTGCTTAGAAGCTGTAAAGAGCTATGTTAGTGTTTATGGGGTTAAAATGTGTCTTAATCCAATGCAACTAACTAATTATAAGAGTTTGAGATAGATGTGGAGAGTTTAAAAGCCACTTGTACCCATTTTGTCCCAAAACAGGCTAACAGCAAGAAAACATTGCTTAGTAGCTGTAAACAGCTATGTTTGTGTTTATGGGGTTAAAATGTGTCTTAATCCAATGCAACTAACTAAGTATAAGAGTTTGAGATAGATGTGGAGAGTTTAAAAGCCACTTATACCCATTTTGCACCAAAACAGGCTAAAACCAAGAAAACATTGCTTAGAAGCTGTAAACAGCTATGTTAGTGTTTTTGGGGTTAAAATGTGTCTTAATCCAATGCAACTATCTAATTATAAGAGTTTGAGGTAGATGTGGAGAGTTTAAAAGCCACTTGTACCCATTTTGTCCCAAAACAGGCTAACAGCAAGAAAACATTGCTTAGTAGCTGTAAATAGCTATGTTTGTGTTTATGGGGTTAAAATGTGTCTTAATCCAATGCAACTAACTAAGTATAAGAGTTTGAGATAGATGTGGAGAGTTTAAAAGCCACTTATACCCATTTTGTCCCAAAACAGGCTAAAACCAAGAAAACATTGCTTAGAAGCTGTAAACAGCTATGTTAGTGTTTATGGGGTTAAAATGTGTCTTAATCCAATGCAACTAACTAATTATAAGAGTTTAAGATAGATGTGAAGAGTTTAAAAGCCACTTATACCCTTTTTGTCCCAAAATAGGCTAAAACCAAGAAAACATTGCTTAGAAGCTGTAAACAGCTATGTTAGTGTTTATGGGGTTAAAATGTGTCTTAATCCAATGCAACTAACTAAGTATAAGAGTTTGAGATAGATGTGGAGAGTTTAAAAGCCACTTATACCCATTTTGTCCCAAAACAGGCTAAAACCAAGAAAACATTGCTTAGAAGCTGTAAACAGCTATGTTAGTGTTTCTGGGGTTAAAATGTATCTTAATCCAATGCAACTAACTAATTATAAGAGTTTGAGATAGATGTGGAGAGTTTAAAAGCCACTTATACCCATTTTGTCCCAAAACAAACTAACAGCAAGAAAAAATTGCTTAGTAGCTGTAAACAGCTATGTTTGTGTTTATGGGGTTAAAATGTGTCTTAATCCAATGCAACTAACTAAGTATAAGAGTTTGAGATAGATGTGGAGAGTTTAAAAGCCACTTATACCCATTTTGTCCTAAAACAGGCTAAAACCAAGAACACATTGCTTAGAAGCTGTAAACAGTTATGTTAGTGTTTATGGGGTTAAAATGTGTCTTAATCCAATGCAACTAACTAATTATAAGAGTTTGAGATGAATGTGGAGAGTTTTAAAAGCCACTTATACCCATTTTATCCTAAAACAGGCTAACAGCAAGAAAACATTGCTTAGTAGCTGTAAATAGCTATGTTAGTTTTTATGGGGTTAAAATGTGTCTTAATCCAATGCAACTAACTAATTATAAGAGTTTGAGATAGATGTGGAGAGTTTAAAAGCCACTTATACCCATTTTATCTCAAAACAGGCTAAAACCAAGAAATCATTGCTTAGAAGCTGTAAAGAGCTATGTATTGATCAAGAATAAGCCTATGGCGTCCGTACAGTCCGTACCGTCCGTACGTGCAAGCAATAAGGCCGAGTGAAGCACTAAGGCCGAGTCATCTATGTGTGAGGATAGTGAGGAGGCCTGCTTACCTTCAGCCCATGAGAAGGATCGAGAATCCCTTGTGTAGCCGTTAGGGAGAAAGCGCAAGTGGACAAGAGTGGAAGACTAGGACAAGTCGCTATCACCGATCACCTACCCCCTCTCTCTCCTAATTGTCAATTCCTTTTGTTTCTATTTTAGGTCATGTGGTCGCCCTAGCTGCCCCCCTATTTAAAACCTTTGTCATGTGTTGTATTTGTTACATTCTACCTAATTCTAATCTATTATCACTCTCTTTCATACTATTCGCCACCAACTCTTCTTCTTCATTCTAAACCTCTCAAATCTCTCTAAGTCTTCCGCTTATTTCAACATGGTATCAGAGCCAGGTTGTCGTTCTTGATAACCTATCTCTTCTATTCTTCCATTCTTCATTCTTGTTCACTCGATTCTCAGTCCTATTTCTCTTTATTCTCCGGGTAAAAGCTTTGTCCATCGGTCCATAGCGGTTAAACCATGGAAAACGCCAAACCCATTGTCATGCCGGTTGTTCTCAAAGGAACAAACTACTTGCTGTGGACTAGAACCACAAGAACTGCCCTTGGAGGTCGTGGTCTTTGGAGTCATGTCGAGAGTGACTATGCTCCAAAACAAAACCTCAAAGGAGAAGATGAAGGCGCTTCCGAGGAGGAAGTAGAAGAAGAGAGCGAGAGGAAGGCCAAGTGGTTCCAAGAAGACCAAGTTGTCCTATCTGTTCTCCAAAACTCTCTTGACACACCAATCCTTGAGGCCTACTCATATTGCGAGACGGCCAAGGAGTTGTGGGAGACACTTAAAGGTGTCTATGGCAATATCTCCAACTTGACTCGGGTCTTTGAGGTCAAGAAGGCCATAAATGAGCTTAACCAAGATGATGTGGAGTTCACTAAACATCTTGGCAAGTTTCGAGCTTTATGGTCCGAGCTTGACATGTTGCGGCCGAGTACACTCGATCCGAGTGTGTTGACTGAAAGAAAGGAGCAAGACAAGATCTTTGGTCTCCTTCTTACTTTAAACCCATCCTTCAACGATCTCTTGAAGCACATCCTCAGGGCAGAGAAACTTCCCTCTTTTGAAGACATTTGTTCACAAATCCAAAGAGAGCAAGGTTCTCTTGACTTGTTTAGCGGTAAGGGGGAGCTTGCTACGGCTAATAAAGGAGTGTACAAGCAAGAGGAGAGGAAGGTGTGGATATGCGACCACTGCAAGAGGCGGGGTCACCTGAAAGACAAGTGCTGGGTCCTCCACCCTCATCTCAAACCGGCCAAGTTCAAAGCAAACCTCTCAAAGGAAGCGGTTAGCGACAAGGGAGCCGGGCCGTCAAAGCAAGGAGATGAGGCAGCCATGACCGCAGCCTATGGAGAAGTGGTTAGGAAATCAGACCTTGAGGCGCTCATCCGTTCCATTGCCTCACTCAAGGAGTCTGGTATCTCTTTCTTTACCTCTAAGCCTAGTAAATCTCTTGTCATAGACTCGGGTGCTTCTCACCACATGATTAGTAATCCTAGTCTAATTGACAATATAAAACCGGCTTTAGGAAATGTTATAATTGCAAATGGAGAACAAATACCAGTGAAAGGAATAGGGGACTTGAAACTATTTGATAAAACCACAAAAGCTTTCTTTATGCCTACCTTCACATCTAATCTTCTATCGGTTAAGAGAACCACTAATGATTTGAATTGTTATGCAATCTTTGGTCCTAATAGTGTTCATTTTCAGGATATTGAGACTGGAAAAGTTCTTGGAGAGGGACAAGGGAGTGGAGATCTCTATGTCCTAGAGAAAACCTCGCCAAGTTTATCTACTAAATCTTGTTTTGTTGTTAATTTGGATAGTGTGTGGCATGCTAGATTAGGCCATCCTCATTCTCGTGCCCTTGCTTTAATGTTACCAAGTGTTTCTTTTGATAGTTCAATGTGTGAGTCTTGTATTCTTGGTAAACATTGCAAATCTATTTTTCCCAAGTCTAAAACTATCTATGAGCATTGTTTTGATTTAGTGCACTCGGATGTGTGGACTTCACCATGCCTTTCTAGAGATAATAACAAATATTTTGTGACTTTTATTGATGAGAAATCTAAGTACACATGGATTACTTTGTTGCCTTCAAAGGATAGAGTGTTTGATGCTTTTATAAACTTTCAAAATTATGTTACTAATCATTTCAATGCTAAAATTAAGGTACTTAGATCAGACAATGGTGGAGAGTATACAAGTCACAAATTCAGAGAACACCTAGCAAAACACGGCATACTACACCAAACGAGTTGTCCCTATACGCCCCAACAAAATGGTGTGGCCGAGAGGAAGAACCGACATCTAATGGAGGTGGCACGGTCGATGATGTTCCATTCACACGTTACAAGGCGATATTGGGGTGATGCTGTGATGACAGCATGCTACTTGATCAATCGGACACCAACCAAAGTCCTTAATGACCTATCGCCATTTGAGGTATTGAATGGATTTAAACCATCTCTAGAGCACTTACGGGTCTTTGGGTGTGTTTCTTTTGTACTTGTGCCAGGAGAACAGCGGAGTAAGCTCGATCCCAAAAGCATAAGGTGTATGTTCATCGGCTACTCCACTACTCAAAAGGGATACAAGTGTTTTGACCCAAAGACAAGCCGGCTGTATGTATCAAGAGATGTTCGGTTCTTGGAAAATGTGGGTTATTTTGATAACAAAGACTGGAACAGCTTGAAGGATCTTTCATCATCACCAAATGATAGAGCCTCCAGCCTTAAGTTTCTCCTTGACCATCTCGGAAATCCGCCTACGGCCACAGCCCTTCCTCAGCCAGAACCCAACCCGAGCTCCATTGACCATACGCTCGAGCCGGAAGGTGCTATGCCCGAGATGATATCCCCGGACCATGAGATGCCCGAGCCAAACCACAGCATGACCGAGGCACATGAGATGCCCGAGCCAAACTCAAGCCTGACCGAGACACGACCTGATGCTGAACCGGTCATCGAAGATGTCACTCAGTCCAGCCAATCAGTGCCGCCAGCTCAACCAGCTCCACGACGAAGCACGCGTGTCCGGTCTCACCCCTCTACATGGAAAGATAAGAGGGTCTACTACAACAGTCAAGCCGTCGCACATCCTATCCAAGCCGTATGTTCGCTCGAGCTGCTTCCGACCGAGCACCAAGCCTTCTTCGGCCAAGTTGATGAACACTGGGTTCCCCAAACGTACGAGGAGGCCAAAGAACATAAGGTATGGGTAGATGCTGTGGAGGATGAAGCTGGTGCAATGATCAGAAATCACACATGGGATGAGGCTGACCTCCCCAAAGGGAAGAAGGCCGTAAGTTCAAAGTGGGTATTCACCATCAAGTTCTTGAGCACGGGAGAGATTGAAAGGCATAAGGCACGGCTGGTGGCCCGAGGGTTCACTCAAACCTATGGAGATGACTACACGGCAACGTTTGCTCCCGTGGCCAAATTGCATACCGTGCGAGTAGTGCTATCGGTGGCCGTGAACCTTTCTTGGGACTTATGGCAAATGGATGTGAAGAACGCGTTCCTCCAAGGCGAGCTAGATGAAGAAGTGTACATGACTCCTCCGCCTGGCCTTGAGGATATTGTTGCTCCCGGGAAGGTCTTACGGTTACGCAAGGCCATCTATGGCCTCAAACAGTCACCACGCGCCTGGTACCATAAGCTCAGCTCCACTCTTAAGGCGAATGGCTTTAGACGATCGGAGGCTGACCACACTCTTTTCACTCTCAAGACATCACTTGGCCTGGTTGTGGTGCTGGTTTATGTCGATGACATCATCGTGACTGGCGATGACAAGGCCGGTATTGTTGCCATTAAAGACTCTCTCAAGTCTGCCTTTGACATTAAGGACCTCGGAGAGCTCAAATACTTCCTCGGCATCGAAATCTGCCGTTCCCCGGAGGGTATCTTCCTCTCACAACGCAAGTATGCTCTTGACTTGCTTGCTGAGACAGGCAAACTTGGTACGGTTCCAGCTACTACACCACTGGATGAAGATTACCAGCTCAAGCGAAAGGGGGAGAGCATTCGGGCGAAGGAAGGCAAACCACGCGAACCATTGGACGAGCCGTTCCCGGACGTCACACGCTACCGACGGCTTGTAGGTAAGTTGATCTATTTAACTATCACACGACCTGATATCTCTTATGCTGTGAATCAGGTGAGTCAGCACATGCAAGCTCCAAGCAAGTATCAATGGAGTCAAGTGGAGAGGATTTTGAGCTATCTCAAGGGCAGCCCTGGTCAAGGCATTTGGATGGGTAAAAACGGCAACACTGAGATCGTGGGTTATTGTGATGCGGACTATAATGGAGACACATTGGATAGGCGGTCAACTACTGGATATTGCACCTTTGTTGGAGGAAACCTAGTTACATGGAGGTCTAAGAAGCAAAAGGTGGTGTCATGTTCAAGTGCCGAGGCTGAGTACCGAGCTATGAGGAAGCTAACTAATGAGATGACATGGTTGAAAGGTCTACTTAAGGATCTCGGCATTGAAACAAGACAGCCGATGACAATGCATTGTGACAATGAGGCAGCGATCCACATAGCCACTAACTCAGTCTTCCATGAACGGACCAAGCACATTGAGAGCGACTGCCACAAGGTTAGGGAGAGGATCGAAGAGGGAGCGGTTCTACCATGCCACACAAGGAGTCAAGACCAGCTAGCCGACATCTTCACCAAATCTGCAAGTCCCAAGGTTTGTGATTATATTCATAGCAAACTTGGACTTGTAGACATCACACGGCCGTGATCAACTTTCCTAATCCGTGGACAGCACACTCTTTTTCCCTTGGCTTAGTTTTGTCCCATGAGGTTTTCTAAGTCAAGGTTTTTAATGAGGTGCTGCTTCACGGGTTCCAAGCTTAGCCATTTCATCAGGCTAAGCTTGAGGGGGAGTATTGATCAAGAATAAGCCTATGGCGTCCGTACAGTCCGTACCGTCCGTACGTGCAAGCAATAAGGCCGAGTGAAGCACTAAGGCCGAGTCATCTATGTGTGAGGATAGTGAGGAGGCCTGCTTACCTTCAGCCCATGAGAAGGATCGAGAATCCCTTGTGTAGCCGTTAGGGAGAAAGCGCAAGTGGACAAGAGTGGAAGACTAGGACAAGTCGCTATCACCGATCACCTACCCCCTCTCTCTCCTAATTGTCAATTCCTTTTGTTTCTATTTTAGGTCATGTGGTCGCCCTAGCTGCCCCCCTATTTAAAACCTTTGTCATGTGTTGTATTTGTTACATTCTACCTAATTCTAATCTATTATCACTCTCTTTCATACTATTCGCCACCAACTCTTCTTCTTCATTCTAAACCTCTCAAATCTCTCTAAGTCTTCCGCTTATTTCAACACTATGTTAGTGTTTATGGGGTTAAAATGTGTCTTAATCCAATGCAACTAACTAATTATAATAGTTTGAGATAGATGTGGAGAGTTTAAAAGCCACTTGTACCCATTTTGTCCCAAAACAGGCTAACAGCAAGAAAACATTGCTTAGTAGCTGTAAACAGCTATGTTTGTGTTTATGGGGTTAAAATGTGTCTTAATCCAATGCAACTAACTAAGTATAAGAGTTTGAGATAGATGTGGAGAGTTTAAAAGCCACTTATACCCATTTTGTCCTAAAACAGGCTAAAACCAAGAAAACATTGCTTAGAAGCTGTAAACAGTTATGTTAGTGTTTATGGGGTTAAAATGTGTCTTAATCCAATGCAACTAACTAATTATAAGAGTTTGAGATGAATGTGGAGAGTTTAAAAGCCACTTATACCCTTTTTGTCCCAAAATAGGCTAAAACCAAGAAAACATTGCTTAGAAGCTGTAAACAGCTATGTTAGTGTTTATGGGGTTAAAATGTGTCTTAATCCAATGCAACTAACTAATTATAAGAGTTTGAGATAGATGTGGAGTGTTTAAAAGCCACTTATACCCATTTTGTCCCAAAACAGGCTAAAACCAAGAAAACATTGCTTAGAAGCTGTAAACAGCTATGTTAGTGTTTCTGGGGTTAAAATGTGTCTTAATCCAATGCAACTAACTAATTATAAGAGTTTGAGATAGATGTGGAGAGTTTAAAAGCCACTTATACCCATTTTGTCCCAAAACAAACTAACAGCAAGAAAAAATTGCTTAGTAGCTGTAAACAGCTATGTTTGTGTTTATGGGGTTAAAATATGTCTTAATCCAATGCAACTAACTAAGTATAAGAGTTTGAGATAAATGTGGAGAGTTTAAAAGCCACTTATACCCATTTTGTCCTAAAACAGGCTAAAACCAAGAAAACATTGCTTAGAAGCTGTAAACAGTTATGTTAGTGTTTATGGGGTTAAAATGTTTCTTAATCCAATGCAACTAACTAATTATAAGAGTTTGAGATGAATGTGGAGAGTTTTAAAAGCCACTTATACCCATTTTATCCCAAAACAGGCTAACAGCAAGAAAACATTGCTTAGTAGCTGTAAATATCTATGTTAGTTTTTATGGGGTTAAAATGTGTCTTAATCCTATGCAACTAACTAATTATAAGAGTTTGAGATAGATGTGGAGAGTTTAAAAGCCACTTATACCCATTTTGTCCCAAAACATGCTAAAACCAAGAAATCATTGCTTAGAAGCTGTAAAGAGCTATGTTAGTGTTTATGGGGTTAAAATGTGTCTTAATCCAATGCAACTAACTAATTATAAGAGTTTGAGATAGATGTGGAGAGTTTAAAAGCCACTTGTACCCATTTTGTCCCAAAACAGGCTAACAGCAAGAAAACATTGCTTAGTAGCTGTAAACAGCTATGTTTGTGTTTATGGGGTTAAAATGTGTCTTAATCCAATGCAACTAACTAAGTATAAGAGTTTGAGATAGATGTGGAGAGTTTAAAAGCCACTTATACCCATTTTGTCCCAAAACAGGCTAAAACCAAGAAAACATTGCTTAGAAGCTGTAAACAGCTATGTTAGTGTTTATGGGGTTAAAATGTGTCCTAATCCAATGCAACTAACTAATTATAATAGTTTAAGATAGATGTGAAGAGTTTAAAAGCCACTTATACCCTTTTTGTCCCAAAATAGGCTAAAACCAAGAAAACATTGCTTAGAAGCTCTAAACAGCTATGTTAGTGTTTATGGGGTTAAAATGTGTCTTAATCCAATGCAACTAACTAATTATAAGAGTTTGAGTTAGATGTGGAGAGTTTAAAAGCCACTTATACCCATTTTGTCCCAAAACAGGCTAAAACCAAGAAAACATTGCTTAGAAGCTGTAAACAGCTATGTTAGTGTTTCTGGGGTTAAAATGTGTCTTAATCCAATGCAACTATCTAATAATAAGAGTTTGAGATAGATGTGGAGAGTTTAAAAGCCACTTATACCCATTTTGTCCCAAAACAAACTAAAACCAAGAAAAAATTGCTTAGTAGCTGTAACCAGCTATGTTTGTGTTTATGGGGTTAAAATGTGTCTTAATCCAATGCAACTAACTAAGTATAAGAGTTTGAGATAGATGTGGAGAGTTTAAAAGCCACTTATACCCATTTTGTCCTAAAACAGGCTAAAACCAAGAAAACATTGCTTAGAAGCTGTAAACAGTTATGTTAGTGTTTATGGGGTTAAAATGTGTCTTAATCCAATGCAACTAACTAATTATAAGAGTTTGAGATGAATGTGGAGAGTTTTAAAAGCCACTTATACCCATTTTATCCCAAAACAGGCTAACACCAAGAAAACATTGCTTAGAAGCTGTAAACAGCTATGTTAGTTTTTATGGGGTTAAAATGTGTCTTAATCCAATGCAACTAACTAATTATAAGAGTTTGAGATAGATGTGGAGAGTTTAAAAGCCACTTATACCCATTTTGTCCCAAAACAGGCTAAAACCAAGAAATCATTGCTTAGAAGCTGTAAAGAGCTATGTTAGTGTTTATGGGGTTAAAATGTGTCTTAATCCAATGAAACTAACTAATTATAAGAGTTTGAGATAGATGTGGAGAGTTTAAAAGCCACTTATTCCCATTTTGTCTCAATAGAGGCTAAAACCAAGAAAACATTGCTTAGTAGCTGTAAGCAGCTATGTTAGTGTTTATGGGGTTAAAATGTGTATTAATCCAATGCAACTAACTAAATATAAGAGTTTGAGATAGATGTGGAGAGTTTAAAAGCCACTTATACCCATTTTGTCCCAAAACAGGCTAAAACCAAGAAAACATTGCTTAGAAGCTTTAAACAGCTATGTTAGTGTTTATGGGGTTAAAATGTGTCTTAATCCAATGCAACTAACTAATTTTAAGAGTTTAAGATAGATGTGGAGAGTTTAAAAGCCACTTATACCCTTTTTGTCCCAAAATAGGCTAAAACCAAAAAAACATTGCTTAGAAGCTGTAAACAGCTATGTTAGTGTTTATGGGGTTAAAATGTGTCTTAATCCAATGCAACTAACTACTTATAAGAGTTTGAGATAGATGTGGAGAGTTTAAAAGCCACTTATACCCATTTTGTCCCAAAACAGGCTAAAACCAAGAAAACATTGCTTAGAAGCTGTAAACAGCTATGTTAGTGTTTCTGGGGTTAAAATGTGTCTTAATCAAATGCAACTAACTAATTATAAGAGTTTGAGATAGATGTGGAGAGTTTTAAAGCCACTTATACCCATTTTGTCCCAAAACAGGCTAACACCAAGAAAACATTGCTTAGTAGCTGTAAACAGCTATGTTAGTGTTTATGGGGATAAAATGTGTCTTAATCTAATGCAACTAACTAAGTATAAGAGTTTGAGATGAATGTGGAGAGTTTAAAAACCACTTATACCCATTTTGTCCCAAAACAGGCTAACACAAAGAAAACATTGCTTAGAAGATGTAAACAGCTATGTTAGTGTTTATGGGGTTAAAATGTGTCTTAATCCAATGCAACTAACTAATTATAAGAGTTTAAGATAGATGTGGAGAGTTTAAAAGCCACTTATACCCTTTTTGTCCCAAAACAGGCTAAAACCAAGAAAACATTGCTTAGAAGCTGTAAACAGCTATGTTAGTGTTTATGGGGTTAAAATGTGTCTTAATCCAATGCAACTAACTAATTATAAGAGTTTGAGAGAGATGTGGAGAGTTTAAAAGCCACTTATACCCATTTTGTCCCAAAACATGCTAAAACCAAGAAATCATTGCTTAGAAGCTGTAAACAGCTATGTTAGTGTTTATGGGGTTAAAATGTGTCTTAATCCAATGCAAATAACTAATTACAAGAGTTTGAGATAGATGTGGAGAGTTTAAAAGCCACTTATTCCCATTTTGTCCCAATAGAGGATAAAACCAAGAAAACATTGCTTAGTAGCTGTAAACAGCTATGTTAGTGTTTATGGGGTTAAAATGTGTATTAATCCAATGCAACTAACTAAATATAAGAGTTTGAGATAGATGTGGAGAGTTTAAAAGCCACTTATACCCATTTTGTCCCAAAACAGGCTAAAACCACGAAAACATTGCTTAGAAGCTGTAAACAGCTATGTTAGTGTTTATGGGGTTAAAATGTGTCTTAATCCAATGCAACTAACTAATTATAAGAGTTTAAGATAGATGTGGAGAGTTTAAAAGCCACTTATACCCTTTTTGTCCCAAAATAGGCTAAAACCAAGAAAACATTGCTTAGAAGCTGTAAACAGCTATGTTAGTGTTTATAAGGTTAAAATGTGTCTTAATCCAATGCAACTAACTAAGTATAAGAGTTTGAGATAGATGTGGAGAGTTTAAAAGCCACTTATACCCATTTTGTCCCAAAATAGGCTAAAACCAAGAAAACATGCTTAGAAGCTGTAAACAGCTATGTTAGTGTTTATGGGGTTAAAATGTGTCTTAATCCAAGGCAACTAACTAATTATAAGAGTTTAAGATAGATGTGAAGAGTTTAAAAGCCACTTATACCCATTTTGTCCCAAAACAGGCTAAAACCAAGAAAACATTGCTTAGAAGCTGTAAACAGCTATGTTAGTGTTTATGGGGTTAAAATGTGTCTTAATCCAATGCAACTAACTAATTATAAGAGTTTGAGATAGATGTGGAGAGTTTAAAAGCCACTTATACCCATTTTGTCCCAAAACAGGCTAAAACCAAGAAAACATTGCTTAGAAGCTGTAAACAGCTATGTTAGTGTTTATGGGGTTAAAATGTGTCTTAATCCAATGCAAATAACTAATTACAAGAGTTTGAGATAGATGTGGAGAGTTTAAAAGCCACTTATTCCCATTTTGTCCCAATAGAGGCTAAAACCAAGAAAACATTGCTTAGTAGCTGTAAACAGCTATGTTAGTGTTTATGGGGTTAAAATGTGTATTAATCCAATGCAACTAACTAAATATAAGAGTTTGAGATAGATGTGGAGAGTTTAAAAGCCACTTATACCCATTTTGTCCCAAAACAGGCTAAAACCACGAAAACATTGCTTAGAAGCTGTAAACAGCTATGTTAGTGTTTATGGGGTTAAAATGTGTCTTAATCCAATGCAGCTAACTAATTATAAGAGTTTAAGATAGATGTGGAGAGTTTAAAAGCCACTTATACCCTTTTTGTCCCAAAATAGGCTAAAACCAAGAAAACATTGCTTAGAAGCTGTAAACAGCTATGTTAGTGTTTATAAGGTTAAAATGTGTCTTAATCCAATGCAACTAAGTATAAGAGTTTGAGATAGATGTGGAGAGTTTAAAAGCCACTTATACCCATTTTGTCCCAAAATAGGCTAAAACCAAGAAAACATGCTTAGAAGCTGTAAACAGCTATGTTAGTGTTTATGGGGTTAAAATGTGTCTTAATCCAATGCAACTAACTAATTATAAGAGTTTAAGATAGATGTGAAGAGTTTAAAAGCCACTTATACCCATTTTGTCCCAAAACAGGCTAAAACCAAGAAAACATTGCTTAGAAGCTGTAAACAGCTATGTTAGTGTTTATGGGGTTAGAATGTGTCTTAATCCAATGCAACTAACTAATTATAAGAGTTTGAGATAGATGTGGAGAGTTTAAAAGCCACTTATACCCATTTTGTCCCAAAACAGGCTAAAACCAAGAAAACATTGCTTAGAAGCTGTAAACAGCTATGTTAGTGTTTCTGGGGTTAAAATGTGTCTTAATCAAATGCAACTAACTAATTATAAGAGTTTGAGATAGATGTGGAGAGTTTAAAAGCCACTTATACCCATTTTGTCCCAAAACAGGCTAACAGCAAGAAAGCATTGCTTAGTAGCTGTAAACAGCTATGTTAGTGTTTATGGGGTTAAAATGCGTCTTAATCTAATGCAACTAACTAAGTATAAGAGTTTGAGATGAATGTGGAGAGTTTAAAAGCCACTTATACCCATTTTGTCCCAAAACAGGCTAACACCAAGAAAACATTGCTTAGAAGCTGTAAACAGCTATGTTAGTGTTTATGGGGTTAAAATGTGTCTTAATCCAATGCAACTAACTAATTATAAGAGTTTAAGATAGATGTGAAGAGTTTAAAAGCCACTTATACCCATTTTGTCCCAAAACAGGCTAAAACAAAGAAAACATTGCTTAGAAGCTGTAAACAGCTATGTTAGTGTTTATGGGGTTAAAATGTGTCTTAATCCAATGCAACTAACTAATTATAAGAGTTTAAGATAGATGTGAAGAGTTTAAAAGCCACTTATACCCATTTTGTCCCAAAACAGGCTAAAACAAAGAAAACATTGCTTAGAAGCTGTAAACAGCTATGTTAGTGTTTATGGGGTTAAAATGTGTCTTAATCCAATGCAACTAACTAATTATAAGAGTTTGAGATAGATGTGGAGAGTTTAAAAGCCACTTATACCCATTTTGTCCCAAAATAGGCTAAAACCAAGAAATTATTGCTTAGAAGCTGTAAACAGCTATGTTAGTGTTTATGGGGTTAAAATGTGTCTTAATCCAATGCAACTAACTAATTATAAGAGTTTAAGATAGATGTGAAGAGTTTAAAAGCCACTTATACCCATTTTGTCCCAAAACAGGCTAAAACCAAGAAAACATTGCTTAGAAGCTGTAAACAGTTATGTTAGTGTTTATAAGGTTAAAATGTGTCTTAATCCAATGCAACTAACTAAGTATAAGAGTTTGAGATAGATGTGGAGAGTTTAAAAGCCACTTATACCCATTTTGTCCCAAAATAGGCTAAAACCAAGAAAACATTGCTTAGAAGCTGTAAACAGCTATGTTAGTGTTTATGGGGTTAAAATGTGTCTTAATCCAATGCAACTAACTAATTATAAGAGTTTGAGATAGATGTGGAGAGTTTAAAAGCCACTTATACCCATTTTGTCCCAAAATAGGCTAAAACCAAGAAAACATTGCTTAGAAGCTGTAAACAGTTATGTTAGTGTTTATAAGGTTAAAATGTGTCTTAATCCAATGCAACTAACTAAGTATAAGAGTTTGAGATAGATGTGGAGAGTTTAAAAGCCACTTATACCCATTTTGTCCCAAAACAGGCTAAAACCAAGAAAACATTGCTTAGAAGCTGTAAACAGCTATGTTAGTGTTTATGGGGTTAAAATGTGTCTTAATCCAATGCAACTAACTAATTATAAGAGTTTAAGATAGATGTGAAGAGTTTAAAAGCCACTTATACCCATTTTGTCCCAAAACAGGCTAAAACAAAGAAAACATTGCTTAGAAGCTGTAAACAGCTATGTTAGTGTTTATGGGGTTAAAATGTGTCTTAATCCAATGCAACTAACTAATTATAAGAGTTTGAGATAGATGTGGAGAGTTTAAAAGCCACTTATACCCATTTTGTCCCAAAACAGGCTAACAGCAAGAAAGCATTGCTTAGTAGTTGTAAACAGCTATGTTAGTGTTTATGGGGTTAAAATGCGTCTTAATCTAATGCAACTAACTAAGTATAAGAGTTTGAGATGAATGTGGAGAGTTTAAAAGCCACTTATTGTAAGTTTGAGAGTAGAGTAATCAAGAGATTATGGAAGAGAGTGAAATCGTGTAAAGAGTGAGGAGAGTGAACGATTGAGAGAGAGAGTGTTGGAGAAAGAGAATAAACTCTTTTCTTACTTCTATTAGTATGATACTTACAAACTATTTAAAGACATATACAAATAGGATATTCTCTTAGGATCCTATGCACACTAATATGAGGAGAAAGCGACATCTCCTTATTCTAACATGTGATCTCCTCTTCTCTCTTACAACTTGCTCCAACGGCTACAAAGGAAGGATCGAGATGAATGGCGACCGTTGGAGGATCTCTTTGGTGGATTGGGCTCATGAAGACTTCTATTTGAGGATGGCCCGTTGGTTGGTCGTACGGACGTCCGTACGGTCGTACGGACGCCGTACGGTCGTACGGACAAGTGTGTGTGCTGGTTCATACTCCCCCTCAAGCTTGACTTGGGGAACTAGTCAAGCTTGACAACATAGGCACCCACCTCATTAAAAACCTTAGTATAGAAAAACCTCTTGGGAAAACTATACTTAAGGGAAAAAGAGTGTAGGCGCCAAAACAAAGCAAGTCATGGCCGAGTGAGGTTTAGGAGGCCAAGCTTAGGATGGATGTATTCACACACTTGGGGGCTCGCAGCTTTAGTCAGGACGTCTGCAAGTTGTTCTTTGCTTTCGGTATGGCAAGGTAAGACAACTCCAAGCTTGATTTGTTCTCGGACCTTATGGCAATCCACTTCAATGTGCTTGGTCCGCTCATGGAACACTGAATTGGTTGCTATATGAATGGCTGCTTTGTTATCACAGTGCATGGTGATCGGCTTTGTTGATTCTATTCCAAGATCCTTGAGTAACATCTTCAGCCACATTAGCTCCGTCGTTAGCTTCCTCATAGCTCTATACTCGGATTCGGCACTTGAGAGTGAGACGACCTTTTGCTTCTTGCTCTTCCATGTGACCAGGTTCCCTCCAAGGAACGTGCAATAGCCTGTGGTTGAGCGTCGGTCCCCACGATCTCCGGCATAGTCAGCGTCGCAGTAGCCTACCAACTCAGTGCTCTTGTTGCGTCCCATCCATATGCCTTGGCCGGGTGAGCCCTTGATGTACTTGAGGATCCGTGTCAGCATGTTCCAATGGTGCACGGTGGGGTTCTTCATATGCTGGCTTACCTGGTTCACGGCAAAGCAAATGTCAGGCCGTGTGATAGTCAAATAAATGAGCTTACCGACTAGCCGCCGGTAGAGGCTAACGTCCTCGAATGGAGCAGTGTCAAGCTCCCCCTGTCCTCCATCCTTGTAATTCTCTTCTAGGGGCGTTGTTACTGCCTTAGCTCCTAGTTTTCCTGTTTCACTCAATAAGTCTAGTGCATACTTTCTTTGAGACAACAATAACCCTTCATTTGATCTATAAACTTCTATCCCAAGAAAGTATTTCAACTCTCCAAGATCTTTAATATCAAAAACTGATTTCAAGAATGTTTTAGAGTCTTGAATACCTACCGAGTCACTTCCAGTGATGATGATATCATCAACATACACTAGAATGACTACTATACCTTTGGCGCTTGGTAAGGTGAACAAGGTGTGGTCAGCTTCGGATTTGCGAAAGCCTTTGTCAAGGAGTGTGGTGCTAAGCTTGTGATACCAAGCCCTTGGTGACTGCTTCAAGCCATAGATAGCTTTGTTGAGTTTCAAGACCTTTCCCGGACCAATAGTATCCTGCAAACCCGGTGGTGGTCGCATATACACTTCATCCTCCAGTTCTCCTTGCAAGAAGGCGTTCTTCACGTCCATTTGCCAAAGTTCCCAGTCGAGGTTGGTGGCGAGAGAGAGTACAACTCGAACCGTGTGAAGCTTAGCCACCGGAGCAAACGTATCAAGATAGTCCTCCCCATACGTTTGCGTGAACCCTCGTGCGACTAGGCGGGCTTTGTGGCGTTCAATCTCCCCATTGCTCTTATATTTGATTGTGAAGATATACCGAGAGGTGACAGCCTTCTTGCCCTTGGGTAAGTCAGCCTCGTCCCATGTATGATTTTGCACCATGGCCGTATTCTCGGCATCCACTGCATCTCTCCATACTTTGTGCTGCTTAGCCTCATCATAGGTCTTGGGGATCCAATCCTCATCAATATGGCCAAGAAACACTTGATGCTCTATCGGAAAATGAGCCAAGGTGCACACGGCCTGAATCGGATAAGCAACGGCCATGTTGTTGTAGTACACACGGGTGTTCTTCCAATGACTAGGAGGATACCTAATACGTTGGCTGCGCCGAAGAGGAACTATAGCCCCAGCTTCGGAGTTGGCTCGTCCTGGAGTAATGATCTCCTCAAGCTGTTCAGCCGTCTCCTCGGTTGTTTCGGCCGTGTTGTCCGCGAGTGACTCGGGTGCTTCCTCATGCTGCTCAGTATGGTCATCGGCATGTGTAGCAGGCTCAGGCTCAGTAAATGGCTCAGGTTGCTCTGGTGATGCTGGTCTGGCTGACTCGGTAGTGATCCGATCGTTTTCAAGACCTAGTCGCTCAAGGATTACTCGGAGGTTGCGCGTCCGATCAGATGGTGAATCAGAGAGGTTACGGAGCTCATCCCAATTCTTCTCATCGTAAAAACCTTGTGTCTCCATGAACTTGACATCACGAGATACTAGAACCCTCCTTGTTGTAGGTTCATAGCACTTATACCCCTTTTGTGTGGTAGAGTAGCCAAGAAACATAGCCTTTGTACTCTTTGCATCAAGCTTGTCTCTTAGCTCACCTGGTCGCAACACATAGCACACACAACCAAACACTCGTAAGTGATCAAATGTAGGTTTGTCATTCGTTAATACCTCAAATGGAGACACATCCTTTAGGATCTTTGTTGGTGTGCGGTTAATAAGATAACAAGCGGCTAGCACAGCATCTCCCCAAAACCTCTTTGGAACCCTTGTGTGAAACATCATAGACCTTGCTACTTCCATGAGATGCCTATTCTTTCTCTCAGCCACTCCATTTTGTTGTGGTGTGTAAGGACAGCTAGTTTGATGAAGAATTCCATGTTTGGCTAGATATTGCTTAAAGGCATGGCTTGTGTACTCTCCACCATTATCTGATCTCAAAATTTTAATCTTGGCATGAAAGTGGTTAGTGACATAATTTTGAAAATTAGTAAAGGCCTCAAGGACTCTATCCTTAGAGGGAAGTAAAGTTATCCAAGTATATTTTGATTTTTCATCAATAAAAGTCACAAAATACTTTTGATTATCTCTAGATAAGCAAGGAGATGTCCAAACATCATAATGAATTAAATCAAAACATTTTTCATAAATAGTAATAGATTTAGGAAAAACAGCCTTGCAATGTTTACCAAGAATACAAGCCTCACACTCATCATTTTGAAAAGAAACATTAGGAAATATTAAAGATAAAGCTCTTGTGTGAGGGTGTCCTAGCCTAGCATGTAAAATAGAATCACTAAATATAGCATAACAATTTAAATCAGTAGTGGCTCTCTTAACTGATAGCAAGTTAGAAGTAAAGTTTGGCATATAAAATGCCTTAGTCTCCTTATCAAATAGTTTCAAGTTTCCAATGCCTTTAACTGGTACTTTCTCACCATTTGCTATTATCACATTACCATTAGCAGGTTTAATATCACTAATTAGCCTAGAATCACTAATCATGTGATGGGATGCACCAGAATCAACTATGAGGGGTTTAATTTTGTTTGAGGCAAGAAACGCCTTACCGGTGGCCTCTTTGATGGCTTTGATGAGCGCATCAAGGTCGGACCGCCTTACCAGCTCGGACGATGCTGCAGCAAGAGCAGTTCCACTGGTCACTTGTTGAGGTTGCTCAGAGATTGATGACTCCCCCATGGCTACTGCTTGATGAGCTCTCGGTGGTCCTCCGCGGTTTGGTCGTCCACCTCGGATGGTACCCGGCGGTGGTGCTAGATGAGGGTGTAGAATCCAGCAGCGGCTCTTGAAGTGACCAAGCTTCTTACAATGCTCACAAAATGGCGGGTTGTTCTTGTCCTCCGGCTTGTAGTAGCCCTTGTTTGCTGATGCCGTCTCAGCTTTGTTAGCGGTCACAAGTTCTCCCTTGCCGCCAAACAATCCCATGGAGCCATGCTCCTTTTGAATTTGGTTACAGACATCATCAAGGCTAGGGAGCTTGTCCGACCGTAGAATATGCTTGATAAGGTCATTGTAGGAGGGGTTCAAGGTCAAGAGAAGGCCGAACACCTTATCTTGTTCACGCCTCTCATTCAGAATGGCCGGATCTATAGTCGCCGGCCGGAGCATCTCTAGTTCAGCCCAAAGGGACCTAAACTTCCCAAAGTGCTTGGTGAACTCCATGTCTTCTTGGTTGAGGTTGTTGATGGCCCTCTTAATCTCAAAAATTCGGTTTACATTTGTAACATTCCCAAAAACATTCTTGAGAGTGTCCCACAAGTCTTTTGCTGTCTCGCAATAAGAGTAAGCTTCAAGTATAGGTGCATCTAGGGAGTTTTGAATGATAGCTAGGACTCCCTGATCTTCTTGAAACCACTTGTTCTTCTCATCGACAAGATCCTTGCCGTCTTTGGTGGTCTCGCCACTAGGAGCTTCGCTCGTCTCAACATGGGACCAAAGTCCTCGGCCGCATAGGGCTGTCTTTGTGGTTCTAGCCCACAGTAAGTAATTCTCTCCCTTGAGAGTAACTGGAACAATGAGAGTTTTGGTAGTTTCCATGGAAAAAGATGAAGAGACCGTTGGTTAAAGCTATTGTCCAATGGTTAAAGAAAGAAGATTCAAGAACAAGAAATTTCAAGAACAAGAAAGAGAATGCGGAAGGGAGTGATGGAGATTTGAGGCAAGAACAGAATCAAATCTGCTCTGATACCATGTAAGTTTGAGAGTAGAGTAATCAAGAGATTATGGAAGAGAGTGAAATCGTGTAAAGAGTGAGGAGAGTGAACGATTGAGAGAGAGAGTGTTGGAGAAAGAGAATAAACTCTTTTCTTACTTCTATTAGTATGATACTTACAAACTATTTAAAGACATATACAAATAGGATATTCTCTTAGGATCCTATGCACACTAATATGAGGAGAAAGCGACATCTCCTTATTCTAACATGTGATCTCCTCTTCTCTCTTACAACTTGCTCCAACGGCTACAAAGGAAGGATCGAGATGAATGGCGACCGTTGGAGGATCTCTTTGGTGGATTGGGCTCATGAAGACTTCTATTTGAGGATGGCCCGTTGGTTGGTCGTACGGACGTCCGTACGGTCGTACGGACAAGTGTGTGTGCCGGTTCATACTTATATCCATTTTGTCCCAAAATAGGCTAAAACCAAGAAAACATTGCTTAGAAGCTGTAAACAGCTATGTTAGTGTTTATGGGGTTAAAATGTGTCTTAATCCAATGCAACTAACTAATTATAAGAGTTTAAGATAGATGTGAAGAGTTTAAAAGCCACTTATACCCATTTTGTCCCAAAACAGGCTAAAACCAAGAAAACATTGCTTAGAAGCTGTAAACAGCTATGTTAGTGTTTATGGGGTTAAAATGTGTCTTAATCCAATGCAACTAACTAATTATAAGAGTTTGAGATAGATGTGGAGAGTTTAAAAAGCCACTTATACCCATTTTGTCCCAAAACAGGCTAAAACCAAGAAAACATTGCTTAGAAGCTGTAAACAGCTATGTTAGTGTTTCTGGGGTTAAAATGTGTCTTAATCAAATGCAACTAACTAATTATAAGAGTTTGAGATAGATGTGGAGAGTTTAAAAGCCACTTATACCCATTTTGTCCCAAAACAGGCTAAAACCAAGAAAACATTGCTTAGAAGCTGTAAACAGCTATGTTAGTGTTTATGGGGTTAAAATGTGTCTTAATCCAATGCAACTAACTAATTATAAGAGTTTAAGATAGATGTGGAGAGTTTAAAAGCCACTTATACCCTTTTTGTCCCAAAATAGGCTAAAACCAAGAAAACATTGCTTAGAAGCTGTAAACAGTTATGTTAGTGTTTATAAGGTTAAAATGTGTCTTAATCCAATGCAACTAACTAAGTATAAGAGTTTGAGATAGATGTGGAGAGTTTAAAAGCCACTTATACCCATTTTGTCCCAAAATAGGCTAAAACCAAGAAAACATTGCTTAGAAGCTGTAAACAGCTATGTTAGTGTTTATGGGGTTAAAATGTGTCTTAATCCAATGCAACTAACTAATTATAAGAGTTTAAGATAGATGTGAAGAGTTTAAAAGCCACTTATACCCATTTTGTCCCAAAACAGGCTAAAACAAAGAAAACATTGCTTAGAAGCTGTAAACAGCTATGTTAGTGTTTATGGGGTTAAAATGTGTCTTAATCCAATGCAACTAACTAATTATAAGAGTTTGAGATAGATGTGGAGAGTTTAAAAGCCACTTATACCCATTTTGTCCCAAAACAGGCTAAAACCAAGAAAACATTGCTTAGAAGCTGTAAACAGCTATGTTAGTGTTTCTGGGGTTAAAATGTGTCTTAATCAAATGCAACTAACTAATTATAAGAGTTTGAGATAGATGTGGAGAGTTTAAAAGCCACTTATACCCATTTTGTCCCAAAACAGGCTAACAGCAAGAAAGCATTGCTTAGTAGCTGTAAACAGCTATGTTAGTGTTTATGGGGTTAAAATGCGTCTTAATCTAATGCAACTAACTAAGTATAAGAGTTTGAGATGAATGTGGAGAGTTTAAAAGCCACTTATATCCATTTTGTCCCAAAACAGGCTAAAACAAAGAAAACATTGCTTAGAAGCTGTAAATAGCTATGTTAGTGTTTATGGGGTTAAAATGTGTCTTAATCTAATGCAACTTACTAAGTATAAGAGTTTGAGATAGATGTGGAGAGTTTAAAAGCCACTTATACCCATTTTTCCCAAAATAGGCTAAAACCAAGAAAACATTGCTTAGAAGCTGTAAACAGCTATGTTAGTGTTTATGGGGTTAAAATGTGTCTTAATCCAATGCAACTAACTAATTATAAGAGTTTAAGATAGATGTGAAGAGTTTAAAAGCCACTTATACCCATTTTGTCCCAAAACAGGCTAAAACCAAGAAAACATTGCTTAGAAGCTGTAAACAGCTATGTTAGTGTTTATGGGGTTAAAATGTGTCTTAATCCAATGCAACTAACTAATTATAAGAGTTTGAGATAGATGTGGAGAGTTTAAAAAGCCACTTATACCCATTTTGTCCCAAAACAGGCTAAAACCAAGAAAACATTGCTTAGAAGCTGTAAACAGCTATGTTAGTGTTTCTGGGGTTAAAATGTGTCTTAATCAAATGCAACTAACGAATTATAAGAGTTTGAGATAGATGTGGAGAGTTTAAAAGCCACTTATACCCATTTTGTCCCAAAACAGGCTAAAACCAAGAAAACATTGCTTAGAAGCTGTAAACAGCTATGTTAGTGTTTATGGGGTTAAAATGTGTCTTAATCCAATGCAACTAACTAATTATAAGAGTTTAAGATAGATGTGGAGAGTTTAAAAGCCACTTATACCCTTTTTGTCCCAAAATAGGCTAAAACCAAGAAAACATTGCTTAGAAGCTGTAAACAATTATGTTAGTGTTTATAAGGTTAAAATGTGTCTTAATCCAATGCAACTAACTAAGTATAAGAGTTTGAGATAGATGTGGAGAGTTTAAAAGCCACTTATACCCATTTTGTCCCAAAATAGGCTAAAACCAAGAAAACATTGCTTAGAAGCTGTAAACAGCTATGTTAGTGTTTATGGGGTTAAAATGTGTCTTAATCCAATGCAACTAACTAATTATAAGAGTTTAAGATAGATGTGAAGAGTTTAAAAGCCACTTATACCCATTTTGTCCCAAAACAGGCTAAAACAAAGAAAACATTGCTTAGAAGCTGTAAACAGCTATGTTAGTGTTTATGGGGTTAAAATGTGTCTTAATCCAATGCAACTAACTAATTATAAGAGTTTGAGATAGATGTGGAGAGTTTAAAAGCCACTTATACCCATTTTGTCCCAAAACAGGCTAAAACCAAGAAAACATTGCTTAGAAGCTGTAAACAGCTATGTTAGTGTTTCTGGGGTTAAAATGTGTCTTAATCAAATGCAACTAACTAATTATAAGAGTTTGAGATAGATGTGGAGAGTTTAAAAGCCACTTATACCCATTTTGTCCCAAAACAGGCTAACAGCAAGAAAGCATTGCTTAGTAGCTGTAAACAGCTATGTTAGTGTTTATGGGGTTAAAATGTGTCTTAATCCAATGCAACTAACTAAGTATAAGAGTTTGAGATAGATGTGGAGAGTTTAAAAGCCACTTATACCCATTTTGTCCCAAAACAGGCTAAAACCAAGAAAACATTGCTTAGAAGCTGTAAACAGCTATGTTAGTGTTTCTGGGGTTAAAATGTGTCTTAATCAAATGCAACTAACTAATTATAAGAGTTTGAGATAGATGTGGAGAGTTTAAAAGCCACTTATACCCATTTTGTCCCAAAACAGGCTAACAGCAAGAAAGCATTGCTTAGTAGCTGTAAACAGCTATGTTAGTGTTTATGGGGTTAAAATGCGTCTTAATCCAATGCAACTAACTAAGTATAAGAGTTTGAGATGAATGTGGAGAGTTTAAAAGCCACTTATATCCATTTTGTCCCAAAACAGGCTAAAACAAAGAAAACATTGCTTAGAAGCTGTAAACAGCTATGTTAGTGTTTCTGGGGTTAAAATGTGTCTTAATCAAATGCAACTAACTAATTATAAGAGTTTGAGATAGATGTGGAGAGTTTAAAAGCCACTTATACCCATTTTGTCCCAAAACAGGCTAACAGCAAGAAAGCATTGCTTAGTAGCTGTAAACAGCTATGTTAGTGTTTATGGGGTTAAAATGCGTCTTAATCTAATGCAACTAACTAAGTATAAGAGTTTGAGATGAATGTGGAGAGTTTAAAAGCCACTTATATCCATTTTGTCCCAAAACAGGCTAAAACAAAGAAAACATTGCTTAGAAGCTGTAAATAGCTATGTTAGTGTTTATGGGGTTAAAATGTGTCTTAATCTAATGCAACTTACTAAGTATAAGAGTTTGAGATAGATGTGGAGAGTTTAAAAGCCACTTATACCCATTTTTCCCAAAATAGGCTAAAACCAAGAAAACATTGCTTAGAAGCTGTAAACAGCTATGTTAGTGTTTATGGGGTTAAAATGTGTCTTAATCCAATGCAACTAACTAATTATAAGAGTTTAAGATAGATGTGAAGAGTTTAAAAGCCACTTATACCCATTTTGTCCCAAAACAGGCTAAAACCAAGAAAACATTGCTTAGAAGCTGTAAACAGCTATGTTAGTGTTTATGGGGTTAAAATGTGTCTTAATCCAATGCAACTAACTAATTATAAGAGTTTGAGATAGATGTGGAGAGTTTAAAAAGCCACTTATACCCATTTTGTCCCAAAACAGGCTAAAACCAAGAAAACATTGCTTAGAAGCTGTAAACAGCTATGTTAGTGTTTCTGGGGTTAAAATGTGTCTTAATCAAATGCAACTAACGAATTATAAGAGTTTGAGATAGATGTGGAGAGTTTAAAAGCCACTTATACCCATTTTGTCCCAAAACAGGCTAAAACCAAGAAAACATTGCTTAGAAGCTGTAAACAGCTATGTTAGTGTTTATGGGGTTAAAATGTGTCTTAATCCAATGCAACTAACTAATTATAAGAGTTTAAGATAGATGTGGAGAGTTTAAAAGCCACTTATACCCTTTTTGTCCCAAAATAGGCTAAAACCAAGAAAACATTGCTTAGAAGCTGTAAACAATTATGTTAGTGTTTATAAGGTTAAAATGTGTCTTAATCCAATGCAACTAACTAAGTATAAGAGTTTGAGATAGATGTGGAGAGTTTAAAAGCCACTTATACCCATTTTGTCCCAAAATAGGCTAAAACCAAGAAAACATTGCTTAGAAGCTGTAAACAGCTATGTTAGTGTTTATGGGGTTAAAATGTGTCTTAATCCAATGCAACTAACTAATTATAAGAGTTTAAGATAGATGTGAAGAGTTTAAAAGCCACTTATACCCATTTTGTCCCAAAACAGGCTAAAACAAAGAAAACATTGCTTAGAAGCTGTAAACAGCTATGTTAGTGTTTATGGGGTTAAAATGTGTCTTAATCCAATGCAACTAACTAATTATAAGAGTTTGAGATAGATGTGGAGAGTTTAAAAGCCACTTATACCCATTTTGTCCCAAAACAGGCTAAAACCAAGAAAACATTGCTTAGAAGCTGTAAACAGCTATGTTAGTGTTTCTGGGGTTAAAATGTGTCTTAATCAAATGCAACTAACTAATTATAAGAGTTTGAGATAGATGTGGAAAGTTTAAAAGCCACTTATACCCATTTTGTCCCAAAACAGGCTAACAGCAAGAAAGCATTGCTTAGTAGCTGTAAACAGCTATGTTAGTGTTTATGGGGTTAAAATGCGTCTTAATCTAATGCAACTAACTAAGTATAAGAGTTTGAGATGAATGTGGAGAGTTTAAAAGCCACTTATATCCATTTTGTCCCAAAACAGGCTAAAACAAAGAAAACATTGCTTAGAAGCTGTAAATAGCTATGTTAGTGTTTATGGGGTTAAAATGTGTCTTAATCTAATGCAACTAACTAAGTATAAGAGTTTGAGATAGATGTGGAGAGTTTAAAAGCCACTTATACCCATTTTGTCCCAAAATAGGCTAAAACCAAGAAAACATTGCTTAGAAGCTGTAAACAGCTATGTTAGTGTTTATAAGGTTAAAATGTGTCTTAATCCAATGCAACTAACTAAGTATAAGAGTTTGAGATAGATGTGGAGAGTTTAAAAAGCCACTTATACCCATTTTGTCCCAAAACAGGCTAAAACCAAGAAAACATTGCTTAGAAGCTGTAAACAGCTATGTTAGTGTTTCTGGGGTTAAAATGTGTCTTAATCAAATGCAACTAACGAATTATAAGAGTTTGAGATAGATGTGGAGAGTTTAAAAGCCACTTATACCCATTTTGTCCCAAAACAGGCTAAAACCAAGAAAACATTGCTTAGAAGCTGTAAACAGCTATGTTAGTGTTTATGGGGTTAAAATGTGTCTTAATCCAATGCAACTAACTAATTATAAGAGTTTAAGATAGATGTGAAGAGTTTAAAAGCCACTTATACCCATTTTGTCCCAAAACAGGCTAAAACCAAGAAAACATTGCTTAGAAGCTGTAAACAGCTATGTTAGTGTTTATGGGGTTAAAATGTGTCTTAATCCAATGCAACTAACTAATTATAAGAGTTTGAGATAGATGTGGAGAGTTTAAAAGCCACTTATACCCATTTTGTCCCAAAACAGGCTAAAACCAAGAAAACATTGCTTAGAAGCTGTAAACAGCTATGTTAGTGTTTCTGGAGTTAAAATGTGTCTTAATCAAATGCAACTAACTAATTATAAGAGTTTGAGATAGATGTGGAGAGTTTAAAAGCCACTTATACCCATTTTTTCCCAAAACAGGCTAAAACCAAGAAAACATTGCTTAGAAGCTGTAAACAGCTATGTTAGTGTTTATGGGGTTAAAATGTGTCTTAATCCAATGCAACTAACTAATTATAAGAGTTTAAGATAGATGTGGAGAGTTTAAAAGCCACTTATACCCTTTTTGTCCCAAAATAGGCTAAAACCAAGAAAACATTGCTTAGAAGCTGTAAACAGCTATGTTAGTGTTTCTGGGGTTAAAATGTGTCTTAATCAAATGCAACTAACTAATTATAAGAGTTTGAGATAGATGTGGAGAGTTTAAAAGCCACTTATACCCATTTTGTCCCAAAACAGGCTAACAGCAAGAAAACATTGCTTAGAAGCTGTAAACAGCTATGTTAGTGTTTATGGGGTTAAAATGTGTCTTAATCCAATGCAACTAACTAATTATAAGAGTTTAAGATAGATGTGAAGAGTTTAAAAGCCACTTATACCCATTTTGTCCCAAAACAGGCTAAAACCAAGAAAACATTGCTTAGAAGCTGTAAACAACTATGTTAGTGTTTATGGGGTTAAAATGTGTCTTAATCCAATGCAACTAACTAATTATAAGAGTTTGAGATAGATGTGGAGAGTTTAAAAAGCCACTTATACCCATTTTGTCCCAAAACAGGCTAAAACCAAGAAAACATTGCTTAGAAGCTGTAAACAGCTATGTTAGTGTTTCTGGGGTTAAAATGTGTCTTAATCAAATGCAACTAACGAATTATAAGAGTTTGAGATAGATGTGGAGAGTTTAAAAGCCACTTATACCCATTTTGTCCCAAAACAGGCTAAAACCAAGAAAACATTGCTTAGAAGCTGTAAACAGCTATGTTAGTGTTTATGGGGTTAAAATGTGTCTTAATCCAATGCAACTAACTAATTATAAGAGTTTAAGATAGATGTGGAGAGTTTAAAAGCCACTTATACCCTTTTTGTCCCAAAATAGGCTAAAACCAAGAAAACATTGCTTAGAAGCTGTAAACAGTTATGTTAGTGTTTATAAGGTTAAAATGTGTCTTAATCCAATGCAACTAACTAAGTATAAGAGTTTGAGATAGATGTGGAGAGTTTAAAAGCCACTTATACCCATTTTGTCCCAAAATAGGCTAAAACCAAGAAAACATTGCTTAGAAGCTGTAAACAGCTATGTTAGTGTTTATGGGGTTAAAATGTGTCTTAATCTAATGCAACTAACTAAGTATAAGAGTTTGAGATAGATGTGGAGAGTTTAAAAGCCACTTATACCCTTTTTGTCCCAAAATAGGCTAAAACCAAGAAAACATTGCTTAGAAGCTGTAAACAGTTATGTTAGTGTTTATAAGGTTAAAATGTGTCTTAATCCAATGCAACTAACTAAGTATAAGAGTTTGAGATAGATGTGGAGAGTTTAAAAGCCACTTATACCCATTTTGTCCCAAAATAGGCTAAAACGAAGAAAACATTGCTTAGAAGCTGTAAACAGCTATGTTAGTGTTTATGGGGTTAAAATGTGTCTTAATCTAATGCAACTAACTAAGTATAAGAGTTTGAGATAGATGTGGAGAGTTTAAAAGCCACTTATACCCATTTTGTCCCAAAACAGGCTAAAACAAAGAAAACATTGCTTAGAAGCTGTAAACAGCTATGTTAGTGTTTATGGGGTTAAAATGTGTCTTAATCCAATGCAACTAACTAATTATAAAAGTTTGAGATAGATGTGGAGAGTTTAAAAGCCACTTATACCCATTTTGTCCCAAAACAGGCTAAAACCAAGAAAACATTGCTTAGAAGCTGTAAACAGCTATGTTAGTGTTTCTGGGGTTAAAATGTGTCTTAATCAAATGCAACTAACTAATTATAAGAGTTTGAGATAGATGTGGAGAGTTTAAAAGCCACTTATACCCATTTTGTCCCAAAACAGGCTAACAGCAAGAAAGCATTGCTTAGTAGCTGTAAACAGCTATGTTAGTGTTTATGGGGTTAAAATGCGTCTTAATCTAATGCAACTAACTAAGTATAAGAGTTTGAGATGAATGTGGAGAGTTTAAAAGCCACTTATATCCATTTTGTCCCAAAACAGGCTAAAACAAAGAAAACATTGCTTAGAAGCTGTAAATAGCTATGTTAGTGTTTATGGGGTTAAAATGTGTCTTAATCTAATGCAACTTACTAAGTATAAGAGTTTGAGATAGATGTGGAGAGTTTAAAAGCCACTTATACCCATTTTTCCCAAAATAGGCTAAAACCAAGAAAACATTGCTTAGAAGCTGTAAACAGCTATGTTAGTGTTTATGGGGTTAAAATGTGTCTTAATCCAATGCAACTAACTAATTATAAGAGTTTAAGATAGATGTGAAGAGTTTAAAAGCCACTTATACCCATTTTGTCCCAAAACAGGCTAAAACCAAGAAAACATTGCTTAGAAGCTGTAAACAGCTATGTTAGTGTTTATATTAGTATATATGAAGGAGCTGTCCCTTTCACCATACACCCACTTGTGCACCAACGGCTATATGTCACTCTCACCTCTCATTTATCTCAAACGGCCATATACATTTGTTCTCCTATATTAAGCATTGTAATCTCTCATTTTGTAACACAACACAACATTATTCAATAAGAGAAACCGATTCCCTCTCTACACCTCTTGTTCTTGTTCTTATCAACAATGTAGAGTGGTGTAGGATTAGCGGTTAGAGGCTGCCCTTAAGGCAGCCTATTCTCTTATCAAATCCCACCTAAACTCTTCTTATTTACTCTTTACTAAGCCTAGATTATGGGGAGTTCATCACAAGTTGATGTCCTCTCCTCCCCCTTGATAATGAGTTAGTTTGTTGTGGGTAAAGGGGGATTCATTCACCAAGTGTTTGTCTACCCTCTCTTATGAGCTTTGTCTCATAAATCCCAACATGGTATCAGAGCAGGCTCTGTTCTTGGTGACTCAAACTCGTTCTCAAGTTGGTTCTCTTAGGAGTTAGCTTAATTAAAGTTTTAATCCTAGCCTAGGTGTTAAATCGCTTAGCTTAGTTTCTTTAAAACTTTAATTTTGCTTTTGTTGTTAAATCGATTCTCTAGCAGCTCAATGTTGAGTAAGCTTGGTCTTGGGTCTTTGTAGAGTTCATAGACCAAGTGTGTGGAAAGAAATCGATTTTACAAGCCCCATCCTTAAGCTTTACCGATTTGGTAATAGCTTTGTTTATTTTGGGATGTGTGGGAAGTGATGAACCATTGAGCAAATTGTGTTGTTCATGGTGAGGATTCACGGTTCTTGTGTGCTTGTATGAGCCACGAAATTCTTAGGATTTAGCTCTCTTAGGATTTAGTTAATTTTTGTTGGGATTTATGAGACAAAGCTCACAAGAGAGGGTAGACAAACACTTGGTGAATGAATCCCCCTTTACCCACAACAAACTAACTCATTCTCAAGGGGAAGAAGAGAACATCAACTTGTGATGAACTCCTCATAAACTAGGCTAGATAGAACCCAAATACTAGAGAGTAAGCGGATCCTATCAAGGAGAAGCACTAGTTTGAGACTTATCCTTGTTCTAGTAACACAACACTAAGAGTTTGTGTACTTAGGAGAGGAGGATTAAGAATCAGTAATCTAGGCTATATGAAAGAGTAAATAAGAAGACTTTAGGTGAGATTTGGGAAGAGAATAGGCTGCCTTAAGGGCAGCCTCTAACCGATTCCCTAAACTATCTACATTGAAGCTAGAACAAGAACACAAGGTAAAAGAGGGGAAATCGGATTCTCTTATTGAATAATGTTGTGATGTGTTACAAAATGAGAGATTACAATGCTTAATATAGGAGAACAAATGTATATGGCCGTTTGAGATAAATGAGAGGTGAGAGTGACATATAGCCGTTGGTGCACAAGTGGGTGTATGGTGAAAGGGACAGCTCCTTCCCTTGGTTGTCTCATTCTTCACCAACCAAGGTCTCACATGCTTCCTTCCTTCCCTTCTTTTCCCTTTGTGAGACATTTAACTTCTTCTTGGGCCTCTTCTTCTTATAAGGCCTTTACTTCACAATTCTTCTCACATTGCTCTTATGGCCTTGCTGACCACTCTCATTGTTCTCACGGCCCACATGGCCTTATTGGCCACTCTTATTGTGCTCACGGCCTTACTGGCCGCTCCCACACCACTCATGGCCTTACCGGCCACACTTCTTGTACTAGCAGCCTTACCGGCCACTCTCTTCTTCCTTGTGCAGCTCGGCCTCACCGGCCTCACTCTCTCTTCTCCTTCATATATACTAATACTCCCCCGCACGTTTGATCTGCAGGGCACCATGGGGACCAAAGATCAAGCGTGGACACGTGAGGACTACCTCATTAAAAACCTTAACAAAGAAAACCACTTGGGAGAAAACTTTGTTAAGTAAAAAGAGTGTAGTCTCCACGTTCCTTGATGTCGCATTGATCTTGGTTTGTCAAGAACCAGCTCTCTTTCTCTTTAAGCCTTTGAACCGCTACACTTCCTTAGCCCTCCTTGCCTTTAGCACATTCCTTATGATCTCCATCCTTGTTCCTTTAGAATTCCTTTGAGGCTCTCATAGTCTCCTTTACCCTTAAACAAGTGATAAAGAAGAAAAGAATAAGTGTTTGCTATGAGGAATATCAAAGAAAATTTCTAAAAGTGTGACAATTTAAGAAGAATCATATTAAAGACTAAAGACTAGTAATGAAGCTAAGGTAATGAATTTATGAATTAAAATAGAGAAGAGTTTAGAGCACAGCCTTTATGGTGTTTTGATGGATAGGAGGGAGAGAGTTGATCACTGTTGCGGTTTGGAATTCCTCCTTGAGACCGCTCCTCTAACCATGGTTTTAAACCCGGTCAGTTTTATTTGTCAGACTGACACATGCCCACTGAATCGGACATAACTTTCGAACGGCTGCTCGGATTGGTATGATTCCACTTCCACTGGCAAGATGACTCTGTGGTCTCGAACTTTAATGAATAACGCGGAAGCCGAATCGCAGTGGAAGGGTTTCGTCCGAGTCGATCTTTGAGACGCTTCGGCTGAGCTTTAAGTAAAGACTTTTGCTTGTGGCCGAGCAGAATCTGTGAGGTACGGTCTGAAGTCACTTGATCTCCCCCGTAACCTTTACTTGATGATGGGCTGAAACCTCATCACCTCAGTTGAAGCCTTGTGCATCACCGTTCTTGTGCACATCCAATCAACAGTTGAAACCTTGTGCATCACCTTTCCTAAAGACCATTGTGCACATCCGATCAACAACTTGGCACTAACACACATGCTCTTGGACTGATTCATCACCTTCCACCAGCTTAACAAAGACTTGGTGGCCCTTGGTTCTAACTCCAGGCATTGTGCTGCGCTCTTACATGGCTATCTTGTAGCCTTCAACCTCGCCACTTCTTCTCCTTGAGATAGTGAGCGAGCTCCACACAATCTTCAATGCTGAAACTGAAACCAAAAATCAATGGAACAGATTCTAAACAAGAGATTGTTAGAGATTAGAGTATAGAGAATATTACTGAAATTAAATAGAGAATTTAGAGAATTAATAAGAGTATATATGGAGAATAGAAAGTGAGAGTATAAGGGAGAGTATTGGCGGTAGTATAAGATGAATGGAGAGTAGAATAGAGAATCTGCTCAAGAGTTCTTATGGACAGAGTTTAACTCTGTTTTCTTGAGTTGAAAGAAGCTTTGACAGCCAAGAACATCCAAGAAGACAATCTCTTTTGGTGCTTTAATGGCTGAAACACAATGGACCTTATGGAAAATTAGTTTCTCCAAAGGTTTAACAACAAAACTCCTTGTAGAATCACTTAAACAAGTGTTCTTCAAGAGATTAAGGCTTTAGATCCACGAAGATAACATATAGAAGATGTTTTTCGTGGTCCCAAGCAAAGAAGAAACAACAAAAGCCTTTGGAACAGCCTATTGTCCAACGGTTAAAAGAATGCATCTTGGACCAACTTGAATCTATTTGACCAAGCGGGCTCTACATGCTAAAATAGTCTCTCTCTTCCTCAAACTCGAACCTGGACACACCATATGACCAGAAACAAAGCTTTCTCAACCTTGAGAAGAAGAAGAAGTGATTTAGTAATTAAACTTTAAAGGAAATTTAACAAAAGCAAAATTAAACCTTTAAAGGAAAATTAACTAAATCTTAAGAGAATCCTAGGAAAAATCCTAAGGATTTCGTGGCTCTATACAAGCCTAAAAACACGTGAATCCTTACCAAGAACAAGAACAATTTGCTCCTTGGTTCATCACCACCTCAATTTAAACCCAAGCTTTTACCCAATCGGTGAAGCCTAAGGATGAGGTTTTAAAATCAATTTCTTTCACACACTTGGTCTATGAACTCTACAAAGACCCAAGACCAAGCTTACTCAACATTGAGCTGCTAGAGAATCGATTTAACAACAAAAGCAAAATTAAAGTTTTAAAGAAACTAAGCTAAGCGATTTAACACCTAGGCTAGGATTAAAACTTTAATTAAGCTAACTCCTAAGAGAACCAACTTGAGAACGAGTTTGAGTCACCAAGAACAGAGCCTGCTCTGATACCATGTTGGGATTTATGAGACAAAGCTCACAAGAGAGGGTAGACAAACACTTGGTGAATGAATCCCCCTTTACCCACAACAAACTAACTCATTCTCAAGGGGAAGAAGAGAACATCAACTTGTGATGAACTCCTCATAAACTAGGCTAGATAGAACCCAAATACTAGAGAGTAAGCGGATCCTATCAAGGAGAAGCACTAGTTTGAGACTTATCCTTGTTCTAGTAACACAACACTAAGAGTTTGTGTACTTAGGAGAGGAGGATTAAGAATCAGTAATCTAGGCTATATGAAAGAGTAAATAAGAAGACTTTAGGTGAGATTTGGGAAGAGAATAGGCTGCCTTAAGGGCAGCCTCTAACCGATTCCCTAAACTATCTACATTGAAGCTAGAACAAGAACACAAGGTAAAAGAGGGGAAATCGGATTCTCTTATTGAATAATGTTGTGATGTGTTACAAAATGAGAGATTACAATGCTTAATATAGGAGAACAAATGTATATGGCCGTTTGAGATAAATGAGAGGTGAGAGTGACATATAGCCGTTGGTGCACAAGTGGGTGTATGGTGAAAGGGACAGCTCCTTCCCTTGGTTGTCTCATTCTTCACCAACCAAGGTCTCACATGCTTCCTTCCTTCCCTTCTTTTCCCTTTGTGAGACATTTAACTTCTTCTTGGGCCTCTTCTTCTTATAAGGCCTTTACTTCACAATTCTTCTCACATTGCTCTTATGGCCTTGCTGACCACTCTCATTGTTCTCACGGCCCACATGGCCTTATTGGCCACTCTTATTGTGCTCACGGCCTTACTGGCCGCTCCCACACCACTCATGGCCTTACCGGCCACACTTCTTGTACTAGCAGCCTTACCGGCCACTCTCTTCTTCCTTGTGCAGCTCGGCCTCACCGGCCTCACTCTCTCTTCTCCTTCATATATACTAATAATTTTCCTCTAAAGGTTTGATTTTGCTTTTGTTAAATTTCCTTTAAAGGCTTAATTACTAAATCACTACTTCTTCTTCTCAATGTTGAGAAAGCTTTGTTTCTGGCCCTATGGTGTGTCCAGATTCAAGCTTGAAGAAGAGAGAGATCTTAATTTTCGCATCTCATGTCCGCTTGGTCAACTAGACTAAAGCTGTTCAAAGATGCATTCTTTTAACCGTTGGACAATAGGTTGTTCCAAAGGCTTTTGTTGTTTCTTCTTTGCTTGGGACCACGAAAAACATCTTCTATATGTTATTTTCGTGGATCTAAAGCCTTAAGATCTTGGAGAACACTTTGTTTAAGTGATTCTACCATGAGTTAGGTCCAAACCGTTGGAGAAATTAATTTTCCAAACGGTCCATGTGTTTCAGCCATTAAAGCACCAAAGTCTTGTTGAATGTTGGATGCTCTTGGCTGTCAAAGCTTCTGCAAACTCAAGAAAACAGAGTATAACTCTGTCCATAAGAACTCTTGAGCAAATTCTCTATTCTACTCTCCACTCACCTTATACTTCCGCCCATATACTCTACTATACTCTATTCTCTCTGGTTACTTATTCTCTAAATTCTATTTTATTTTCAGTAATATTCTATATTCTCTATTCTCTAATCTCTAACAATCTCTTGTTTAGAATCTGTTCCATTGATTTTTGGTTTCAGTTTCAGCATTGAAGATTGTGTGGAGCTCGCTCACTATCTCAAGGAGAAGAAGTGGCGAGGTTGAAGGCTACAAGATAGCCATGTAAGAGCGCAGCACAATGCCTGGAGTTAGAACCAAGGGCCACCAAGTCTTTGTTAAGCTGGTGGAAGGTGATGAATCAGTCCAAGAGCATGTGTGTTAGTGCCAAGTTGTTGATCGGATGTGCACAATGGTCTTTAGGAAAGGTGATGCACAAGGTTTCAACTGTTGATTGGATGTGCACAAGAACGGTGATGCACAAGGCTTCAACTGAGGTGATGAGGTTTCAGCCCATCATCAAGTAAAGGTTACGGGGGAGATCAAGTGACTTCAGACCGTACCTCACAGATTCTGCTCGGCCACAAGCAAAAGTCTTTACTTAAAGCTCAGCCGAAGCGTCTCAAAGATCGACTCGGACGAAACCCTTCCACTGCGATTCGGCTTCCGCGTTCTTCATTAAAGTTCGAGACCACAGAGTCATCTTGCCAGTGGAAGTGGAATCATACCAATCCGAGCAGCCGTTCGAAAGTTATGTCCGATTCAGTGGGCATGTGTCAGTCTGACAAATAAAACTGACCGGGTTTAAAACCATGGTTAGAGGAGCGGTCTCAAGGAGGAATTCCAAACCGCAACAGTGATCAACTCTCTCCCTCCTATCCATCAAAACACCATAAAGGCTGTGCTCTAAACTCTTCTCTATTTTAATTCATAAATTCATTACCTTAGCTTCATTACTAGTCTTTAGTCTTTAATATGATTCTCCTTAAATTGTCACACTTTTAGAAATTTTCTTTGATATTCCTCATAGCAAACACTTATTCTTTTCTTCTTTATCACTTGTTTAAGGGTAAAGGAGACTATGAGAGCCTCAAAGGAATTCTAAAGGAACAAGGATGGAGATCATAAGGAATGTGCTAAAGGCAAGGAGGGCTAAGGAAGTGTAGCGGTTCAAAGGCTTAAAGAGAAGAGAGCTGGTTCTTGACAAACCAAGATCATTGCGACATCAAGGAACGTGGAGACTACACTCTTTTTACTTAACAAAGTTTTCTCCCAAGTGGTTTTCTTTGTTAAGGTTTTTAATGAGGTAGTCCTCACGTGTCCACGCTTGATCTTTGGTCCCCATGGTGCCCTGCAGATCAAACGTGCGGGGGAGTATTAGTATATATGAAGGAGAAGAGAGAGTGAGGCCGGTGAGGCCGAGCTGCACAAGGAAGAAGAGAGTGGCCGGTAAGGCTGCTAGTACAAGAAGTGTGGCCGGTAAGGCCATGAGTGGTGTGGGAGCGGCCAGTAAGGCCGTGAGCACAATAAGAGTGGCCAATAAGGCCATGTGGGCCGTGAGAACAATGAGAGTGGTCAGCAAGGCCATAAGAGCAATGTGAGAAGAATTGTGAAGTAAAGGCCTTATAAGAAGAAGAGGCCCAAGAAGAAGTTAAATGTCTCACAAAGGGAAAAGAAGGGAAGGAAGGAAGCATGTGAGACCTTGGTTGGTGAAGAATGAGACAACCAAGGGAAGGAGCTGTCCCTTTCACCATACACCCACTTGTGCACCAACGGCTATATGTCACTCTCACCTCTCATTTATCTCAAACGGCCATATACATTTGTTCTCCTATATTAAGCATTGTAATCTCTCATTTTGTAACACAACACAACATTATTCAATAAGAGAAACCGATTCCCTCTCTACACCTCTTGTTCTTGTTCTTATCAACAATGTAGAGTGGTGTAGGATTAGCGGTTAGAGGCTGCCCTTAAGGCAGCCTATTCTCTTATCAAATCCCACCTAAACTCTTCTTATTTACTCTTTACTAAGCCTAGATTATGGGGAGTTCATCACAAGTTGATGTCCTCTCCTCCCCCTTGATAATGAGTTAGTTTGTTGTGGGTAAAGGGGGATTCATTCACCAAGTGTTTGTCTACCCTCTCTTATGAGCTTTGTCTCATAAATCCCAACAGTTTATGGGGTTAAAATGTGTCTTAATCCAATGCAACTAACTAATTATAAGAGTTTGAGATAGATGTGGAGAGTTTAAAAAGCCACTTATACCCATTTTGTCCCAAAACAGGCTAAAACCAAGAAAACATTGCTTAGAAGCTGTAAACAGCTATGTTAGTGTTTCTGGGGTTAAAATGTGTCTTAATCAAATGCAACTAACGAATTATAAGAGTTTGAGATAGATGTGGAGAGTTTAAAAGCCACTTATACCCATTTTGTCCCAAAACAGGCTAAAACCAAGAAAACATTGCTTAGAAGCTGTAAACAGCTATGTTAGTGTTTATGGGGTTAAAATGTGTCTTAATCCAATGCAACTAACTAATTATAAGAGTTTAAGATAGATGTGGAGAGTTTAAAAGCCACTTATACCCTTTTTGTCCCAAAATAGGCTAAAACCAAGAAAACATTGCTTAGAAGCTGTAAACAATTATGTTAGTGTTTATAAGGTTAAAATGTGTCTTAATCCAATGCAACTAACTAAGTATAAGAGTTTGAGATAGATGTGGAGAGTTTAAAAGCCACTTATACCCATTTTGTCCCAAAATAGGCTAAAACCAAGAAAACATTGCTTAGAAGCTGTAAACAGCTATGTTAGTGTTTATGGGGTTAAAATGTGTCTTAATCCAATGCAACTAACTAATTATAAGAGTTTAAGATAGATGTGAAGAGTTTAAAAGCCACTTATACCCATTTTGTCCCAAAACAGGCTAAAACAAAGAAAACATTGCTTAGAAGCTGTAAACAGCTATGTTAGTGTTTATGGGGTTAAAATGTGTCTTAATCCAATGCAACTAACTAATTATAAGAGTTTGAGATAGATGTGGAGAGTTTAAAAGCCACTTATACCCATTTTGTCCCAAAACAGGCTAAAACCAAGAAAACATTGCTTAGAAGCTGTAAACAGCTATGTTAGTGTTTCTGGGGTTAAAATGTGTCTTAATCAAATGCAACTAACTAATTATAAGAGTTTGAGATAGATGTGGAGAGTTTAAAAGCCACTTATACCCATTTTGTCCCAAAACAGGCTAACAGCAAGAAAGCATTGCTTAGTAGCTGTAAACAGCTATGTTAGTGTTTATGGGGTTAAAATGCGTCTTAATCTAATGCAACTAACTAAGTATAAGAGTTTGAGATGAATGTGGAGAGTTTAAAAGCCACTTATATCCATTTTGTCCCAAAACAGGCTAAAACAAAGAAAACATTGCTTAGAAGCTGTAAATAGCTATGTTAGTGTTTATGGGGTTAAAATGTGTCTTGATCTAATGCAACTAACTAAGTATAAGAGTTTGAGATAGATGTGGAGAGTTTAAAAGCCACTTATACCCATTTTGTCCCAAAATAGGCTAAAACCAAGAAAACATTGCTTAGAAGCTGTAAACAGCTATGTTAGTGTTTATAAGGTTAAAATGTGTCTTAATCCAATGCAACTAACTAAGTATAAGAGTTTGAGATAGATGTGGAGAGTTTAAAAAGCCACTTATACCCATTTTGTCCCAAAACAGGCTAAAACCAAGAAAACATTGCTTAGAAGCTGTAAACAGCTATGTTAGTGTTTCTGGGGTTAAAATGTGTCTTAATCAAATGCAACTAACGAATTATAAGAGTTTGAGATAGATGTGGAGAGTTTAAAAGCCACTTATACCCATTTTGTCCCAAAACAGGCTAAAACCAAGAAAACATTGCTTAGAAGCTGTAAACAGCTATGTTAGTGTTTATGGGGTTAAAATGTGTCTTAATCCAATGCAACTAACTAATTATAAGAGTTTAAGATAGATGTGAAGAGTTTAAAAGCCACTTATACCCATTTTGTCCCAAAATAGGCTAAAACCAAGAAAACATTGCTTAGAAGCTGTAAACAGCTATGTTAGTGTTTATAAGGTTAAAATGTGTCTTAATCCAATGCAACTAACTAAGTATAAGAGTTTGAGATAGATGTGGAGAGTTTAAAAAGCCACTTATACCCATTTTGTCCCAAAACAGGCTAAAACCAAGAAAACATTGCTTAGAAGCTGTAAACAGCTATGTTAGTGTTTCTGGAGTTAAAATGTGTCTTAATCAAATGCAACTAACGAATTATAAGAGTTTGAGATAGATGTGGAGAGTTTAAAAGCCACTTATACCCATTTTGTCCCAAAACAGGCTAAAACCAAGAAAACATTGCTTAGAAGCTGTAAACAGCTATGTTAGTGTTTATGGGGTTAAAATGTGTCTTAATCCAATGCAACTAACTAATTATAAGAGTTTAAGATAGATGTGAAGAGTTTAAAAGCCACTTATACCCATTTTGTCCCAAAACAGGCTAAAACCAAGAAAACATTGCTTAGAAGCTGTAAACAGCTATGTTAGTGTTTATGGGGTTAAAATGTGTCTTAATCCAATGCAACTAACTAATTATAAGAGTTTGAGATAGATGTGGAGAGTTTAAAAGCCACTTATACCCATTTTGTCCCAAAACAGGCTAAAACCAAGAAAACATTGCTTAGAAGCTGTAAACAGCTATGTTAGTGTTTCTGGAGTTAAAATGTGTCTTAATCAAATGCAACTAACTAATTATAAGAGTTTGAGATAGATGTGGAGAGTTTAAAAGCCACTTATACCCATTTTTTCCCAAAACAGGCTAAAACCAAGAAAACATTGCTTAGAAGCTGTAAACAGCTATGTTAGTGTTTATGGGGTTAAAATGTGTCTTAATCCAATGCAACTAACTAATTATAAGAGTTTAAGATAGATGTGGAGAGTTTAAAAGCCACTTATACCCTTTTTGTCCCAAAATAGGCTAAAACCAAGAAAACATTGCTTAGAAGCTGTAAACAGCTATGTTAGTGTTTCTGGAGTTAAAATGTGTCTTAATCAAATGCAACTAACTAATTATAAGAGTTTGAGATAGATGTGGAGAGTTTAAAAGCCACTTATACCCATTTTGTCCCAAAACAGGCTAACAGCAAGAAAACATTGCTTAGAAGCTGTAAACAGCTATGTTAGTGTTTATGGGGTTAAAATGTGTCTTAATCCAATGCAACTAACTAATTATAAGAGTTTAAGATAGATGTGAAGAGTTTAAAAGCCACTTATACCCATTTTGTCCCAAAATAGGCTAAAACCAAGAAAACATTGCTTAGAAGCTGTAAACAGCTATGTTAGTGTTTATGGGGTTAAAATGTGTCTTAATCCAATGCAACTAACTAATTATAAGAGTTTGAGATAGATGTGGAGAGTTTAAAAAGCCACTTATACCCATTTTGTCCCAAAACAGGCTAAAACCAAGAAAACATTGCTTAGAAGCTGTAAACAGCTATGTTAGTGTTTCTGGGGTTAAAATGTGTCTTAATCAAATGCAACTAACGAATTATAAGAGTTTGAGATAGATGTGGAGAGTTTAAAAGCCACTTATACCCATTTTGTCCCAAAACAGGCTAAAACCAAGAAAACATTGCTTAGAAGCTGTAAACAGCTATGTTAGTGTTTATGGGGTTAAAATGTGTCTTACTCCAATGCAACTAACTAATTATAAGAGTTTAAGATAGATGTGGAGAGTTTAAAAGCCACTTATACCCTTTTTGTCCCAAAATAGGCTAAAACCAAGAAAACATTGCTTAGAAGCTGTAAACAGTTATGTTAGTGTTTATAAGGTTAAAATGTGTCTTAATCCAATGCAACTAACTAAGTATAAGAGTTTGAGATAGATGTGGAGAGTTTAAAAGCCACTTATACCCATTTTGTCCCAAAATAGGCTAAAACCAAGAAAACATTGCTTAGAAGCTGTAAACAGCTATGTTAGTGTTTATGGGGTTAAAATGTGTCTTAATCTAATGCAACTAACTAAGTATAAGAGTTTGAGATAGATGTGGAGAGTTTAAAAGCCACTTATACCCATTTTGTCCCAAAATAGGCTAAAACCAAGAAAACATTGCTTAGAAGCTGTAAACAGCTATGTTAGTGTTTATGGGGTTAAAATGTGTCTTAATCCAATGCAACTAACTAATTATAAGATTTTAAGATAGATGTGAAGAGTTTAAAAGCCACTTATACCCATTTTGTCCCAAAACAGGCTAAAACAAAGAAAACATTGCTTAGAAGCTGTAAACAGCTATGTTAGTGTTTATGGGGTTAAAATGTGTCTTAATCCAATGCAACTAACTAATTATAAGAGTTTGAGATAGATGTGGAGAGTTTAAAAGCCACTTATACCCATTTTGTCCCAAAACAGGCTAAAACCAAGAAAACATTGCTTAGAAGCTGTAAACAGCTATGTTAGTGTTTATGGGGTTAAAATGTGTCTTAATCAAATGCAACTAACTAATTATAAGAGTTTGAGATAGATGTGGAGAGTTTAAAAGCCACTTATACCCATTTTGTCCCAAAACAGGCTAACAGCAAGAAAGCATTGCTTAGTAGCTGTAAACACCTATGTTAGTGTTTATGGGGTTAAAATGCGTCTTAATCTAATGCAACTAACTAAGTATAAGAGTTTGAGATGAATGTGGAGAGTTTAAAAGCCACTTATATCCATTTTGTCCCAAAACAGGCTAAAACAAAGAAAACATTGCTTAGAAGCTGTAAATAGCTATGTTAGTGTTTATGGGGTTAAAATGTGTCTTAATCTAATGCAACTAACTAAGTATAAGAGTTTGAGATAGATGTGGAGAGTTTAAAAGCCACTTATACCCATTTTGTCCCAAAACAGGCTAACAGCAAGAAAGCATTGCTTAGTAGCTGTAAACAGCTATGTTAGTGTTTATGGGGTTAAAATGCGTCTTAATCTAATGCAACTAACTAAGTATAAGAGTTTGAGATGAATGTGGAGAGTTTAAAAGCCACTTATATCCATTTTGTCCCAAAACAGGCTAAAACAAAGAAAACATTGCTTAGAAGCTGTAAATAGCTATGTTAGTGTTTATGGGGTTAAAATGTGTCTTAATCTAATGCAACTAACTAAGTATAAGAGTTTGAGATAGATGTGGAGAGTTTAAAAGCCACTTATACCCATTTTGTCCCAAAATAGGCTAAAACCAAGAAAACATTGCTTAGAAGCTGTAAACAGCTATGTTAGTGTTTATAAGGTTAAAATGTGTCTTAATCCAATGCAACTAACTAAGTATAAGAGTTTGAGATAGATGTGGAGAGTTTAAAAAGCCACTTATACCCATTTTGTCCCAAAACAGGCTAAAACCAAGAAAACATTGCTTAGAAGCTGTAAACAGCTATGTTAGTGTTTCTGGGGTTAAAATGTGTCTTAATCAAATGCAACTAACGAATTATAAGAGTTTGAGATAGATGTGGAGAGTTTAAAAGCCACTTATACCCATTTTGTCCCAAAACAGGCTAAAACCAAGAAAACATTGCTTAGAAGCTGTAAACAGCTATGTTAGTGTTTATGGGGTTAAAATGTGTCTTAATCCAATGCAACTAACTAATTATAAGAGTTTAAGATAGATGTGAAGAGTTTAAAACCCACTTATACCCATTTTGTCCCAAAACAGGCTAAAACCAAGAAAACATTGCTTAGAAGCTGTAAACAGCTATGTTAGTGTTTATGGGGTTAAAATGTGTCTTAATCCAATGCAACTAACTAATTATAAGAGTTTGAGATAGATGTGGAGAGTTTAAAAGCCACTTATACCCATTTTGTCCCAAAACAGGCTAAAACCAAGAAAACATTGCTTAGAAGCTGTAAACAGCTATGTTAGTGTTTCTGGAGTTAAATTGTGTCTTAATCAAATGCAACTAACTAATTATAAGAGTTTGAGATAGATGTGGAGAGTTTAAAAGCCACTTATACCCATTTTGTCCCAAAACAGGCTAAAACCAAGAAAACATTGCTTAGAAGCTGTAAACAGCTATGTTAGTGTTTCTGGAGTTAAAATGTGTCTTAATCAAATGCAACTAACTAATTATAAGAGTTTGAGATAGATGTGGAGAGTTTAAAAGCCACTTATACCCATTTTTTCCCAAAACAGGCTAAAACCAAGAAAACATTGCTTAGAAGCTGTAAACAGCTATGTTAGTGTTTCTGGAGTTAAAATGTGTCTTAATCAAATGCAACTAACTAATTATAAGAGTTTGAGATAGATGTGGAGAGTTTAAAAGCCACTTATACCCATTTTTTCCCAAAACAGGCTAAAACCAAGAAAACATTGCTTAGAAGCTGTAAACAGCTATGTTAGTGTTTATGGGGTTAAAATGTGTCTTAATCCAATGCAACTAACTAATTATAAGAGTTTAAGATAGATGTGGAGAGTTTAAAAGCCACTTATACCCTTTTTGTCCCAAAATAGGCTAAAACCAAGAAAACATTGCTTAGAAGCTGTAAACAGCTATGTTAGTGTTTCTGGGGTTAAAATGTGTCTTAATCAAATGCAACTAACTAATTATAAGAGTTTGAGATAGATGTGGAGAGTTTAAAAGCCACTTATACCCATTTTGTCCCAAAACAGGCTAACAGCAAGAAAACATTGCTTAGAAGCTGTAAACAGCTATGTTAGTGTTTATGGGGTTAAAATGTGTCTTAATCCAATGCAACTAACTAATTATAAGAGTTTAAGATAGATGTGAAGAGTTTAAAAGCCACTTATACCCATTTTGTCCCAAAACAGGCTAAAACCAAGAAAACATTGCTTAGAAGCTGTAAACAGCTATGTTAGTGTTTATGGGGTTAAAATGTGTCTTAATCCAATGCAACTAACTAATTATAAGAGTTTGAGATAGATGTGGAGAGTTTAAAAAGCCACTTATACCCATTTTGTCCCAAAACAGGCTAAAACCAAGAAAACATTGCTTAGAAGCTGTAAACAGCTATGTTAGTGTTTCTGGGGTTAAAATGTGTCTTAATCAAATGCAACTAACGAATTATAAGAGTTTGAGATAGATGTGGAGAGTTTAAAAGCCACTTATACCCATTTTGTCCCAAAACAGGCTAAAACCAAGAAAACATTGCTTAGAAGCTGTAAACAGCTATGTTAGTGTTTATGGGGTTAAAATGTGTCTTACTCCAATGCAACTAACTAATTATAAGAGTTTAAGATAGATGTGGAGAGTTTAAAAGCCACTTATACCCTTTTTGTCCCAAAATAGGCTAAAACCAAGAAAACATTGCTTAGAAGCTGTAAACAGTTATGTTAGTGTTTATAAGGTTAAAATGTGTCTTAATCCAATGCAACTAACTAAGTATAAGAGTTTGAGATAGATGTGGAGAGTTTAAAAGCCACTTATACCCATTTTGTCCCAAAATAGGCTAAAACCAAGAAAACATTGCTTAGAAGCTGTAAACAGCTATGTTAGTGTTTATGGGGTTAAAATGTGTCTTAATCTAATGCAACTAACTAAGTATAAGAGTTTGAGATAGATGTGGAGAGTTTAAAAGCCACTTATACCCATTTTGTCCCAAAATAGGCTAAAACCAAGAAAACATTGCTTAGAAGCTGTAAACAGCTATGTTAGTGTTTATGGGGTTAAAATGTGTCTTAATCCAATGCAACTAACTAATTATAAGAGTTTAAGATAGATGTGAAGAGTTTAAAAGCCACTTATACCCATTTTGTCCCAAAACAGGCTAAAACAAAGAAAACATTGCTTAGAAGCTGTAAACAGCTATGTTAGTGTTTATCGGGTTAAAATGTGTCTTAATCCAATGCAACTAACTAATTATAAGAGTTTGAGATAGATGTGGAGAGTTTAAAAGCCACTTATACCCATTTTGTCCCAAAACAGGCTAAAACCAAGAAAACATTGCTTAGAAGCTGTAAACAGCTATGTTAGTGTTTCTGGGGTTAAAATGTGTCTTAATCAAATGCAACTAACTAATTATAAGAGTTTGAGATAGATGTGGAGAGTTTAAAAGCCACTTATACCCATTTTGTCCCAAAACAGGCTAACAGCAAGAAAGCATTGCTTAGTAGCTGTAAACACCTATGTTAGTGTTTATGGGGTTAAAATGCGTCTTAATCTAATGCAACTAACTAAGTATAAGAGTTTGAGATGAATGTGGAGAGTTTAAAAGCCACTTATATCCATTTTGTCCCAAAACAGGCTAAAACAAAGAAAACATTGCTTAGAAGCTGTAAATAGCTATGTTAGTGTTTATGGGGTTAAAATGTGTCTTAATCTAATGCAACTAACTAAGTATAAGAGTTTGAGATAGATGTGGAGAGTTTAAAAGCCACTTATACCCATTTTGTCCCAAAACAGGCTAACAGCAAGAAAGCATTGCTTAGTAGCTGTAAACAGCTATGTTAGTGTTTATGGGGTTAAAATGCGTCTTAATCTAATGCAACTAACTAAGTATAAGAGTTTGAGATGAATGTGGAGAGTTTAAAAGCCACTTATATCCATTTTGTCCCAAAACAGGCTAAAACAAAGAAAACATTGCTTAGAAGCTGTAAATAGCTATGTTAGTGTTTATGGGGTTAAAATGTGTCTTAATCTAATGCAACTAACTAAGTATAAGAGTTTGAGATAGATGTGGAGAGTTTAAAAGCCACTTATACCCATTTTGTCCCAAAATAGGCTAAAACCAAGAAAACATTGCTTAGAAGCTGTAAACAGCTATGTTAGTGTTTATAAGGTTAAAATGTGTCTTAATCCAATGCAACTAACTAAGTATAAGAGTTTGAGATAGATGTGGAGAGTTTAAAAAGCCACTTATACCCATTTTGTCCCAAAACAGGCTAAAACCAAGAAAACATTGCTTAGAAGCTGTAAACAGCTATGTTAGTGTTTCTGGGGTTAAAATGTGTCTTAATCAAATGCAACTAACGAATTATAAGAGTTTGAGATAGATGTGGAGAGTTTAAAAGCCACTTATACCCATTTTGTCCCAAAACAGGCTAAAACCAAGAAAACATTGCTTAGAAGCTGTAAACAGCTATGTTAGTGTTTATGGGGTTAAAATGTGTCTTAATCCAATGCAACTAACTAATTATAAGAGTTTAAGATAGATGTGAAGAGTTTAAAAGCCACTTATACCCATTTTGTCCCAAAACAGGCTAAAACCAAGAAAACATTGCTTAGAAGCTGTAAACAGCTATGTTAGTGTTTATGGGGTTAAAATGTGTCTTAATCCAATGCAACTAACTAATTATAAGAGTTTGAGATAGATGTGGAGAGTTTAAAAGCCACTTATACCCATTTTGTCCCAAAACAGGCTAAAACCAAGAAAACATTGCTTAGAAGCTGTAAACAGCTATGTTAGTGTTTCTGGAGTTAAAATGTGTCTTAATCAAATGCAACTAACTAATTATAAGAGTTTGAGATAGATGTGGAGAGTTTAAAAGCCACTTATACCCATTTTTTCCCAAAACAGGCTAAAACCAAGAAAACATTGCTTAGAAGCTGTAAACAGCTATGTTAGTGTTTATGGGGTTAAAATGTGTCTTAATCCAATGCAACTAACTAATTATAAGAGTTTAAGATAGATGTGGAGAGTTTAAAAGCCACTTATACCCTTTTTGTCCCAAAATAGGCTAAAACCAAGAAAACATTGCTTAGAAGCTGTAAACAGCTATGTTAGTGTTTCTGGGGTTAAAATGTGTCTTAATCAAATGCAACTAACTAATTATAAGAGTTTGAGATAGATGTGGAGAGTTTAAAAGCCACTTATACCCATTTTGTCCCAAAACAGGCTAACAGCAAGAAAACATTGCTTAGAAGCTGTAAACAGCTATGTTAGTGTTTATGGGGTTAAAATGTGTCTTAATCCAATGCAACTAACTAATTATAAGAGTTTAAGATAGATGTGAAGAGTTTAAAAGCCACTTATACCCATTTTGTCCCAAAACAGGCTAAAACCAAGAAAACATTGCTTAGAAGCTGTAAACAGCTATGTTAGTGTTTATGGGGTTAAAATGTGTCTTAATCCAATGCAACTAACTAATTATAAGAGTTTGAGATAGATGTGGAGAGTTTAAAAAGCCACTTATACCCATTTTGTCCCAAAACAGGCTAAAACCAAGAAAACATTGCTTAGAAGCTGTAAACAGCTATGTTAGTGTTTCTGGGGTTAAAATGTGTCTTAATCAAATGCAACTAACGAATTATAAGAGTTTGAGATAGATGTGGAGAGTTTAAAAGCCACTTATACCCATTTTGTCCCAAAACAGGCTAAAACCAAGAAAACATTGCTTAGAAGCTGTAAACAGCTATGTTAGAGTTTATGGGGTTAAAATGTGTCTTAATCCAATGCAACTAACTAATTATAAGAGTTTAAGATAGATGTGGAGAGTTTAAAAGCCACTTATACCCTTTTTGTCCCAAAATAGGCTAAAACCAAGAAAACATTGCTTAGAAGCTGTAAACAGTTATGTTAGTGTTTATAAGGTTAAAATGTGTCTTAATCCAATGCAACTAACTAAGTATAAGAGTTTGAGATAGATGTGGAGAGTTTAAAAGCCACTTATACCCATTTTGTCCCAAAATAGGCTAAAACCAAGAAAACATTGCTTAGAAGCTGTAAACAGCTATGTTAGTGTTTATGGGGTTAAAATGTGTCTTAATCTAATGCAACTAACTAAGTATAAGAGTTTGAGATAGATGTGGAGAGTTTAAAAGCCACTTATACCCATTTTGTCCCAAAATAGGCTAAAACCAAGAAAACATTGCTTAGAAGCTGTAAACAGCTATGTTAGTGTTTATAAGGTTAAAATGTGTCTTAATCCAATGCAACTAACTAAGTATAAGAGTTTGAGATAGATGTGGAGAGTTTAAAAAGCCACTTATACCCATTTTGTCCCAAAACAGGCTAAAACCAAGAAAACATTGCTTAGAAGCTGTAAACAGCTATGTTAGTGTTTCTGGGGTTAAAATGTGTCTTAATCAAATGCAACTAACGAATTATAAGAGTTTGAGATAGATGTGGAGAGTTTAAAAGCCACTTATACCCATTTTGTCCCAAAACAGGCTAAAACCAAGAAAACATTGCTTAGAAGCTGTAAACAGCTATGTTAGTGTTTATGGGGTTAAAATGTGTCTTAATCCAATGCAACTAACTAATTATAAGAGTTTAAGATAGATGTGAAGAGTTTAAAAGCCACTTATACCCATTTTGTCCCAAAACAGGCTAAAACCAAGAAAACATTGCTTAGAAGCTGTAAACAGCTATGTTAGTGTTTATGGGGTTAAAATGTGTCTTAATCCAATGCAACTAACTAATTATAAGAGTTTGAGATAGATGTGGAGAGTTTAAAAGCCACTTATACCCATTTTGTCCCAAAACAGGCTAACAGCAAGAAAACATTGCTTAGAAGCTGTAAACAGCTATGTTAGTGTTTATGGGGTTAAAATGTGTCTTAATCCAATGCAACTAACTAATTATAAGAGTTTAAGATAGATGTGAAGAGTTTAAAAGCCACTTATACCCATTTTGTCCCAAAACAGGCTAAAACCAAGAAAACATTGCTTAGAAGCTGTAAACAGCTATGTTAGTGTTTATGGGGTTAAAATGTGTCTTAATCCAATGCAACTAACTAATTATAAGAGTTTAAGATAGATGTGGAGAGTTTAAAAAGCCACTTATACCCATTTTGTCCCAAAATAGGCTAAAACCAAGAAAACATTGCTTAGAAGCTGTAAACAGCTATGTTAGTGTTTCTGGGGTTAAAATGTGTCTTAATCAAATGCAACTAACGAATTATAAGAGTTTGAGATAGATGTGGAGAGTTTAAAAGCCACTTATACCCATTTTGTCCCAAAACAGGCTAAAACCAAGAAAACATTGCTTAGAAGCTGTAAACAGCTATGTTAGTGTTTATGGGGTTAAAATGTGTCTTAATCCAATGCAACTAACTAATTATAAGAGTTTAAGATAGATGTGGAGAGTTTAAAAGCCACTTATACCCTTTTTGTCCCAAAATAGGCTAAAACCAAGAAAACATTGCTTAGAAGCTGTAAACAGTTATGTTAGTGTTTATAAGGTTAAAATGTGTCTTAATCCAATGCAACTAACTAATTATAAGAGTTTGAGATAGATGTGGAGAGTTTAAAAGCCACTTATACCCATTTTGTCCCAAAACAGGCTAAAACCAAGAAAACATTGCTTAGAAGCTGTAAACAGCTATGTTAGTGTTTATGGGGTTAAAATGTGTCTTAATCTAATGCAACTAACTAAGTATAAGAGTTTGAGATAGATGTGGAGAGTTTAAAAGCCACTTATACCCATTTTGTCCCAAAATAGGCTAAAACCAAGAAAACATTGCTTAGAAGCTGTAAACAGCTATGTTAGTGTTTATAAGGTTAAAATGTGTCTTAATCCAATGCAACTAACTAATTATAAGAGTTTGAGATAGATGTGGAGAGTTTAAAAAGCCACTTATACCCTTTTTGTCCCAAAATAGGCTAAAACCAAGAAAACATTGCTTAGAAGCTGTAAACAGCTATGTTAGTGTTTATAAGGTTAAAATGTGTCTTAATCAAATGCAACTAACGAATTATAAGAGTTTGAGATAGATGTGGAGAGTTTAAAAGCCACTTATACCCATTTTGTCCCAAAACAGGCTAAAACCAAGAAAACATTGCTTAGAAGCTGTAAACAGCTATGTTAGTGTTTATGGGGTTAAAATGTGTCTTAATCCAATGCAACTAACTAATTATAAGAGTTTAAGATAGATGTGAAGAGTTTAAAAGCCACTTATACCCATTTTGTCCCAAAACAGGCTAAAACAAAGAAAACATTGCTTAGAAGCTGTAAACAGCTATGTTAGTGTTTATGGGGTTAAAATGTGTCTTAATCCAATGCAACTAACTAATTATAAGAGTTTGAGATAGATGTGGAGAGTTTAAAAGCCACTTATACCCATTTTGTCCCAAAACAGGCTAAAACCAAGAAAACATTGCTTAGAAGCTGTAAACAGCTATGTTAGTGTTTCTGGGGTTAAAATGTGTCTTAATCAAATGCAACTAACTAATTATAAGAGTTTGAGATAGATGTGGAGAGTTTAAAAGCCACTTATACCCATTTTGTCCCAAAACAGGCTAACAGCAAGAAAGCATTGCTTAGTAGCTGTAAACACCTATGTTAGTGTTTATGGGGTTAAAATGCGTCTTAATCTAATGCAACTAACTAAGTATAAGAGTTTGAGATGAATGTGGAGAGTTTAAAAGCCACTTATATCCATTTTGTCCCAAAACAGGCTAAAACAAAGAAAACATTGCTTAGAAGCTGTAAATAGCTATGTTAGTGTTTATGGGGTTAAAATTGTTGAAATAAGCGGAAGACTTAGAGAGATTTGAGAGGTTTAGAATGAAGAAGAAGAGTTGGTGGCGAATAGTATGAAAGAGAGTGATAATAGATTAGAATTAGGTAGAATGTCACAAATACAACACATGACAAAGGTTTAAATAGGGGGGCAGCTAGGGCGACCACATGACCTAAAATAGAAACAAAAGGAATTGACAATTAGGAGAGAGAGGGGGTAGGTGATCGGTGATAGCGACTTGTCCTAGTCTTCCACTCTTGTCCACTTGCGCTTTCTCCCTAACGGCTACACAAGGGATTCTCGATCCTTCTCATGGGCTGAAGGTAAGCAGGCCTCCTCACTATCCTCACACATAGATGACTCGGCCTTAGTGCTTCACTCGGCCTTATTGCTTGCACGTACGGACGGTACGGACTGTACGGACGCCATAGGCTTATTCTTGATCAATACTCCCCCTCAAGCTTAGCCTGATGAAATGGCTAAGCTTGGAACCCGTGAAGCAGCACCTCATTAAAAACCTTGACTTAGAAAACCTCATGGGACAAAACTAAGCCAAGGGAAAAAGAGTGTGCTGTCCACGGATTAGGAAAGTTGATCACGGCCGTGTGATGTCTACAAGTCCAAGTTTGCTATGAATATAATCACAAACCTTGGGACTTGCAGATTTGGTGAAGATGTCGGCTAGCTGGTCTTGACTCCTTGTGTGGCATGGTAGAACCGCTCCCTCTTCGATCCTCTCCCTAACCTTGTGGCAGTCGCTCTCAATGTGCTTGGTCCGTTCATGGAAGACTGAGTTAGTGGCTATGTGGATCGCTGCCTCATTGTCACAATGCATTGTCATCGGCTGTCTTGTTTCAATGCCGAGATCCTTAAGTAGACCTTTCAACCATGTCATCTCATTAGTTAGCTTCCTCATAGCTCGGTACTCAGCCTCGGCACTTGAACATGACACCACCTTTTGCTTCTTAGACCTCCATGTAACTAGGTTTCCTCCAACAAAGGTGCAATATCCAGTAGTTGACCGCCTATCCAATGTGTCTCCATTATAGTCCGCATCACAATAACCCACGATCTCAGTGTTGCCGTTTTTACCCATCCAAATGCCTTGACCAGGGCTGCCCTTGAGATAGCTCAAAATCCTCTCCACTTGACTCCATTGATACTTGCTTGGAGCTTGCATGTGCTGACTCACCTGATTCACAGCATAAGAGATATCAGGTCGTGTGATAGTTAAATAGATCAACTTACCTACAAGCCGTCGGTAGCGTGTGACGTCCGGGAACGGCTCGTCCAATGGTTCGCGTGGTTTGCCTTCCTTCGCCCGAATGCTCTCCCCCTTTCGCTTGAGCTGGTAATCTTCATCCAGTGGTGTAGTAGCTGGAACCGTACCAAGTTTGCCTGTCTCAGCAAGCAAGTCAAGAGCATACTTGCGTTGTGAGAGGAAGATACCCTCCGGGGAACGGCAGATTTCGATGCCGAGGAAGTATTTGAGCTCTCCGAGGTCCTTAATGTCAAAGGCAGACTTGAGAGAGTCTTTAATGGCAACAATACCGGCCTTGTCATCGCCAGTCACGATGATGTCATCGACATAAACCAGCACCACAACCAGGCCAAGTGATGTCTTGAGAGTGAAAAGAGTGTGGTCAGCCTCCGATCGTCTAAAGCCATTCGCCTTAAGAGTGGAGCTGAGCTTATGGTACCAGGCGCGTGGTGACTGTTTGAGGCCATAGATGGCCTTGCGTAACCGTAAGACCTTCCCGGGAGCAACAATATCCTCAAGGCCAGGCGGAGGAGTCATGTACACTTCTTCATCTAGCTCGCCTTGGAGGAACGCGTTCTTCACATCCATTTGCCATAAGTCCCAAGAAAGGTTCACGGCCACCGATAGCACTACTCGCACGGTATGCAATTTGGCCACGGGAGCAAACGTTGCCGTGTAGTCATCTCCATAGGTTTGAGTGAACCCTCGGGCCACCAGCCGTGCCTTATGCCTTTCAATCTCTCCCGTGCTCAAGAACTTGATGGTGAATACCCACTTTGAACTTACGGCCTTCTTCCCTTTGGGGAGGTCAGCCTCATCCCATGTGTGATTTCTGATCATTGCACCAGCTTCATCCTCCACAGCATCTACCCATACCTTATGTTCTTTGGCCTCCTCGTACGTTTGGGGAACCCAGTGTTCATCAACTTGGCCGAAGAAGGCTTGGTGCTCGGTCGGAAGCAGCTCGAGCGAACATACGGCTTGGATAGGATGTGCGACGGCTTGACTGTTGTAGTAGACCCTCTTATCTTTCCATGTAGAGGGGTGAGACCGGACACGCGTGCTTCGTCGTGGAGCTGGTTGAGCTGGCGGCACTGATTGGCTGGACTGAGTGACATCTTCGATGACCGGTTCAGCATCAGGTCGTGTCTCGGTCAGGCTTGAGTTTGGCTCGGGCATCTCATGTGCCTCGGTCATGCTGTGGTTTGGCTCGGGCATCTCATGGTCCGGGGATATCATCTCGGGCATAGCACCTTCCGGCTCGAGCGTATGGTCAATGGAGCTCGGGTTGGGTTCTGGCTGAGGAAGGGCTGTGGCCGTAGGCGGATTTCCGAGATGGTCAAGGAGAAACTTAAGGCTGGAGGCTCTATCATTTGGTGATGATGAAAGATCCTTCAAGCTGTTCCAGTCTTTGTTATCAAAATAACCCACATTTTCCAAGAACCGAACATCTCTTGATACATACAGCCGGCTTGTCTTTGGGTCAAAACACTTGTATCCCTTTTGAGTAGTGGAGTAGCCGATGAACATACACCTTATGCTTTTGGGATCGAGCTTACTCCGCTGTTCTCCTGGCACAAGTACAAAAGAAACACACCCAAAGACCCGTAAGTGCTCTAGAGATGGTTTAAATCCATTCAATACCTCAAATGGCGATAGGTCATTAAGGACTTTGGTTGGTGTCCGATTGATCAAGTAGCATGCTGTCATCACAGCATCACCCCAATATCGCCTTGTAACGTGTGAATGGAACATCATCGACCGTGCCACCTCCATTAGATGTCGGTTCTTCCTCTCGGCCACACCATTTTGTTGGGGCGTATAGGGACAACTCGTTTGGTGTAGTATGCCGTGTTTTGCTAGGTGTTCTCTGAATTTGTGACTTGTATACTCTCCACCATTGTCTGATCTAAGTACCTTAATTTTAGCATTGAAATGATTAGTAACATAATTTTGAAAGTTTATAAAAGCATCAAACACTCTATCCTTTGAAGGCAACAAAGTAATCCATGTGTACTTAGATTTCTCATCAATAAAAGTCACAAAATATTTGTTATTATCTCTAGAAAGGCATGGTGAAGTCCACACATCCGAGTGCACTAAATCAAAACAATGCTCATAAATAGTTTTAGACTTGGGAAAAATAGATTTGCAATGTTTACCAAGAATACAAGACTCACACATTGAACTATCAAAAGAAACACTTGGTAACATTAAAGCAAGGGCACGAGAATGAGGATGGCCTAATCTAGCATGCCACACACTATCCAAATTAATAACAAAACAAGATTTAGTAGATAAACTTGGCGAGGTTTTCTCTAGGACATAGAGATCTCCACTCCCTTGTCCCTCTCCAAGAACTTTTCCAGTCTCAATATCCTGAAAATGAACACTATTAGGACCAAAGATTGCATAACAATTCAAATCATTAGTGGTTCTCTTAACCGATAGAAGATTAGATGTGAAGGTAGGCATAAAGAAAGCTTTTGTGGTTTTATCAAATAGTTTCAAGTCCCCTATTCCTTTCACTGGTATTTGTTCTCCATTTGCAATTATAACATTTCCTAAAGCCGGTTTTATATTGTCAATTAGACTAGGATTACTAATCATGTGGTGAGAAGCACCCGAGTCTATGACAAGAGATTTACTAGGCTTAGAGGTAAAGAAAGAGATACCAGACTCCTTGAGTGAGGCAATGGAACGGATGAGCGCCTCAAGGTCTGATTTCCTAACCACTTCTCCATAGGCTGCGGTCATGGCTGCCTCATCTCCTTGCTTTGACGGCCCGGCTCCCTTGTCGCTAACCGCTTCCTTTGAGAGGTTTGCTTTGAACTTGGCCGGTTTGAGATGAGGGTGGAGGACCCAGCACTTGTCTTTCAGGTGACCCCGCCTCTTGCAGTGGTCGCATATCCACACCTTCCTCTCCTCTTGCTTGTACACTCCTTTATTAGCCGTAGCAAGCTCCCCCTTACCGCTAAACAAGTCAAGAGAACCTTGCTCTCTTTGGATTTGTGAACAAATGTCTTCAAAAGAGGGAAGTTTCTCTGCCCTGAGGATGTGCTTCAAGAGATCGTTGAAGGATGGGTTTAAAGTAAGAAGGAGACCAAAGATCTTGTCTTGCTCCTTTCTTTCAGTCAACACACTCGGATCGAGTGTACTCGGCCGCAACATGTCAAGCTCGGACCATAAAGCTCGAAACTTGCCAAGATGTTTAGTGAACTCCACATCATCTTGGTTAAGCTCATTTATGGCCTTCTTGACCTCAAAGACCCGAGTCAAGTTGGAGATATTGCCATAGACACCTTTAAGTGTCTCCCACAACTCCTTGGCCGTCTCGCAATATGAGTAGGCCTCAAGGATTGGTGTGTCAAGAGAGTTTTGGAGAACAGATAGGACAACTTGGTCTTCTTGGAACCACTTGGCCTTCCTCTCGCTCTCTTCTTCTACTTCCTCCTCGGAAGCGCCTTCATCTTCTCCTTTGAGGTTTTGTTTTGGAGCATAGTCACTCTCGACATGACTCCAAAGACCACGACCTCCAAGGGCAGTTCTTGTGGTTCTAGTCCACAGCAAGTAGTTTGTTCCTTTGAGAACAACCGGCATGACAATGGGTTTGGCGTTTTCCATGGTTTAACCGCTATGGACCGATGGACAAAGCTTTTACCCGGAGAATAAAGAGAAATAGGACTGAGAATCGAGTGAACAAGAATGAAGAATGGAAGAATAGAAGAGATAGGTTATCAAGAACGACAACCTGGCTCTGATACCATGTTGAAATAAGCGGAAGACTTAGAGAGATTTGAGAGGTTTAGAATGAAGAAGAAGAGTTGGTGGCGAATAGTATGAAAGAGAGTGATAATAGATTAGAATTAGGTAGAATGTCACAAATACAACACATGACAAAGGTTTAAATAGGGGGGCAGCTAGGGCGACCACATGACCTAAAATAGAAACAAAAGGAATTGACAATTAGGAGAGAGAGGGGGTAGGTGATCGGTGATAGCGACTTGTCCTAGTCTTCCACTCTTGTCCACTTGCGCTTTCTCCCTAACGGCTACACAAGGGATTCTCGATCCTTCTCATGGGCTGAAGGTAAGCAGGCCTCCTCACTATCCTCACACATAGATGACTCGGCCTTAGTGCTTCACTCGGCCTTATTGCTTGCACGTACGGACGGTACGGACTGTACGGACGCCATAGGCTTATTCTTGATCAATAAAAATGTGTCTTAATCTAATGCAACTAACTAAGTATAAGAGTTTGAGATAGATGTGGAGAGTTTAAAAGCCACTTATACCCATTTTGTCCCAAAATAGGCTAAAACCAAGAAAACATTGCTTAGAAGCTGTAAACAGCTATGTTAGTGTTTATAAGGTTAAAATGTGTCTTAATCCAATGCAACTAACTAAGTATAAGAGTTTGAGATAGATGTGGAGAGTTTAAAAGCCACTTATACCCATTTTGTCCCAAAATAGGCTAAAACCAAGAAAACATTGCTTAGAAGCTGTAAACAGCTATGTTAGTGTTTATGGGGTTAAAATGTGTCTTAATCCAATGCAACTAACTAATTATAAGAGTTTAAGATAGATGTGAAGAGTTTAAAAGCCACTTATACCCATTTTGTCCCAAAACAGGCTAAAACCAAGAAAACATTGCTTAGAAGCTGTAAACAGCTATGTTAGTGTTTATGGGGTTAAAATGTGTCTTAATCCAATGCAACTAACTAATTATAAGAGTTTGAGATAGATGTGGAGAGTTTAAAAGCCACTTATACCCATTTTGTCCCAAAACAGGCTAAAACCAAGAAAACATTGCTTAGTAGCTGTAAACAGCTATGTTAGTGTTTATGGGGTTAAAATGTGTCTTAATCAAATGCAACTAACTAATTATAAGAGTTTGAGATAGATGTGGAGAGTTTAAAAGCCACTTATACCCATTTTGTCCCAAAACAGGCTAAAACCAAGAAAACATTGCTTAGAAGCTGTAAACAGCTATGTTAGTGTTTATGGGGTTAAAATGTGTCTTAATCCAATGCAACTAACTAATTATAAGAGTTTAAGATAGATGTGGAGAGTTTAAAAGCCACTTATACCCTTTTTGTCCCAAAATAGGCTAAAACCAAGAAAACATTGCTTAGAAGCTGTAAACAGCTATGTTAGTGTTTCTGGGGTTAAAATGTGTCTTAATCAAATGCAACTAACTAATTATAAGAGTTTGAGATAGATGTGGAGAGTTTAAAAGCCACTTATACCCATTTTGTCCCAAAACAGGCTAACAGCAAGAAAACATTGCTTAGAAGCTGTAAACAGCTATGTTAGTGTTTATGGGGTTAAAATGCGTCTTAATCTAATGCAACTAACTAAGTATAAGAGTTTAAGATAGATGTGAAGAGTTTAAAAGCCACTTATACCCATTTTGTCCCAAAACAGGCTAAAACCAAGAAAACATTGCTTAGAAGCTGTAAACAGCTATGTTAGTGTTTATGGGGTTAAAATGTGTCTTAATCCAATGCAACTAACTAAGTATAAGAGTTTGAGATAGATGTGGAGAGTTTAAAAGCCACTTATACCCATTTTGTCCCAAAACAGGCTAAAACCAAGAAAACATTGCTTAGAAGCTGTAAACAGCTATGTTAGTGTTTATAAGGTTAAAATGTGTCTTAATCCAATGCAACTAACTAAGTATAAGAGTTTGAGATAGATGTGGAGAGTTTAAAAGCCACTTATACCCATTTTGTCCCAAAATAGGCTAAAACCAAGAAAACATTGCTTAGAAGCTGTAAACAGCTATGTTAGTGTTTATGGGGTTAAAATGCGTCTTAATCTTATGCAACTAACTAAGTATAAGAGTTTGAGATGAATGTGGAGAGTTTAAAAGCCACTTATACCCTTTTTGTCCCAAAATAGGCTAAAACCAAGAAAACATTGCTTAGAAGCTGTAAACAGCTATGTTAGTGTTTATGGGGTTAAAATGTGTCTTAATCCAATGCAACTAACTAATTATAAGAGTTTAAGATAGATGTGGAGAGTTTAAAAGCCACTTATACCCTTTTTGTCCCAAAATAGGCTAAAACCAAGAAAACATTGCTTAGAAGCTGTAAACAGCTATGTTAGTGTTTCTGGGGTTAAAATGTGTCTTAATCAAATGCAACTAACTAATTATAAGAGTTTGAGATAGATGTGGAGAGTTTAAAAGCCACTTATACCCATTTTGTCCCAAAACAGGCTAACAGCAAGAAAACATTGCTTAGAAGCTGTAAACAGCTATGTTAGTGTTTATGGGGTTAAAATGCGTCTTAATCTAATGCAACTAACTAAGTATAAGAGTTTAAGATAGATGTGAAGAGTTTAAAAGCCACTTATACCCATTTTGTCCCAAAACAGGCTAAAACCAAGAAAACATTGCTTAGAAGCTGTAAACAGCTATGTTAGTGTTTATGGGGTTAAAATGTGTCTTAATCCAATGCAACTAACTAAGTATAAGAGTTTGAGATAGATGTGGAGAGTTTAAAAGCCACTTATACCCATTTTGTCCCAAAACAGGCTAAAACCAAGAAAACATTGCTTAGAAGCTGTAAACAGCTATGTTAGTGTTTATAAGGTTAAAATGTGTCTTAATCCAATGCAACTAACTAAGTATAAGAGTTTGAGATAGATGTGGAGAGTTTAAAAGCCACTTATACCCATTTTGTCCCAAAATAGGCTAAAACCAAGAAAACATTGCTTAGAAGCTGTAAACAGCTATGTTAGTGTTTATGGGGTTAAAATGCGTCTTAATCTTATGCAACTAACTAAGTATAAGAGTTTGAGATGAATGTGGAGAGTTTAAAAGCCACTTATACCCTTTTTGTCCCAAAATAGGCTAAAACCAAGAAAACATTGCTTAGAAGCTGTAAACAGCTATGTTAGTGTTTATAAGGTTAAAATATGTCTTAATCCAATGCAACTAACTAAGTATAAGAGTTTGAGATAGATGTGGAGAGTTTAAAAGCCACTTATACCCATTTTGTCCCAAAACAGGCTAAAACCAAGAAAACATTGCTAAGAAGCTGTAAAGAGCTATGTTAGTGTTTATGGGGTTAAAATGTGTCTTAATCCATTGCAACAAACTAATTATAAGAGTTTGAGATAGATGTCGAGAGTTTAAAAGCCACTTATTCCCATTTTGTCCCAATAGAGGCTAAAACCAAGAAAACATTGCTTAGTAGCTGTAAACAGCTATGTTAGTGTTTATGGGGTTAAAATGTGTATTAATCCAATGCAACTAACTAAGTATAATACTTTGAGATAGATGTGGAGAGTTGATAAGCCACTTATATCCATTTTGTCCCAAAATAGGCTAAAACAAAGAAAACATTGCTTAGAAGCTGTAAATAGCTATGTTAGTGTTTATGGGGTTAAAATGTGTCTTAATCTAATGCAACTAACTAAGTATAAGAGTTTGAGATGAATATGGAGAGTTTAAAAGCCACTTATACCCATTTTGTCCCAAAACAGGCTCAAACCAAGAAAACATTGCTTAGAAGCTGTAAACAGCTATGTTAGTGTTTCTGGGGTTAAAATGTGTCTTAATCCAATGCAATTAACTAATTATAAGAGTTTGAGATAGATGTGGAGAGTTTAAAAGCCACTTATTCCCATTTTGTCCCAAAACAGGCTAAAACCAAGAAAACATTGCTTAGAAGCTGTAAACAGCTATGTTAGTGTTTATGGGGTTAAAATGTGTCTTAATCCAATGCAACTAACTAATTATAAGAGTTTAAGATAGATGTGGAGAGTTTAAAAACCACTTATACCCATTTTGTCCCAAAACAGGCTAAAACCAAGAAAACATTGCTTAGAAGCTGTAAACAGCTATCTTAGTGTTTATGGGGTTAAAATGTGTCTTAATCCAATGCAACTAACTAATTATAAGAGTTTGAGATAGATGTGGAGAGTTTAAAACCCACTTGTACCCATTTTGTCCCAAAACAGGCTAAAACCAAGAAAACGTTGCTTAGAAGCTGTAATTAGCTATGTTAGTGTTTATGGGGTTAAAATGTGTCTTAATCCAATGCAACTAACTAGTTATAATACTTTGAGATAGATGTGGAGAGTTGATAAGCCACTTATATCCATTTTTTCCCAAAACAGGCTAAAACAAAGAAAACATTGCTTAGAAGCTGTAAATAGCTATGTTAGTGTTTATGGGGTTAAAATGTGTCTTAATCTAATGTAACTAACTAAGTATAAGAGTTTGAGATGTATGTGGAGAGTTTAAAAGCCACTTATACCCATTTTGTCCCAAAACAGGCTAACACCAAGAAAACATTGCTTAGAAGCTGTAAACAGCTATGTTAGTATTTATGGGGTTAAAATGTGTCTTAATCCAATGCAACTAACTAATTATAAGAGTTTGAGATAGATGTGGAGAGTTTAAAAGCCACTTATACCCATTTTGTCCCAAAACAGGCTAAAACCAAGAAAACATTGCTAAGAAGCTGTAAAGAGCTATGTTAGTGTTTATGGGGTTAAAATGTGTCTTAATCCATTGCAACAAACTAATTATAAGAGTTTGAGATAGATGTCGAGAGTTTAAAAGCCACTTATTCCCATTTTGTCCCAATAGAGGCTAAAACCAAGAAAACATTGCTTAGTAGCTGTAAACAGCTATGTTAGTGTTTATGGGGTTAAAATGTGTCTTAATCCAATGCAACTAACTAATTATAAGACTTTGAGATAGATGTGGAGAGTTTATAAGCCACTTATATCCATTTTGTCCCAAAACAGGCTAAAACCAAGAAAACATTACATAGAAGCTGTAAACAGCTATGTTTGTATTTATGGGGTTAAACTATGTCTTAATCCAATGCATCTAACTAATTAAAAGAGTTTGAGATAGATGTGGAGAGTTTAAAAGCCACTTATACCCATTTTGTCCCAAAACAGGCTAAAACCAAGAAAACATTGCTTAGAAGCTGTAAACAGCTATGTTAGTGTTTATGGGGTTAAAATGTGTCTTAATCCAATGCAACTAACTAATTATAAGAGTTTAAGATAGATGTGGAGAGTTTAAAAGCCACTTATACCCTTTTTGTCCCAAAATAGGCTAAAACCAAGAAAACATTGCTTAGAAGCTGTAAACAGCTATGTTAGTGTTTATAAGGTTAAAATGTGTCTTAATCCAATGCAACTAACTAAGTATAAGAGTTTGAGATAGATGTGGAGAGTTTAAAAGCCACTTATACCCATTTTGTCCCAAAATAGGCTAAAACCAAGAAAACATTGCTAAGAAGCTGTAAAGAGCTATGTTAGTGTTTATGGGGTTAAACTGTGTCTTAATCCATTGCAACAAACTAATTATAAGAGTTTGAGATAGATGTCGAGAGTTTAAAAGCCACTTATTCCCATTTTGTCCCAATAGAGGCTAAAACCAAGAAAACATTGCTTAGTAGCTGTAAACAGCTATGTTAGTGTTTATGGGGTTAAAATGTGTATTAATCCAATGCAACTAACTAAGTATAATACTTTGAGATAGATGTGGAGAGTTGATAAGCCACTTATATCCATTTTGTCCCAAAACAGGCTAAAACAAAGAAAACATTGCTTAGAAGCTGTAAATAGCTATGTTAGTGTTTATGGGGTTAAAATGTGTCTTAATCTAATGCAACTAACTAAGTATAAGAGTTTGAGATGAATATGGAGAGTTTAAAAGCCACTTATACCCATTTTGTCCCAAAACAGGCTCAAACCAAGAAAACATTGCTTAGAAGCTGTAAACAGCTATGTTAGTGTTTCTGGGGTTAAAATGTGTCTTAATCCAATGCAATTAACTAATTATAAGAGTTTGAGATAGATGTGGAGAGTTTAAAAGCCACTTATTCCCATTTTGTCCCAAAACAGGCTAAAACCAAGAAAACATTGCTTAGAAGCTGTAAACAGCTATGTTAGTGTTTATGGGGTTAAAATGTGTCTTAATCCAATGCAACTAACTAATTATAAGAGTTTAAGATAGATGTGGAGAGTTTAAAAACCACTTATACCCATTTTGTCCCAAAACAGGCTAAAACCAAGAAAACATTGCTTAGAAGCTGTAAACAGCTATCTTAGTGTTTATGGGGTTAAAATGTGTCTTAATCCAATGCAACTAACTAATTATAAGAGTTTGAGATAGATGTGGAGAGTTTAAAACCCACTTGTACCCATTTTGTCCCAAAACAGGCTAAAACCAAGAAAACGTTGCTTAGAAGCTGTAATTAGCTATGTTAGTGTTTATGGGGTTAAAATGTGTCTTAATCCAATGCAACTAACTAGTTATAATACTTTGAGATAGATGTGGAGAGTTGATAAGCCACTTATATCCATTTTTTCCCAAAACAGGCTAAAACAAAGAAAACATTGCTTAGAAGCTGTAAATAGCTATGTTAGTGTTTATGGGGTTAAAATGTGTCTTAATCTAATGTAACTAACTAAGTATAAGAGTTTGAGATGTATGTGGAGAGTTTAAAAGCCACTTATACCCATTTTGTCCCAAAACAGGCTAACACCAAGAAAACATTGCTTAGAAGCTGTAAACAGCTATGTTAGTATTTATGGGGTTAAAATGTGTCTTAATCCAATGCAACTAACTAATTATAAGAGTTTGAGATAGATGTGGAGAGTTTAAAAGCCACTTATACCCATTTTGTCCCAAAACAGGCTAAAACCAAGAAAACATTGCTAAGAAGCTGTAAAGAGCTATGTTAGTGTTTATGGGGTTAAAATGTGTCTTAATCCATTGCAACAAACTAATTATAAGAGTTTGAGATAGATGTCGAGAGTTTAAAAGCCACTTATTCCCATTTTGTCCCAATAGAGGCTAAAACCAAGAAAACATTGCTTAGTAGCTGTAAACAGCTATGTTAGTGTTTATGGGGTTAAAATGTGTCTTAATCCAATGCAACTAACTAATTATAAGACTTTGAGATAGATGTGGAGAGTTTATAAGCCACTTATATCCATTTTGTCCCAAAACAGGCTAAAACCAAGAAAACATTACATAGAAGCTGTAAACAGCTATGTTAGTATTTATGGGGTTAAAATATGTCTTAATCCAATGCATCTAACTAATTAAAAGAGTTTGAGATAGATGTGGAGAGTTTAAAAGCCACTTATACCCATTTTGTCCCAAAACAGGCTAAAACCAAGAAAACATTGCTTAGAAGCTGTAAACAGCTATGTTAGTGTTTATGGGGTTAAAATGTGTCTTAATCCAATGCAACTAACTAATTATAAGAGTTTAAGATAGATGTGGAGAGTTTAAAAGCCACTTATACCCTTTTTGTCCCAAAATAGGCTAAAACCAAGAAAACATTGCTTAGAAGCTGTAAACAGCTATGTTAGTGTTTATAAGGTTAAAATGTGTCTTAATCCAATGCAACTAACTAAGTATAAGAGTTTGAGATAGATGTGGAGAGTTTAAAAGCCACTTATACCCATTTTGTCCCAAAATAGGCTAAAACCAAGAAAACATTGCTTAGAAGCTGTAAACAGCTATGTTAGTGTTTATGGGGTGAAAATTTGTCTTAATCCAATGCAACTAACTAATTATAAGAGTTTGAGATAGATGTGGAGAGTTTAAAAGCCACTTATACCCATTTTGTCCTAAAACATGCTAAAACCAAGAAAACATTGCTTAGAAGCTGTAAACAGCTATGTTTGTGTTTATGGGGTTAAAATGTGTCTTAATCCAATGCAACTAACTAAGTATAAGAGTTTGAGATAGATGTGGAGAGTTTAAAAGCCACTTATACCCATTTTGTCCTAAAACAGGCTAAAACCAAGAAAACATTGCTTAGAAGCTGTAAACAGTTATGTTAGTGTTTATGGGGTTAAAATGTGTCTTAATCCAATGCAACTAACTAATTATAAGAGTTTGAGATGAATGTGGAGAGTTTTAAAAGCCACTTATACCCATTTTATCCCAAAACAGGCTAACACCAAGAAAACATTGCTTAGAAGCTGTAAACAGCTATGTTAGTTTTTATGGGGTTAAAATGTGTCTTAATCCAATGCAACTAACTAATTATAAGAGTTTGAGATAGATGTGGAGAGTTTAAAAGCCACTTATACCCATTTTGTCCCAAAACAGGCTAAAACCAAGAAATCATTGCTTAGAAGCTGTAAAGAGCTATGTTAGTGTTTATGGGGTTAAAATGTGTCTTAATCCAATGCAACTAACTAATTATAAGAGTTTGAGATAGATGTGGAGAGTTTAAAAGCCACTTATTCCCATTTTGTCCCAATAGAGGCTAAAACCAAGAAAACATTGCTTAGTAGCTGTAAACAGCTATGTTAGTGTTTATGGGGTTAAAATGTGTATTAATCCAATGCAACTAACTAAATATAAGAGTTTGAGATAGATGTGGAGAGTTTAAAAGCCACTTATACCCATTTTGTCCCAAAACAGGCTAAAACCAAGAAAACATTGCTTAGAAGCTGTAAACAGCTATGTTAGTGTTTATGGGGTTAAAATGTGTTGTATCCAATGCAACTAACTAATTATAAGAGTTTAAAATAGATGTGGAGAGTTTAAAAGCCACTTATACCCTTTTTGTCCCAAAATAGGCTAAAACCAAGAAAACATTGCTTAGAAGCTGTAAACAGCTATGTTAGTGTTTATAAGGTTAAAATGTGTCTTAATCCAATGCAACTAACTAAGTATAAGAGTTTGAGATAGATGTGGAGAGTTTAAAAGCCACTTATACCCATTTTGTCCCAAAATAGGCTAAAACCAAGAAAACATTGCTTAGAAGCTGTAAACAGCTATGTTAGTGTTTATGGGGTTAAAATGTGTCTTAATCCAATGCAACTAACTAATTATAAGAGTTTAAGATAGATGTGAAGAGTTTAAAAGCCACTTATACCCATTTTGTCCCAAAACAGGCTAAAACCAAGAAAACATTGCTTAGAAGCTGTAAACAGCTATGTTAGTGTTTATGGGGTTAAAATGTGTCTTAATCCAATGCAACTAACTAATTATAAGAGTTTGAGATAGATGTGGAGAGTTTAAAAGCCACTTATACCCATTTTGTCCCAAAACAGGCTAAAACCAAGAAAACATTGCTTAGAAGCTGTAAACAGCTATGTTAGTGTTTCTGGGGTTAAAATGTGTCTTAATCAAATGCAACTAACTAATTATAAGAGTTTGAGATAGATGTGGAGAGTTTAAAAGCCACTTATACCCATTTTGTCCCAAAACAGGCTAACAGCAAGAAAGCATTGCTTAGTAGCTGTAAACAGCTATGTTAGTGTTTATGGGGTTAAAATGCGTCTTAATCTAATGCAACTAACTAAGTATAAGAGTTTGAGATGAATGTGGAGAGTTTAAAAGCCACTTATACCCATTTTGTCCCAAAACAGGCTAACACCAAGAAAACATTGCTTAGAAGCTGTAAACAGCTATGTTAGTGTAAGTTTGAGAGTAGAGTAATCAAGAGATTATGGAAGAGAGTGAAATCGTGTAAAGAGTGAGGAGAGTGAACGATTGAGAGAGAGAGTGTTGGAGAAAGAGAATAAACTCTTTTCTTGCTTAAATTAGAACATACTTACAAACCATATATAGAGCTATACAAAGAGGATATTCTTTCCTAGGGTTCTATGTGCACATTAATGGGAGATAGCGACATCTCCTTATTCCTACATGTGACTAAACCTTTGACTTCCCACTTGCAAGTTGCCTAACGGCTATAATAGAAGGATCTCGATGAAGGGAGATCGTTGGAAGCTCTCCTTAGTGGATTGGGCTTATGAGATACGAGATGGCTTGGTCAGCCCATAGGTTGTCGATCGTACGGACGTCCGTACGGTTGTACGGACGGTGGTGGCCAAGGTGGTGTGCCAAACTCATACTCCCCCTCAAGCTTGACTTAGATGATCAGGCAAGCTTGACAGTCCAGGCACCCACCTCATTAAAAAAACCTTAGTATAGAAAACCTCATGGGAAAAACTATACATAAGGGAAAAAGAGTGTAGGTGCCTTGTGAAAGACTCATGGCCGAGTGAGGTCTATAAGGCCGAGCTTCGAGTGAATATATTCGCACACTTGGGGACTTGCAGCTTTGGTGAGGATGTCAGCGAGTTGTTCCTTGCTCTCGGTGTGACATGGTAGGACAACTCCAAGCTTGATTTGCTCTCGCACCTTATGACAGTCCACCTCAATATGTTTGGTCCTCTCATGAAACACTGAATTGGTTGCTATGTGAATGGCAGCTTCATTGTCACAATGCATGGTGATAGGACTTGTGATTTCCACTCCTAAATCCTTGAGGAGTGCTTTGAGCCACATTAGTTCAGTTGTGAGTTTGCGCATGGCCCTATACTCGGATTCGGCACTTGAAAGCGATACGACCTTTTGTTTCTTGCTCTTCCATGTGATCAGGTTGCCTCCAAGGAATGTGCAATAGCCAGTTGTGGAGCGACGGTCTCCACGGTCTCCAGCATAGTCAGCGTCGCAATATCCTACCAACTCGGTGTTCTTGTTGCGGCCCATCCAAATGCCTTGTCCCGGTGAGCCCTTGATGTATTTAAGGATTCGGTCGACCATGTTCCAATGATGGACAGTTGGATTGTTCATGTGCTGGCTCACCTGGTTCACAGCAAAGCAAATATCAGGCCGTGTTATAGTTAAATAGATTAACTTACCTACTAGGCGCCGGTAGCGACCAACGTCCTTGTATGGTGCCTGCTCAAGCTCCCCCTGTCCTCCGGCCTTGTAGTTCTCTTCAAGAGGTGATGCCACTGCCTTTGAACCTAATTTTCCTGTCTCATTTAACAAGTCAAGAGCATATTTTCTTTGTGATAGAAATAAACCTTCCTTTGATCTACATATTTCTATCCCAAGAAAATATTTCAACTCTCCAAGGTCCTTAATATCAAAGACTGATTTCAAGAAGGTTTTAGTGTTTTGAATACCTACCGAGTCACTCCCAGTGATGATGATATCATCAACATACACTAGGATGACTACTATACCTTTGGTGCTTGGTGAGGTAAATAGTGTGTGATCAGCCTCGGATTTGCGAAAGCCTTTGTCAAGGAGGATTGTGCTCAGCTTGTGGTACCACGCCCTTGGCGACTGCTTTAGTCCATAGATGGCTTTGTTGAGCTTGAGAACCTTCCCCGGACCAATGGTGTCTTCTAGGCCCGGTGGTGGCCGCATATACACTTCATCTTCGAGCTCGCCTTGTAGGAAGGCGTTCTTCACATCCATTTGCCATAGCTCCCAATCAAGATTTGTGGCAAGAGAGAGAACCACTCGAACAGTGTGAAGTTTGGCCACCGGAGCAAACGTATCAAGATAGTCCTCCCCATACGTTTGCGTGAATCCCCGGGCTACGAGGCGTGCCTTATACCGTTCTATCTCCCCATTGCTCTTATATTTGATTGTGAAGATATACCGAGATGTGACAGCCTTCTTGCCCTTGGGTAAGTCAGCCTCGTCCCATGTGTGATTTTGCACCATGGCCGTATTCTCGGCGTCCACCGCATCTCTCCATACCTTGTGCTGCTTAGCCTCATCATAGGCCTTGGGAATCCAATGCTCATCAATATGGCCAAGAAACACTTGATGCTCTATCGGAAAATGAGCTAAGGTGCACACGGCCTGAATCGGATGAGCAACGGCCATGTTGTTGTAGTACACACGGGTGTTCTTCCAATGACTAGGAGGATACTTGATACGTTGGCTGCGCCTAAGAGGAACTACAACCCCAGCTTCGGAGTTGGCCCGTCCCGGAGTTATGATTTCCTCAAGCTGTTCGGCCGACTCCTCGGTTGTTTCGGCCGTGATGTCCGCGGGTGACTCCTCATGCTGCTCAGTATGGTCATCGGCATGTATATCAGGATCAGGCTCAGTGAATGGCTCAGATTGTTCTGGTGATGTTGGTCTGGCTGACTCGGTAGAGATCCTATCATTTTCAAGACCTAGCCGCTCAAGAATTACTCGGAGGTTGCGCGTCCGATCAGATGGAGAGTCGGAGAGATTACGGAGCTCATCCCAATTCTTCTCGTCATAAAAGCCGTGTGTCTCCATGAACTTGACATCACGAGATACTAGAATTCTCCTTGTTGTAGGTTCATAGCACTTATACCCCTTTTGTGTAGTAGAATAGCCAAGAAACATAGCCTTTGTACTCTTTGCATCAAGCTTGTCTCTTAGCTCACCTGGTCGCAAAACATAGCACACACAACCAAACACTCGTAAGTGATCAAATGTAGGTTTGTCATTAGTTAATACCTCAAATGGAGACACATCCTTTAGAATTTTTGTTGGTGTGCGGTTAATAAGATAACAAGCGGCTAGCACAGCATCTCCCCAAAAACTCTTTGGAACCCTTGTGTGAAACATCATAGACCTTGCTACCTCCATCAGATGCCTATTCTTCCTCTCAGCCACTCCATTTTGTTGTGGTGTGTAAGGACAACTAGTTTGGTGAAGAATTCCATGTTTGGCTAGATATTGCTTAAAGGCATGGCTTGTGTACTCTCCACCATTATCTGATCTCAAAATTTTAATCTTGGCATGAAAGTGGTTAGTGACATAATTTTGAAAATTAGTAAAGGCCTCAAGAACTCTATCCTTAGAGGGAAGCAAAGTTATCCAAGTATATTTTGATTTTTCATCAATAAAAGTCACAAAATATTTTTGATTATCTCTAGATAAGCAAGGAGATGTCCAAACATCAGAATGAATTAAATCAAAACATTTTTCATAAATAGTAATAGATTTAGGAAAAACAGCCTTGCAATGTTTACCAAGAATACAAGCCTCACACTCATCATTTTGAAAAGAAACATTAGGAAATATTAAAGATAAAGCTCTTGTGTGAGGGTGTCCTAGCCTAGCATGTAAAATAGAATCACTAGGTTTCATAATAACCGAATTAAAACAAGATACATTAGAAGATAAGTTCAAGTCCTCAAGCACATAGAGGTCATCCTTGGATCCTCCTTGACCAAGAACCTTACTTGTCTCAATATCCTGAAAATGAACATTGTTAGGACCAAATATAGCATAACAATTTAAATCAGTAGTGGCTCTCTTAACTGATAGCAAGTTAGAAGTAAAGTTTGGCATATAAAATGCCTTAGTCTCCTTATCAAATAGTTTCAAGTTTCCAATGCCTTTAACTGGTACTTTCTCACCATTTGCTATTATCACATTACCATTAGCAGGTTTAATATCACTAATTAGCCTAGAATCACTAATCATGTGATGGGATGCACCAGAATCAACTATGAGGGGTTTAATTTTGTTTGAGGCAAGAAACGCCTTACCGGTGGCCTCTTTGATGGCTTTGATGAGCGCATCAAGGTCGGACCGCCTTACCAGCTCGGACGATGCTGCAGCAAGAGCAGTTCCACTGGTCACTTGTTGAGGTTGCTCAGAGATTGATGACTCCCTCATAGCTACTGCTTGATGAGCTCTCGGTGGTCCTCCGCGGTTTGGTCGTCCACCTCGGATGGTACCCGGCGGTGGTGCTAGATGAGGGTGTAGAATCCAGCAGCGGCTCTTGAAGTGACCAAGCTTCTTACAATGCTCACAAAATGGCGGGTTGTTCTTGTCCTCCGGCTTGTAGTAGCCCTTGTTTGCTGATGCCGTCTCAGCTTTGTTAGCGGTCACAAGTTCTCCCTTGCCGCCAAACAATCCCATGGAGCCATGCTCCTTTTGAATTTGGTTACAGACATCATCAAGGCTAGGGAGCTTGTCCGACCGTAGAATATGCTTGATAAGGTCATTGTAGGAGGGGTTCAAGGTCAAGAGAAGGCCGAACACCTTATCTTGTTCACGCCTCTCATTCAGAATGGCCGGATCTATAGTCGCCGGCCGGAGCATCTCTAGTTCAGCCCAAAGGGACCTAAACTTCCCAAAGTGCTTGGTGAACTCCATGTCTTCTTGGTTGAGGTTGTTGATGGCCCTCTTAATCTCAAAAATTCGGTTTACATTTGTAACATTCCCAAAAACATTCTTGAGAGTGTCCCACAAGTCTTTTGCTGTCTCGCAATAAGAGTAAGCTTCAAGTATAGGTGCATCTAGGGAGTTTTGAATGATAGCTAGGACTCCCTGATCTTCTTGAAACCACTTGTTCTTCTCATCGACAAGATCCTTGCCGTCTTTGGTGGTCTCGCCACTAGGAGCTTCGCTCGTCTCAACATGGGACCAAAGTCCTCGGCCGCATAGGGCTGTCTTTGTGGTTCTAGCCCACAGTAAGTAATTCTCTCCCTTGAGAGTAACTGGAACAATGAGAGTTTTGGTAGTTTCCATAAAAAAAGGATGAAGAGACCGTTGGTTAAAGCTATTGTCCAACGGTTAAAGAAAGAAGATTCAAGAACAAGAAATTTCAAGAACAAGAAAGAGAATGCGGAAGGGAGTGATGGAGATTTGAGGCAAGAACAGAATCAAATCTGCTCTGATACCATGTAAGTTTGAGAGTAGAGTAATCAAGAGATTATGGAAGAGAGTGAAATCGTGTAAAGAGTGAGGAGAGTGAACGATTGAGAGAGAGAGTGTTGGAGAAAGAGAATAAACTCTTTTCTTGCTTAAATTAGAACATACTTACAAACCATATATAGAGCTATACAAAGAGGATATTCTTTCCTAGGGTTCTATGTGCACATTAATGGGAGATAGCGACATCTCCTTATTCCTACATGTGACTAAACCTTTGACTTCCCACTTGCAAGTTGCCTAACGGCTATAATAGAAGGATCTCGATGAAGGGAGATCGTTGGAAGCTCTCCTTAGTGGATTGGGCTTATGAGATACGAGATGGCTTGGTCAGCCCATAGGTTGTCGATCGTACGGACGTCCGTACGGTTGTACGGACGGTGGTGGCCAAGGTGGTGTGCCAAACTCATAGTTAGTGTTTATGGGGTTAAAATGTGTCTTAATCCAATGCAACTAACTAATTATAAGAGTTTGAGATAGATGTGGAGAGTTTAAAAGCCACTTATACCCATTTTGTCCCAAAACAGGCTAATACCAAGAAAACATTGCTAAGAAGCTGTAAAGAGCTATGTTAGTGTTTATGGGGTTAAAATGAGTCTTAATCCATTGCAACAAACTAATTATAAGAGTTTGAGATAGATGTCGAGAGTTTAAAAGCCACTGATTCCCATTTTGTCCCAATAGAGGCTAAAACCAAGAAAACATTGCTTAGTAGCTGTAAACAGCTATGTTAGTGTTTATGGGGTGAAAATTTGTCTTAATCCAATGCAACTAACTAATTATAAGAGTTTGAGATAGATGTGGAGAGTTTAAAAGCCACTTATACCCATTTTGTCCTAAAACATGCTAAAACCAAGAAAACATTGCTTAGAAGCTGTAAACAGCTATGTTTGTGTTTATGGGGTTAAAATGAGTCTTAATCCATTGCAACAAACTAATTATAAGAGTTTGAGATAGATGTCGAGAGTTTAAAAGCCATTGATTCCCATTTTGTCCCAATAGAGGCTAAAACCAAGAAAACATTGCTTAGAAGCTGTAAACAGTTATGTTAGTGTTTATGGGGTTAAAATGTGTCTTAATCCAATGCAACTAACTAATTATAAGAGTTTGAGATGAATGTGGAGAGTTTTAAAAGCCACTTATACCCATTTTATCCCAAAACAGGCTAACACCAAGAAAACATTGCTTAGAAGCTGTAAACAGCTATGTTAGTTTTTATGGGGTTAAAATGTGTCTTAATCCAATGCAACTAACTAATTCTAAGAGTTTGAGATAGATGTGGAGAGTTTAAAAGCCACTTATACCCATTTTGTCCCAAAACAGGCTAAAACCAAGAAATCATTGCTTAGAAGCTGTAAAGAGCTATGTTAGTGTTTATGGGGTTAAAATGTGTCTTAATCCAATGCAACTAACTAATTATAAGAGTTTGAGATAGATGTGGAGAGTTTAAAAGCCACTTATTCCCATTTTGTCCCAATAGAGGCTAAAACCAAGAAAACATTGCTTAGTAGCTGTAAACAGCTATGTTAGTGTTTATGGGGTTAAAATGTGTATTAATCCAATGCAACTAACTAAATATAAGAGTTTGAGATAGATGTGGAGAGTTTAAAAGCCACTTATACCCATTTTGTCCCAAAACAGGCTAAAACCAAGAAAACATTGCTTAGAAGCTGTAAACAGCTATGTTAGTGTTTATGGGGTTAAAATGTGTCTTAATCCAATGCAACTAACTAATTATAAGAGTTTAAAATAGATGTGGAGAGTTTAAAAGCCACTTATACCCTTTTTGTCCCAAAATAGGCTAAAACCAAGAAAACATTGCTTAGAAGCTGTAAACAGCTATGTTAGTGTTTATAAGGTTAAAATGTGTCTTAATCCAATGCAACTAACTAAGTATAAGAGTTTGAGATAGATGTGGAGAGTTTAAAAGCCACTTATACCCATTTTGTCCCAAAATAGGCTAAAACCAAGAAAACATTGCTTAGAAGCTGTAAACAGCTATGTTAGTGTTTATGGGGTTAAAATGTGTCTTAATCCAATGCAACTAACTAATTATAAGAGTTTAAGATAGATGTGAAGAGTTTAAAAGCCACTTATACCCATTTTGTCCCAAAACAGGCTAAAACCAAGAAAACATTGCTTAGAAGCTGTAAACAGCTATGTTAGTGTTTATGGGGTTAAAATGTGTCTTAATCCAATGCAACTAACTAATTATAAGAGTTTGAGATAGATGTGGAGAGTTTAAAAGCCACTTATACCCATTTTGTCCCAAAACAGGCTAAAACCAAGAAAACATTGCTTAGAAGCTGTAAACAGCTATGTTAGTGTTTCTGGGGTTAAAATGTGTCTTAATCAAATGCAACTAACTAATTATAAGAGTTTGAGATAGATGTGGAGAGTTTAAAAGCCACTTATACCCATTTTGTCCCAAAACAGGCTAACAGCAAGAAAGCATTGCTTAGTAGCTGTAAACAGCTATGTTAGTGTTTATGGGGTTAAAATGCGTCTTAATCTAATGCAACTAACTAAGTATAAGAGTTTGAGATGAATGTGGAGAGTTTAAAAGCCACTTATACCCATTTTGTCCCAAAACAGGCTAACACCAAGAAAACATTGCTTAGAAGCTGTAAACAGCTATGTTAGTGTTTATGGGGTTAAAATGTGTCTTAATCCAATGCAACTAACTAATTATAAGAGTTTGAGATAGATGTGGAGAGTTTAAAAGCCACTTATACCCATTTTGTCCCAAAACAGGCTAATACCAAGAAAACATTGCTAAGAAGCTGTAAAGAGCTATGTTAGTGTTTATGGGGTTAAAATGAGTCTTAATCCATTGCAACAAACTAATTATAAGAGTTTGAGATAGATGTCGAGAGTTTAAAAGCCACTGATTCCCATTTTGTCCTAATAGAGGCTAAAACCAAGAAAACATTGCTTAGTAGCTGTAAACAGCTATGTTAGTGTTTATGGGGTTAAAATGTGTATTAATCCAATGCAACTAACTAAGTATAATACTTTGAGATGGATGTGGAGAGTTGATAAGCCACTTATATCCATTTTGTCCCAAAACAGGCTAAAACAAAGAAAACATTGCTTAGAAGCTGTAAATAGCTATGTTAGTGTTTATGGGGTTAAAATGTGTCTTAATCTAATGCAACTAACTAAGTATAAGAGTTTGAGATAGATGTGGAGAGTTTAAAAGCCACTTATACCCATTTTGTCCCAAAACAGGCTCAAACCAAGAAAACATTGCTTAGAAGCTGTAAACAGCTATGTTAGTGTTTCTGGGGTTAAAATGTGTCTTAATCCAATGCAACTAACTAATTATAAGAGTTTGAGATAGATGTGGAGAGTTTAAAAGCCACTTATTCCCATTTTGTCCCAAAACAGGCTAAAACCAAGAAAACATTGCTTAGAAGCTGTAAACAGCTATGTTAGTGTTTATGGGGTTAAAATGTGTCTTAATCCAATGCAACTAACTAATTATAAGAGTTTAAGATAGATGTGGAGAGTTTAAAAACCACTTATACCCATTTTGTCCCAAAACAGGCTAAAACCAAGAAAACATTGCTTAGAAGCTGTAAACAGCTATGTTAGTGTTTATGGGGTTAAAATGTGTCTTAATCCAATGCAACTAACTAATTATAAGAGTTTGAGATAGATGTGGAGAGTTTAAAACCCACTTGTACCCATTTTGTCCCAAAACAGGCTAAAACCAAGAAAACATTGCTTAGAAGCTGTAAACAGATATGTTAGTGTTTCTGGGGTTAAAATGTGTCTTAATCAAATGCAACTAACTAAGTATAAGAGTTTGAGATGAATGTGGAGAGTTTAAAAGCCACTTATACCCATTTTGTCCCAAAACAGGCTACCACCAAGAAAACATTACTTAGAAGCTGTAAACAGCTATGTTAGTGTTTATGGGGTTAAAATGTGTCTTAATCCAATGCAACTAACTAATTATAAGAGTTTGAGATAGATGTGGAGAGTTTAAAAGCCACTTATACCCATTTTGTCCCAAAACAGGCTACAACCAAGAAAACATTGCTAAGAAGCTGTAAAGAGCTATGTTAGTGTTTATGGGGTTAAAATGTGTCTTAATCCATTGCAACAAACTAATTATAAGACTTTGAGATAGATGTCGAGAGTTTAAAAGCCACTTATTCCCATTTTGTCCCAATAGAGGCTAAAACCAAGAAAACATTGCTTAGTAGCTGTAAACAGCTATGTTAGTGTTTATGGGGTTAAAATGTGTCTTAATCCAATGCAACTAACTAATTATAAGACTTTGAGATAGATGTGGAGAGTTTATAAGCCACTTATATCCATTTTGTCCCAAAACAGGCTAAAACCAAGAAAACATTACATAGAAGCTGTAAACAGCTATGTTAGTATTTATGCGGTTAAAATATGTCTTAATCCAATACAACTAACTAATTATAAGAGTTTGAGATAGATGTGGAGAGTTTAAAAGCCACTTATACCCATTTTGTCCCAAAACAGGCTAAAACCAAGAAAACATTGCTTAGAAGCTGTAAACAGCTATGTTAGTGTTTATGGGGTTAAAATGTGTCTTAATCCAATGCAACTAACTAATTATAAGAGTTTAAGATAGATGTGGAGAGTTTAAAAGCCACTTATACCCTTTTTGTCCCAAAATAGGCTAAAACCAAGAAAACATTGCTTAGAAGCTGTAAACAGCTATGTTAGTGTTTATAAGGTTAAAATGTGTCTTAATCCAATGCAACTAACTAAGTATAAGAGTTTGAGATAGATGTGGAGAGTTTAAAAGCAACTTATACCCATTTTGTCCCAAAATAGGCTAAAACCAAGAAAACATTGCTTAGAAGCTGTAAACAGCTATGTTAGTGTTTATGGGGTTAAAATGTGTCTTAATCCAATGCAACTAACTAATTATAAGAGTTTAAGATATTGACCATGTTACTTAAGACTTGGAGGTTGTCCGTACGGACGTCCGTACGATCGTCCTAATGGCCACCCTTAAGGTTGAGGCCTATTGAGAGAAATGAGAAGGCTTGGGGTTGGAAACAATACCAAGCCCATTAGAAGGATCTCGAAGAAGAATGTGACCGTTGGAGGATAAGAGTCACGAGATAGCTTCCCTTAGGGAGACAAGGTCACGTCGCTTTCTATCTTGGGATCACTCCCTTCTCTCTCTTCATGTCTCTATCTACAAGTTGTCGAGTTGGTGGGATTGTTAACCTAGTTTTCATTCTATTTAAGGCCTTTGGCCGACATTGTAAAAGCTATTCTAATACAAGCTCTCATTTTATCTCACATTCTCTCTAATTTGCTTCCGCATACTCAATTTAAACCAACATGGTATCAGAGCAAGTTTATTGATCCATGGTTCTATAAACTTTCTCCTCTTCTTTTTCTTGTTCTTATTTGATTCTACTTTGCATTCTCTACTCGTATACTACTCCTTTACTCTATTCTTCATTCTACTCACTCATTCGCGCTTCATTCTATCCGCTACTCTATCGTTTTTCTCGCTACTCTACCTAACAATGGACAACAACAAGCCTATTGTTACCCCGGTGGTGCTCAAAGGAGCAAACTACCTGTTGTGGAAAAGAACCACAAAGACCGCTCTCAGTGGCCGAGGACTTTGGATCCATGTAGAAACGGACCAACTCCCCAAGAAAGCCACTAAGGAGGACGGTAAAGAAGGAACGGAAGAAGACAAGGAGGCTGATCTCGAGAAGGAAGTCAAGTGGTTCCAAGAAGATCAGACCGTGCTTGCCATTCTCCAAAACTCGCTAGACGCACCGATTCTTGAAGCCTACTCGTACTGCGAGACGGCCAAAGAACTATGGGAGACGCTAGCGAATGTGTATGGGAACGTGACCAACTTGACTCGGGTATTTGAGGTCAAGAAGGCTATCAACGGTCTCCATCAAGAAGACTTGGAGTTTACCAAGCATTTTGGGAAGTTCCGGTCATTGTGGGCCGAGTTGGAGATGCTCCGGCCAAGTACTATCGATCCGGCCATCCTCAATGAACGAAAGGAGCAAGACAAGGTGTTTGGTCTCCTGCTCACTCTCAATCCGGCGTTCAATGACCTGATTAAGCACATCCTCCGTGGAGACAAGCTACCTACTCTTGAAGACGTGTGTTCTCAAGTGCAAAAGGAACAAGGTTCACTTGGTCTCTTTTGTGGAAAGGACGACTTGGCTACCGCGAACAAAGGAGTCTACAAGCAAGATGACCGGAAAACAATGGTGTGCGACCATTGCAAGAAGAAGGGACACATGAAGGACAAGTGCTGGATCCTTCACCCTCATCTCAAACCGGCTAAGTTCAAGGCGCATATCTCGCAAGAAGGACCAAGCGGCCAAGGTTTCGGTGCAGCAAACCAAGGCAATGCGGCGGCTACGGCCATGGCGGCTTCTCTTGGAGATCTTGTGAGGAAATCAGACCTGGAGGCCCTCATCAAGTCCATCGCAGCCCTAAAGGAATCTGGTATCACTTTCTTCGCTTCACAACCTAGTAAAACGCTTGTTGTAGACTCGGGTGCTTCTCATCACATGATAAGTAACCCGAGCCTTATACACAACATAAAGCCGACTGTGGGAAATGTGATTATTGCAAATGGGGATAGGATACCAGTTAAAGGTGTAGGAGATTTAAAGTTGTTTGATAAGAACTCAAAGGCCTTCTTTATGCCTACTTTTACTTCTAACCTATTATCGGTTAAGAGAGCTACAACCGATTTGAATTGTTATACCATATTTGGTCCTAACAGTGTGCATTTTCAGGATATTGAGACTGGCAAGATTCTTGGAGGTGGAGATGCTAAGGGAGATCTCTATGTCCTAGAGAAAAACTCATCAAGTTCACCTAATATGTTTTCTTTTAAATCGGACCTTAGTAGTATTTCAAGTGAAGTGTGGCATGCTAGACTAGGCCACCCTCACTCTAGAGCTTTTCAATTAATGTTGCCTAAATTTTCTTTTGATAGTTCAAGTTGTGAACCTTGTATTCTTGGCAAACATTGCAAATCGGTTTTCCCTAAATCTACTACCATTTATGAACATTGTTTTGACTTAGTACATTCTGATGTTTGGACCTCACCATGCCTATCTAGAGACAATAACAAGTATTTTGTGACTTTTATTGATGAAAAATCAAAATATACTTGGCTCACATTGTTACCATCTAAAGATAGGGTTTATGATGCATTTGTTAATTTTCAGAATTATGTTACTAATCATTTCAATGCAAAAATAAAGGTACTAAGATCAGATAATGGGGGAGAGTACATCAGTCATAGACTCAAAGATCATTTGTCCAAACACGGCATTCTACAACAAACGAGTTGTCCATATACGCCCCAACAGAATGGCGTGGCCGAGAGGAAGAACCGGCACCTTATGGAAGTGGCGAGGTCGATGATGTTCCAAACCAATGTCACCAAACGATTCTGGGGAGATGCTGTCATGACGGCTTGCTACTTGATTAATAGGACTCCTACCAAAGTTCTACAAGACAAATCTCCATATGAGGTACTCAATCAATTTAAACCATCTTTGGATCACTTACGCGTTTTCGGGTGTGTATGCTTTGTTTTGGTTCCAGGGGAACAAAGGACTAAGCTCGACGCCAAAAGCACCAAATGTATGTTCATTGGCTACTCGACAAGTCAGAAGGGCTATAAGTGCTATGATCCAGCTGCTGGCCGCCTACATATCTCTCGAGAAGTGCGGTTCCTTGAACACCAAGGATACTATGCGACAAAGGATTGGGACAGTCTCAAGGATCTCTCTCGGTCCAACTCTGATCGTTCGGCCAACCTACGGTTCCTCCTCGATCACCTCGGCATCACCACTCCATCAAGCCCGTCGAGCCATGCTCAGCCTACTCCGACCTCACATGAACCGGATGTACCCGCTATCTCACCCGTAGAAGAAGAAGTTCAAGAAAATGCCTCCGTGCCGCTTGTTCCTCCTCCGGCTGAACCATGTGCCGAGCCTACTCATGAGGACAATGATCATCTCGTGACCTCAACCGATGCTCTCCCACGGGAATCTATGGTTGCTCTTCCCCGGCGAAGTCAACGTCTAAAGTTTCATCCTTCGACATGGAAAGATAAGCGGGTCTACTACAACAATCAGGCCGTGGCCCATCCTATCCAAGCGGTGTGTTCACTTGACCTGGTTCCTCAGGAACACGCTGCCTTCCTCACCAAGATTGATGCTCAATTCGTTCCTCAAACCTATGATGAAGCCAAAGAGCACAAAGAGTGGTTAGCGGCGGTTGATGCTGAGACCGATGCTATGATCCGGAACCACACTTGGGACGAAGCGGATCTTCCCAAGGGAAAGAAGGTGGTCAGCTCAAAATGGGTCTTCACAATTAAGTACCTGAGCAATGGCGACGTGGAGCGCTATAAGGCTCGCCTTGTGGCTCGCGGTTTCACACAAACATACGGTACCGACTATACGGACACGTTTGCCCCGGTCGCCAAGCTGCACACCGTTCGTGTCGTTCTCTCCTTGGCTACAAACCTCTCGTGGGACCTTTGGCAGATGGACGTCAAGAATGCCTTCCTTCAGGGGGAGCTTGAAGAAGAAGTGTATATGCACCCACCTCCGGGCTTCGAACATCTTGTGGCTCCGGGCAAAGTTCTCCGCCTTCGCAAGGCCATCTACGGCCTCAAACAATCCCCTCGGGCGTGGTACCACAAACTCAGCTCGACACTTCGCACCAATGGTTTTCGACGCTCGGAAGCCGACCACACATTGTTCACTCTACGGACTGCCGGCGGTCGCGTCGTGGTGCTCGTCTATGTCGATGATATAATCATCACTGGCGATGACAAGGAAGGTATTTCCACTACCAAGACTCTCCTTCACTCAGCCTTTGACATCAAGGACCTCGGCGAACTGAAATATTTTCTTGGGATTGAAATCTCCCGATCGCCGGAAGGACTCTTTCTCTCCCAACGGAAGTACACGCTGGACTTGCTCAAGGAAACTGGTAAGCTGGGGGCTAAACCGGTCTCTACGCCACTAGAAGAAGGCTACCAGGTCAAGCGAAAGGGAGAGATGAAGACGTTACCGAACAAGTTGGCTGAGCCATATGAGGACGTGGGCAGATATAGGCGGCTGGTTAAGAAGCTGATTTACCTCACCATCACACGGCCGGATCTGTGCTATGCTGTGAACCAAGTAAGCCAGCACATGAAAGCACCAACAAACTTTGATTGGAACACTGTTGAGAGGATCCTATGCTATCTAAAGGGAAGCCCTGGCCGCGGCATTTGGATGGGAAAGAACAACAATACCGAGCTTGTTGGCTATTGCGACGCGGATTATGCGGGCGACACAACCGATAGAAGGTCTACAACAGGATACTGTACGTTTGTTGGTGGGAACCTAGTCACTTGGAAGTCGAAGAAACAGAAGGTGGTGTCTCAATCAAGTGCCGAGTCAGAATATAGGGCCATGAAGAAGCTCACAAACGAGCTAACTTGGCTCAAAGGTCTTCTCAAGGACCTTGGAGTGGAGATAGATGAACCCATCACTATGCACTGTGACAACAAGGCTGCAATACATATAGCAACCAACTCTGTTTTCCATGAGAGGACCAAGCATATCGAAGTAGACTGCCACACAGTGCGAGAGAAGATTGAAGAAGGGGTTGTCTTACCGTGTCACACGCCGAGCAAGGACCAACTGGCCGATATTTTCACAAAAGCCACTAGTCCACAGATTTGCGAGTATATCTCTAGCAAACTTGGACTAGTCGATCCTACACATCCATGAGAAGACTCCTCTAACCCGTGGAGAGCACACTCTTTTCCTTGATATGGTTTTGTCCCATGTGGTTTTCCATATTAAGGTTTTTAACGAGGTGGTCTTGTGCGGGTTCCAAGCTTAGCCGTTTCACTTGGCTAAGCTTGAGGGGGAGTATTGACCATGTTATTTAAGACTTGGAGGTTGTCCGTACGGACGTCCGTACGATCGTCCTAATGGCCACCCTTAAGGTTGAGGCCTATTGAGAGAAATGAGAAGGCTTGGGGTTGGAAACAATACCAAGCCCATTAGAAGGATCTCGAAGAAGAATGTGACCGTTGGAGGATAAGAGTCACGAGATAGCTTCCCTTAGGGAGACAAGGTCACGTCGCTTTCTATCTTGGGATCGCTCCCTTCTCTCTCTTCATGTCTCTATCTACAAGTTGTCGAGTTGGTGGGATTGTTAACCTAGTTTTCATTCTATTTAAGGCCTTTGGCCGACATTGTAAAAGCTATTCTAATACAAGCTCTCATTTTATCTCACATTCTCTCTAATTTGCTTCCGCATACTCAATTTAAACCAACATAAGATAGATGTGAAGATTTTAAAAGCCACTTATACCCATTTTGTCCCAAAACAGGCTAAAACCAAGAAAACATTGCTTAGAAGCTGTAAACAGCTATGTTTGTGTTTATGGGGTTAAAATGTGACTTAATCCAATGCAACTAACTAAGTATAAGAGTTTGAGATAGATGTGGAGAGTTTAAAAGCCACTTATACCCATTTTGTCCTAAAACAGGCTAAAACCAAGAAAACATTGCTTAGAAGCTGTAAACAGTTATGTTAGTGTTTATGGGGTTAAAATGTGTCTTAATCCAATGCAACTAACTAATTATAAGAGTTTGAGATGAATGTGGAGAGTTTTAAAAGCCACTTATACCCATTTTATCCCAAAACAGGCTAACACCAAGAAAACATTGCTTAGAAGCTGTAAACAGCTATGTTAGTTTTTATGGGGTTAAAATGTGTCTTAATCCAATGCAACTAACTAATTATAAGAGTTTGAGATAGATGTGGAGAGTTTAAAAGCCACTTATACCCATTTTGTCCCAAAACAGGCTAAAACCAAGAAATCATTGCTTAGAAGCTGTAAAGAGCTATATTAGTGTTTATGGGGTTAAATTGTGTCTTAATCCAATGCAACTAACTAATTATAAGAGTTTGAGATAGATGTGGAGAGTTTAAAAGCCACTTATTCCCATTTTGTCCCAATAGAGGCTAAAACCAAGAAAACATTGCTTAGTAGCTGTAAACAACTATGTTAGTGTTTATGGGGTTAAAATGTGTATTAATCCAATGCAACTAACTAAATATAAGAGTTTGAGATAGATGTGGAGAGTTTAAAAGCCACTTATACCCATTTTGTCCCAAAACAGGCTAAAACCAAGAAATCATTGCTTAGAAGCTGTAAAGAGCTATGTTAGTGTTTATGGGGTTAAAATGTGTCTTAATCTAATGCAACTAACTAATTTTAAGAGTTTAAGATAGATGTGGAGAGTTTAAAAGCCACTTATACCCTTTTTGTCCCAAAATAGGCTAAAACCAAGAAAACATTGCTTAGAAGCTGTAAACAGCTATGTTAGTGTTTATGGGGTTAAAATGTGTCTTAATCCAATGCAACTAACTAATTATAAGAGTTTGAGATAGATGTGGAGAGTTTAAAAGCCACTTATACCCATTTTGTCCCAAAACAGGCTAAAACCAAGAAAACATTGCTTAGAAGCTGTAAACAGCTATGTTAGTGTTTATAAGGTTAAAATGTGTCTTAATCCAATGCAACTAACTAAGTATAAGAGTTTCAGATAGATGTGGAGAGTTTAAAAGCCACTTATACCCATTTTGTCCCAAAATAGGCTAAAACCAAGAAAACATTGCTTAGAAGCTGTAAACAGCTATGTTAGTGTTTATGGGGTTAAAATGTGTCTTAATCCAATGCAACTAACTAATTATAAGAGTTTAAGATAGATGTGAAGAGTTTAAAAGCCACTTATATCCATTTTGTCCCAAAACAGGCTAAAACCAAGAAAACATTGCTTAGAAGCTGTAAACAGCTATGTTAGTATTTCTGGGGTTAAAATGTGTCTTAATCAAATGCAACTAACTAATTATAAGAGTTTGAGATAGATGTGGAGAGTTTAAAAGCCACTTATACCCATTTTGTCCCAAAACAGGCTAACACCAAGAAAACATTGCTTAGTAGCTGTAAACAGCTATGTTAGTGTTTATGGGGATAAAATGTGTCTTAATCTAATGCAACTAACTAAGTATAAGAGTTTGAGATGAATGTGGAGAGTTTAAAAACCACTTATACCCATATTGTCCCAAAACAGGCTAACACAAAGAAAACATTGCTTAGAAGATGTAAACAGCTATGTTAGTGTTTATGGGGTTAAAATGTGTCTTAATCCAATGCAACTAACTAATTATAAGAGTTTAAGATAGATGTGGAGAGTTTAAAAGCCACTTATACCCTTTTTGTCCCAAAACAGGCCAAAACCAAGAAAACATTGCGTAGAAGCTGTAAACAGCTATGTTAGTGTTTATGGGGTTAAAATGTGTCTTAATCCAATGCAACTAACTAATTATAAGAGTTTGAGATAGATGTGGAGAGTTTAAAAACCACTTATACCCATTTTGTCCCAAAACAGGCTAAAACCAAGAAATCATTGCTTAGAAGCTGTAAACAGCTATGTTAGTGTTTATGGGGTTAAAATGTGTTTTAATCCAATGCAACTAACTAATTACAAGAGTTTGAGATAGATGTGGAGAGTTTAAAAGCCACTTATTCCCATTTTGTCCCAATAGAGGCTAAAACCAAGAAAACATTGCTTAGTAGCTGTAAACAGCTATGTTAGTGTTTATGGGGTTAAAATGTGTATTAATCCAACGCAACTAACTAAATATAAGAGTTTGAGATAGATGTGGAGAGTTTAAAAGCCACTTATACCCATTTTGTCCCAAAACAGGCTAAAACCAAGAAAACATTGCTTAGAAGCTGTAAACAGCTATGTTAGTGTTTATGGGGTTAAAATGTGTCTTAATCCAATGCAACTAACTAATTATAAGAGTTTAAGATAGATGTGGAGAGTTTAAAAGCCACTTATACCCTTTTTGTCCCAAAATAGGCTAAAACCAAGAAAACATTGCTTAGAAGCTGTAAACAGCTATGTTAGTGTTTATAAGGTTAAGATGTGTCTTAATCCAATGCAACTAACTAAGTATAAGAGTTTGAGATAGATGTGGAGAGTTTAAAAGCCACTTATACCCATTTTGTCCCAAAATAGGTTAAAACCAAGAAAACATTGCTTAGAAGCTGTAAACAGCTATGTTAGTGTTTATGGGGTTAAAATGTGTCTTAATCCAATGCAACTAACTAATTATAAGAGTTTAAGATAGATGTGAAGAGTTTAAAAGCCACTTATACCCATTTTGTCCCAAAACAGGCTAAAACCAAGAAAACATTGCTTAGAAGCTGTAAACAGCTATGTTAGTGTCTATGGGGTTAAAATGTGTCTTAATCCAATGCAACTAACTAATTATAAGAGTTTGAGATAGATGTGGAGAGTTTAAAAGCCACTTATACCCATTTTGTCCCAAAACAGGCTAAAACCAAGAAAACATTGCTTAGAAGCTGTAAACAGCTATGTTAGTGTTTCTGGGGTTAAAATGTGTCTTAATCCAATGCAACTAACTAATTATAAGAGTTTGAGATAGATGTGGAGAGTTTAAAAGCCACTTATACCCATTTTGTCCCAAAACAAGCTAACAGCAAGAAAGCATTGCTTAGTATGAAACCGCACACACACCTTGTCCGTACATCCGTCCGTACAACCATCACCATTGGGCCGTCCGTACAGCTAAAGGCCTACCAAGCTCAACCCATGAGGATCACGAGTCCATTCCATGTTCACCAGCCTCCAACGGTCACAAGAGCTTCTCGATCCTTCTCCTCATAGCCGTTAGTGTAGAGTGCGCAAGTGGGAAGGATCACATGTCTTCTTAAGGACATGTCGCTATCTTTATATGTAAATGTGCCTAGGATCATCTTAGTATATTCTTTTGTATATGTCTATAAGTAGATTGTAATTATGTTCTAAATGAGGTAAGAAGAGATAATATCTCTTTCTCCACAATACTCTCTCTATACTCTCTTACTATACTCTCAACGATTCTCACTCTCTTGTTATTCAAATCTTCTCACTAAACTCATAATCGATCCTATTAATTCTTTCATGGTATCAGAGCCTGGTTGCTCGTCATTCTAAAGTTTTTGATCATCACTTACTTCCGCTTCTCCTTCTCTCTCATTTTCTGTTTTGACTTGAAAGTCATTTTCTTTAACCGTTGGATAATAGCTTTACCTAACGGTCTCTTCATCATGGAAAGTGTCAAAACCATGGTTGTTCCGGTGACTCTCAAGGGAGAGAACTATCTGCTGTGGGCGAGGACCACGAAAACTGCCCTTTGTGGCCGAGGCCTTTGGTCTCACGTTGAGAAGAGCGAAGCTCCGAGTGGTGAGGCCACCAAGGACGGCAAGGAACTTGCCGGAGATGAAAAGAACAAATGGTTCCAAGAAGACCAAGGGGTCTTAGCCATCATTCAAAACTCTCTAGATGCCCCCATTCTTGAAGCCTACTCCTACTGCGAGACGGCGAAGGACTTGTGGGACACCCTCAAGAACGTTTTTGGTAATATTACCAATGTCAATCGTATCTTCGAGATTAAAAGGGCCATCAATAACCTCAATCAAGAGGATATGGAGTTTACAAAGCATTTTGGGAAGTTTAGGTCCCTTTGGGCTGAACTAGAAATGCTGCGACCGGCGACAATTGATCCGGCCATACTGAACGAGAGGCGTGAACAAGACAAAGTGTTTGGGCTGCTCTTGACCCTAAACCCCTCCTACAATGATCTCATCAAACACATCTTGCGGTCAGATAAACTCCCAAGCCTTGATGATGTTTGTAACCAAATTCAAAAGGAGCGTGGCTCCATGGGATTGTTCGGCAGCAAGGGAGAGCTGGTGACCGCTAACAAAGCTGAGATGGCATCAGCAAACAAAGGCTACTACCGACCGGAGGACAAGAACAACCCGCCGGTTTGTGAGCACTGTAAGAAACTTGGCCACTTCAAGAGCCGCTGCTGGATCCTACATCCGCATCTAGCACCACCACCGGGAACAATCCGAGGTGGACGACCAAACCGCGGAGGACAACCGAGAGCTCACCAAGCAACTGCCGTGGGGGAGCCATTGATCTCTGAGCAGCCTCAACAAGTGACCGGTGGAACTGCTCTTGCTGCAGCATCGTCCGAGCTGGTAAGGCGGTCCGACCTTGATGCGCTCATCAAAGCCCTCAAGGAGGCCACCGGTAAGGCGTTTCTTACTTCAAACAAAACTAAGTCTCTTATTGTTGATTCTGGTGCATCTCATCACATGATTAGTGATTCTAGGTTAATGAGTGATATTAAGCCTGCTAATGGTAATGTTGTGATAGCTAATGGTGAGAAAGTTCCAATTAAAGGCATAGGGAATTTAAAGTTATTTAACAAAGAAACTAAAGCTTTCTATATGCCAAATTTCACATCTAATTTGCTATCAGTTAAGAGGGCCACCACTGATTTAAATTGTTATGCAATATTTGGTCCTAACAAGGTTCATTTTCAGGATATTGAGACAAGTAAAGTTCTTGGTCAAGGAGGTTCCAAGGATGATCTATATGTGCTTGAGGACTTGAATCTATCTTCTTCTACTGCATCTTGTTTTAATTCGGTTATTATTAAACCTAGTGATTCTATTTTACATGCTAGGCTAGGACATCCTCATACTAGAGCTTTATCATTAATGTTTCCTAATATTTCTTTTAAAAATGATGAGTGTGAGGCATGTATTCTTGGTAAACATTGCAAGGCTGTTTTTCCTAAATCTATGACTATTTATGAAAATTGTTTTGATTTAATCCATTCAGATGTTTGGACTTCCCCTTGCTTGTCTAGAGAAAATCAAAAATATTTTGTGACCTTTATTGATGAAAAATCAAAATATACTTGGCTGACCTTGCTTCCCTCTAAAGATAGAGTTCTTGAAGCCTTCACTAATTTTCAAAAATATGTGACTAACCATTATAATGCAAAGATTAAAATTTTGAGATCAGATAATGGAGGAGAGTATACAAGCCATGCCTTCAAACAATACCTAGCAAACCATGGGATTATTCATCAAACAAGCTGTCCATATACACCCCAACAAAATGGTGTTGCTGAAAGGAAGAATAGGCACCTCATGGAAGTGGCAAGATCCATGATGTTTCACACCAATGTTCCAAAGAAGTTTTGGGGAGATGCTGTTCTTGCGGCTTGCTACCTCATTAACCGGACACCAACCAAAGTTCTTCAAGACAGTTCACCGTTTGAGGTAATAAACAAGGTAAAACCCTCATTTGATCATTTAAGAGTATTTGGCTGCGTGTGTTATGTGTTGAAGCCAGGAGAACTACGCGACAAGCTTGATACTAAGAGTGTTAAGAGCATGTTCCTTGGGTACTCGACGACTCAAAAAGGCTACAAGTGCTACGAGCCAAACATGAAGCGCGTTTTTGTCTCTCGTGATGTTAAGTTCGTGGAGTCTAAAGGCTTCTATGAGGAAAAGAACTGGGAGAGCCTTCGAGACTTGTCCACCTCACCATCTGACCGAGCTAACAACCTTCGCATCCTTCTCGAGAGACTCGGTGTTGACAATGCCCCCGCGTCAACACCTGCACCCCCAGTCAATGCACCGGCCACTTCACCGCCGGAGTCTCTAGACAATGATCCCTCGGCTGCACTTGATGAACACTCGGCTGAACTTGATGAACAATCCGATGATGAAAATGGTTTAAATTCAGTTCCGGTGGACAATGCTTCCGGTGATGAGGATTATGTGCCCACCGAGGAAGACAATGACGATGAGGCCACACCACAGGAAGTTATCCCACTTCGCCGCAGTGAACGCCTCAAGTTTCCCCTCTCCAATTGGCGAAACACTCGGGTCTACTACAACAACGTTGCTGTAGCTCATCCGATTCAAGCGGTATGCACCTTGGCTCATTTTCCTCCACACCATCAAGTGTTTCTTGGCAAGATTGATGCTCATTGGATTCCCAAAGACTATGAAGAAGCCAAGAATCATAAGGAATGGTGTGATGCTGTCAATGCCGAGAAGAATGCAATGGAGGCCAATCATACATGGGACGAGGCTGACTTACCCAAAGGCAAGAAGGCTGTGACATCCAGGTGGATCTTTACCATTAAATATAAGAGTGATGGGGAGATCGAACGCTACAAAGCCAGACTCGTTGCAAGAGGGTTCACTCAAACGTATGGGGAGGACTACCAAGATACGTTTGCACCGGTGGCCAAACTTCACACGGTTCGAGTTGTTCTCTCTCTTGCAACCAACCTTGACTGGAACTTATGGCAAATGGATGTTAAGAACGCCTTCTTACAAGGAGAGCTCGAGGATGAAGTTTATATGAGGCCACCTCCGGGTTTAGAAGACATCATTGGTCCCGGGAAAGTATTAAAACTGAACAAGGCGATTTATGGACTCAAACAGTCCCCTAGGGCTTGGTATCACAAGTTAAGCACCACACTCCTTGAGAAAGGCTTCCGCAAATCAGAGGCTGACCACACTCTATTCACCTTACCAAGTGAAAAAGGTATTATAGTCATTCTAGTTTATGTTGATGATATCATCATAACTGGAAGTGACAAGGTAGGCATTCAAGAGACTAAGGCTTACCTTAAGTCAGTTTTTGATATCAAAGACCTAGGAGAACTTAAATATTTTCTTGGTATAGAAGTATATAGGACTAATGAAGGATTGTTTTTATCACAAAGAAAATATGCTCTTGATTTATTGAGTGAAGCAGGGAAGCTAGGTTCAAAAGCTGTATCTACACCCCTTGATGAAAACTATAAGGCCGGAGGAAAGGGGGAGTTTGATGCAGCTCCATTTCAAGACGTCAAGCGATACCGGCGGCTAGTAGGTAAGCTTATATACCTTACTATCACTAGACCTGATATTTGCTTTGCTGTTAATCAGGTGAGCCAACACATGCAAAGTCCTACCGTGCATCATTGGGGTATGGTGAACCGCATCCTCAAATATCTCAAGGGCTCGCCGGGGCAAGGCATATGGATGGGTCGAAATGAAAGCACGGAGCTAGTAGGGTATTGTGATGCGGATTACGCCGGAGACCGTGGAGACCGTCGCTCCACTACAGGCTACTGCACGTTCCTAGGAGGCAACTTGATCACATGGAAGAGCAAGAAACAAAAGGTGGTATCCCTATCAAGTGCTGAATCGGAGTATAGAGCCATGAGAAAGTTAACAACCGAGTTGATGTGGCTCAAGGCACTCATCAAGGACCTTGGAATCGAGTCACCTAAGCCTATTACTATGCATTGCGACAATGAGGCAGCTATTCACATCGCAACAAACTCGGTGTTCCATGAGAGAACCAAGCACATTGAAGTCGACTGCCACAAAGTCCGAGAGCAAATTAAACTTGGAGTTGTTCTACCATGTCACACCGAGAGCTCTGAACAATTGGCTGACGTTCTCACCAAGGCGGCCAGTCCACAAGTGTGTGAGTACATTCACCCCAAACTTGGCCTCAAAGATCTTACTCGGCCATGATTGTCTTCACATGATACCCACACTCTTTTTCCCTTAAGTATAGTTTTTCCCAAGTGGTTTTCTATACTAAGGTTTTTTTAATGAGGTGGGTGTGCATGAGTCCAAGCTTGATCAATGCTCATGATCAAGCTTGAGGGGGAGTATGAAACCGCACACACACCTTGTCCGTACATCCGTCCGTACAACCATCACCATTGGGCCGTCCGTACAGCTAAAGGCCTACCAAGCTCAACCCATGAGGATCACGAGTCCATTCCATGTTCACCAGCCTCCAACGGTCACAAGAGCTTCTCGATCCTTCTCCTCATAGCCGTTAGTGTAGAGTGCGCAAGTGGGAAGGATCACATGTCTTCTTAAGGACATGTCGCTATCTTTATATGTAAATGTGCCTAGGATCATCTTAGTATATTCTTTTGTATATGTCTATAAGTAGATTGTAATTATGTTCTAAATGAGGTAAGAAGAGATAATATCTCTTTCTCCACAATACTCTCTCTATACTCTCTTACTATACTCTCAACGATTCTCACTCTCTTGTTATTCAAATCTTCTCACTAAACTCATAATCGATCCTATTAATTCTTTCACTTAGTAGCTGTAAACAGCTATGTTAGTGTTTATGGGGTTAAAATGCGTCTTAATCTAATGCAACTAACTAAGTATAAGAGTTTGAGATGAATGTGGAGAGTTTAAAAGCCACTTATACCCATTTTGTCCCAAAACAGGCTAACACCAAGAAAACATTGCTTAGAAGCTGTAAACAGCTATGTTAGTGTTTATGGGGTTAAAATGTGTCTTAATCCAATGCAACTAACTAATTATAAGAGTTTGAGATAGATGTGGAGAGTTTAGAAGCCACTTATACCCATTTTGTCCCAAAACAGGCTAAAACCAAGAAAACATTGCTAAGAAGCTGTAAAGAGCTATGTTAGTGTTTATGGGGTTAAAACGTGTCTTAATCCATTGCAACAAACTAATTATAAGAGTTTGAGATAGATGTCGAGAGTTTAAAAGCCACTTATTCCCATTTTGTCCCAATAGAGGCTAAAACCAAGAAAACATTGCTTAGTAGCTGTAAACAGCTATGTTAGTGTTTATGGGGTTAAAATGTGTATTAATCCAATGCAACTAACTAAGTATAATACTTTGAGATAGATGTGGAGAGTTGATAAGCCACTTATTGTTGGGATTTATGAGACAAAGCTCACAAGAGAGGGTAGACAAACACTTGGTGAATGAATCCCCCTTTACCCACAACAAACTAACTCATTCTCAAGGGGGAGGAGAGAACATCAACTTGTGATGAACTCCCCATAAACAAGCTAGATAGAACCCAAATACTAGAGAGTAAGCGGATCCTAACTAGGAGAAGCACTAGTTTGAGACTTATCCTCTTCTAGTATCACAACACTTAGAGTTTGTGTACTTAGGAGAAGGAGGATTAAGAATCAGTAATCTAGGCTAAGTAAAGCAGTAAATAAGAAGAGTTTAGGTGGATTTGAGAAGAGAATAGGCTGCCTTAAGGGCAGCCTCTAACCGCTAATCCTAAACTCTCTACATTGTTAATATGAAACAAGAACACAAGTATAGAGAGGAAATCGGTTTCTCTTCTATTGAATAATGTTGTGATGTGTTACAAAATGAGAGATTACAATGCTTAATATAGGAGAACAAATGTATATGGCCGTTTGAGATAAATGAGAGGTGAGAGTGACATATAGCCGTTGGTGCACAAGTGGGTGTATGGTGAAAGGGACAGCTCCTTCCCTTGGTTGTCTCATTCTTCACCAACCAAGGTCTCACATGCTTCCTTCCTTCCCTTCTTTTCCCTTTGTGAGACATTTAACTTCTTCTTGGGCCTCTTCTTCTTATAAGGCCTTTACTTCACAATTCTTCTCACATTGCTCTTATGGCCTTGCTGACCACTCTCATTGTTCTCACGGCCCACATGGCCTTATTGGCCACTCTTATTGTGCTCACGGCCTTACTGGCCGCTCCCACACCACTCATGGCCTTACCGGCCACACTTCTTGTACTAGCAGCCTTACCGGCCACTCTCTTCTTCCTTGTGCAGCTCGGCCTCACCGGCCTCACTCTCTCTTCTCCTTCATATATACTAATACTCCCCCGCACGTTTGATCTGCAGGGCACCATGGGGACCAAAGATCAAGCGTGGACACGTGAGGACTACCTCATTAAAAACCTTAACAAAGAAAACCACTTGGGAGAAAACTTTGTTAAGTAAAAAGAGTGTAGTCTCCACGTTCCTTGATGTCGCAATGATCTTGGTTTGTCAAGAACCAGCTCTCTTCTCTTTAAGCCTTTGAACCGCTACACTTCCTTAGCCCTCCTTGCCTTTAGCACATTCCTTATGATCTCCATCCTTGTTCCTTTAGAATTCCTTTGAGGCTCTCATAGTCTCCTTTACCCTTAAACAAGTGATAAAGAAGAAAAGAATAAGTGTTTGCTATGAGGAATATCAAAGAAAATTTCTAAAAGTGTGACAATTTAAGGAGAATCATATTAAAGACTAAAGACTAGTAATGAAGCTAAGGTAATGAATTTATGAATTAAAATAGAGAAGAGTTTAGAGCACAGCCTTTATGGTGTTTTGATGGATAGGAGGGAGAGAGTTGATCACTGTTGCGGTTTGGAATTCCTCCTTGAGACCGCTCCTCTAACCATGGTTTTAAACCCGGTCAGTTTTATTTGTCAGACTGACACATGCCCACTGAATCGGACATAACTTTCGAACGGCTGCTCGGATTGGTATGATTCCACTTCCACTGGCAAGATGACTCTGTGGTCTCGAACTTTAATGAAGAACGCGGAAGCCGAATCGCAGTGGAAGGGTTTCGTCCGAGTCGATCTTTGAGACGCTTCGGCTGAGCTTTAAGTAAAGACTTTTGCTTGTGGCCGAGCAGAATCTGTGAGGTACGGTCTGAAGTCACTTGATCTCCCCCGTAACCTTTACTTGATGATGGGCTGAAACCTCATCACCTCAGTTGAAGCCTTGTGCATCACCGTTCTTGTGCACATCCAATCAACAGTTGAAACCTTGTGCATCACCTTTCCTAAAGACCATTGTGCACATCCGATCAACAACTTGGCACTAACACACATGCTCTTGGACTGATTCATCACCTTCCACCAGCTTAACAAAGACTTGGTGGCCCTTGGTTCTAACTCCAGGCATTGTGCTGCGCTCTTACATGGCTATCTTGTAGCCTTCAACCTCGCCACTTCTTCTCCTTGAGATAGTGAGCGAGCTCCACACAATCTTCAATGCTGAAACTGAAACCAAAAATCAATGGAACAGATTCTAAACAAGAGATTGTTAGAGATTAGAGTATAGAGAATATTACTGAAATTAAATAGAGAATTTAGAGAATTAATAAGAGTATATATGGAGAATAGAAAGTGAGAGTATAAGGGAGAGTATTGGCGGTAGTATAAGATGAATGGAGAGTAGAATAGAGAATCTGCTCAAGAGTTCTTATGGACAGAGTTTAACTCTGTTTTCTTGAGTTGAAAGAAGCTTTGACAGCCAAGAACATCCAAGAAGACAATCTCTTTTGGTGCTTTAATGGCTGAAACACAATGGACCTTATGGAAAATTAGTTTCTCCAAAGGTTTAGGACACTTCTCATGGTAGAATCACTTAAACAGGTGTTCTCCAAGAGTCTAATGCCTTCAAGGATCACGAAAGAGCATATAGAAGATGCTTTCCATGTTCAAAATTCAAATAAAAGAAGAAACACCTTTGGAACAACCTTTTGTCCATTGGTTAAAAGAATGCATCTTGGACCAACTTGAATCTATTTGACCAAGCGGGCTCTACATGCTAAAATAGTCTCTCTCTTCCTCAAACTCGAACCTGGACACACCATATGACCAGAAACAAAGCTTTCTCAACCTTGAGAAGAAGAAGAAGTGATTTAGTAATTAAACTTTAAAGGAAATTTAACAAAAGCAAAATTAAACCTTTAGAGGAAAATTAACTAAATCCTAAGAGAACTAAATCCTAAGAATTTCGTGGCTCATACAAGCACACAAGAACCGTGAATCCTCACCATGAACAACACAATTTGCTCAATGGTTCATCACTTCCCACACATCCCAAAATAAACAAAGCTATTACCAAATCGGTGAAGCTTAAGGATGGGGCTTGTAAAATCGATTTCTTTCCACACACTTGGTCTACAAATTCTAACAAGACAAGAGACCAAGCTTACTCAACAATGAGCTGCTAGAGAATCGATTTAATCAACAAAAGCAAAATTAAAGCTTTAAAGAAACTAAGCTAAGCGATTTAACACCTAAGCAAAGTCTAAAACTTTAACTAAGCTAACTCCTAAGAAAACGACTTTGAGAATGAGTTTAAAACACCAAGAACAGAACCTGCTCTGATACCATGTTGGGATTTATGAGACAAAGCTCACAAGAGAGGGTAGACAAACACTTGGTGAATGAATCCCCCTTTACCCACAACAAACTAACTCATTCTCAAGGGGGAGGAGAGAACATCAACTTGTGATGAACTCCCCATAAACAAGCTAGATAGAACCCAAATACTAGAGAGTAAGCGGATCCTAACTAGGAGAAGCACTAGTTTGAGACTTATCCTCTTCTAGTATCACAACACTTAGAGTTTGTGTACTTAGGAGAAGGAGGATTAAGAATCAGTAATCTAGGCTAAGTAAAGCAGTAAATAAGAAGAGTTTAGGTGGATTTGAGAAGAGAATAGGCTGCCTTAAGGGCAGCCTCTAACCGCTAATCCTAAACTCTCTACATTGTTAATATGAAACAAGAACACAAGTATAGAGAGGAAATCGGTTTCTCTTCTATTGAATAATGTTGTGATGTGTTACAAAATGAGAGATTACAATGCTTAATATAGGAGAACAAATGTATATGGCCGTTTGAGATAAATGAGAGGTGAGAGTGACATATAGCCGTTGGTGCACAAGTGGGTGTATGGTGAAAGGGACAGCTCCTTCCCTTGGTTGTCTCATTCTTCACCAACCAAGGTCTCACATGCTTCCTTCCTTCCCTTCTTTTCCCTTTGTGAGACATTTAACTTCTTCTTGGGCCTCTTCTTCTTATAAGGCCTTTACTTCACAATTCTTCTCACATTGCTCTTATGGCCTTGCTGACCACTCTCATTGTTCTCACGGCCCACATGGCCTTATTGGCCACTCTTATTGTGCTCACGGCCTTACTGGCCGCTCCCACACCACTCATGGCCTTACCGGCCACACTTCTTGTACTAGCAGCCTTACCGGCCACTCTCTTCTTCCTTGTGCAGCTCGGCCTCACCGGCCTCACTCTCTCTTCTCCTTCATATATACTAATACTTATATCCATTTTTTCCCAAAACAGGCTAAAACAAAGAAAACATGGCTTAGAAGCTGTAAACAGCTATGTTAGTGTTTATGGGGTTAGAATGTGTCTTAATCCAATGCAACTAACTAATTATAAGAGTTTGAGATAGATGTGGAGAGTTTAAAAGCCACTTATACCCATTTTGTCCTAAAACAGGCTAAAACCATGAAAACATTGCTTAGAAGCTGTAAAGAGCTATGTTAGTGTTTATGGGGTTAAAATGTGTCTTAATCCAATGCAACTAACTAATTATAAGAGTTTGAGATAGATGTGGAGAGTTTAAAACCCACTTGTACCCATTTTGTCCCAAAACAGGCTAAAACCAAGAAAACATTGCTTAGAAGCTGTAATTAGCTATGTTAGTGTTTATGGGGTTAAAATGTGTCTTAATCCAATGCAACTGACTAGTTATAATACTTTGAGATAGATGTGGAGAGTTGATAAGCCACTTATATCCATTTTGTCCCAAAACAGGCTAAAACAAAGAAAACATTGCTTAGAAGCTGTAAATAGCTATGTTAGTGTTTATGGGGTTAAAATGTGTCTTAATCTAATGCAACTAACTAAGTATAAGAGTTTGAGATGAATGTGGAGAGTTTAAAAGCCACTTATACCCATATTGTCCCAAAACAGGCTAACACCAAGAAAACATTGCTTAGAAGCTGTAAACAGCTATGTTAGTGTTTATGGGGTTAAAATGTGTCTTAATCCAATGCAACTAACTAATTATAAGAGTTTTAGATAGATGTGGAGAGTTTAAAAGCCACTTATACCCATTTTGTCCCAAAACAGGCTAAAACCAAGAAAACATTGCTTAGAAGCTGTAAAGAGCTATGTTAGTGTTTATGGGGTTAAAATGTGTCTTAATCCATTACAACAAACTAATTATAAGAGTTTGAGATAGATGTCGAGAGTTTAAAAGCCACTTATTCCCATTTTGTCCCAATAGAGGCTAAAACCAAGAAAACATTGCTTAGTAGCTGTAAACAGCTATGTTAGTGTTTATGGGGTTAAAATGTGTATTAATCCAATGCAAATAACTAAGTATAAGAGTTTGAGATAGATGTGGAGAGTTTAAAAGCCACTTATACCCATTTTGTCCCAAAACAGGCTCAAACCAAGAAAACATTGCTTAGAAGCTGTAAACAGCTATGTTAGTGTTTATGGGGTTAAAATGTGTATTAATCCAATGCAAATAACTAAGTATAAGAGTTTGAGATAGATGTGGAGAGTTTAAAAGCCACTTATACCCATTTTGTCCCAAAACAGGCTAAAACCAAGAAAACATTGCTTAGAAGCTGTAAAGAGCTATGTTAGTGTTTATGGGGTTAAAATGTGTCTTAATCCATTACAACAAACTAATTATAAGAGTTTGAGATAGATGTCGAGAGTTTAAAAGCCACTTATTCCCATTTTGTCCCAATAGAGGCTAAAACCAAGAAAACATTGCTTAGTAGCTGTAAACAGCTATGTTAGTGTTTATGGGGTTAAAATGTGTCTTAATCCAATGCAACTAACTAATTATAAGACTTTAAGATAGATGTGGAGAGTTGATAAGCCACTTATATGCATTTTGTCCCAAAACAGGCTAAAACAAAGAAAACATTGCTTAGAAGCTGTAAATAGCTATGTTAGTGTTTATGGGGTTAAAATGTGTCTTAATCCAATGCAACTGACTAGTTATAAGAGTTTGAGATAGATGTGGAGAGTTTAAAAGCCACTTATACCCATTTTGTCCCAAAACAGGCTAACACCAAGAAAACATTGCTTAGAAGCTGTAAACAGCTATGTTAGTGTTTATGGGGTTAAAATGTGTCTTAATCCAATGCAACTAACTAATTATAAGACTTTGCGATAGATGTGGAGAGTTTAAAAGCCACTTATACCTATTTTGTCCCAAAACAGTCTAAAACCAAGAAAACATTGCTTAGAAGCACTAAACAGCTATGTTTGTGTTTATGGGGTTAAAATGTGTCTTAATCCAATGCAACTAACTAATTATAAGACTTTGAGATAGATGTGGAGAGTTTATAAGCCACTTATATCCATTTTGTCCCAAAACAGGCTAAAACCAAGAAAACATTACTTAGAAGCTGTAAACAGCTATGTTAGTATTTATGGGGTTAAAATATGTCTTAATCCAATGCAACTAACTAATTATAAGAGTTTGAGATAGATGTGGAGAGTTTAAAAGCCACTTATACCCATTTTGTCCCAAAATAGGCTAACACCAAGAAAACATTGCTTAGAAGCTGTAAACAGCTATGTTAGTGTTTATGGGGTTAGAATGTGTCTTAATCCAATGCAACTAACTAATTATAAGAGTTTGAGATAGATGTGGAGAGTTTAAAAGCCACTTATACCCATTTTGTCCTAAAACAGGCTAAAACCATGAAAACATTGCTTAGAAGCTGTAAAGAGCTATGTTAGTGTTTATGGGGTTAAAATGTGTCTTAATCCAATGCAACTAACTAATTAAAAGAGTTTGAGATAGATGTGGAGAGTTTAAAACCCACTTGTACCCATTTTGTCCCAAAACAGGCTAAAACCAAGAAAACATTGCTTAGAAGCTGTAATTAGCTATGTTAGTGTTTATGGGGTTAAAATGTGTCTTAATCCAATGCAACTGACTAGTTATAATACTTTGAGATAGATGTGGAGAGTTTATAAGCCACTTATATCCATTTTGTCCCAAAACAGGCTAAAACCAAGAAAACATTACTTAGAAGACGTAAACAGCTATGTTAGTATTTATGGGGTTAAAATATGTCTTAATCCAATGCAACTAACTAATTATAAGAGTTTGAGATAGATGTGGAGAGTTTAAAAGCCACTTATACCCATTTTGTCCCAAAATAGGCTAACACCAAGAAAACATTGCTTAGAAGCTGTAAACAGCTATGTTAGTGTTTATGGGGTTAGAATGTGTCTTAATCCAATGCAACTAACTAATTATAAGACTTTGAGATAGATGTGGAGAGTTTATAAGCCACTTATATCCATTTTGTCCCAAAACAGGCTAAAACCAAGAAAACATTACTTAGAAGCTGTAAACAGCTATGTTAGTGTTTATGGGGTTAGAATGTGTCTTAATCCAATGCAACTAACTAATTATAAGAGTTTGAGATAGATGTGGAGAGTTTAAAAGCCACTTATATCCATTTTGTCCTAAAACAGGCTAAAACCAAGAAAACATTGCTTAGAAGCTGTAAACAGCTATGTTAGTGTTTCTGGGGTTAAAATGTGTCTTAATCCAATGCAACTAACTAATTATAAGATGTGGAGAGTTTAAAAACATGGCTTAGAAGCTGTAAACAGCTATGTTAGTGTTTATGGGGTTAGAATGTGTCTTAATCCAATGCAACTAACTAATTATAAGAGTTTGAGATAGATGTGGAGAGTTTAAAAGCCACTTATACCCATTTTGTCCTAAAACAGGCTAAAACCATGAAAACATTGCTTAGAAGCTGTAAAGAGCTATGTTAGTGTTTATGGGGTTAAAATGTGTCTTAATCCAATGCAACTAACTAATTATAAGAGTTTGAGATAGATGTGGAGAGTTTAAAACCCACTTGTACCCATTTTGTCCCAAAACAGGCTAAAACCAAGAAAACATTGCTTAGAAGCTGTAATTAGCTATGTTAGTGTTTATGGGGTTAAAATGTGTCTTAATCCAATGCAACTGACTAGTTATAATACTTTGAGATAGATGTGGAGAGTTGATAAGCCACTTATATCCATTTTGTCCCAAAACAGGCTAAAACAAAGAAAACATTGCTTAGAAGCTGTAAATAGCTATGTTAGTGTTTATGGGGTTAAAATGTGTCTTAATCTAATGCAACTAACTAAGTATAAGAGTTTGAGATGAATGTGGAGAGTTTAAAAGCCACTTATACCCATATTGTCCCAAAACAGGCTAACACCAAGAAAACATTGCTTAGAAGCTGTAAACAGCTATGTTAGTGTTTATGGGGTTAAAATGTGTCTTAATCCAATGCAACTAACTAATTATAAGAGTTTGAGATAGATGTGGAGAGTTTAAAAGCCACTTATACCCATTTTGTCCCAAAACAGGCTAAAACCAAGAAAACATTGCTTAGAAGCTGTAAAGAGCTATGTTAGTGTTTATGGGGTTAAAATGTGTCTTAATCCATTACAACAAACTAATTATAAGAGTTTGAGATAGATGTCGAGAGTTTAAAAGCCACTTATTCCCATTTTGTCCCAATAGAGGCTAAAACCAAGAAAACATTGCTTAGTAGCTGTAAACAGCTATGTTAGTGTTTATGGGGTTAAAATGTGTATTAATCCAATGCAAATAACTAAGTATAAGAGTTTGAGATAGATGTGGAGAGTTTAAAAGCCACTTATACCCATTTTGTCCCAAAACAGGCTCAAACCAAGAAAACATTGCTTAGAAGCTGTAAACAGCTATGTTAGTGTTTATGGGGTTAAAATGTGTCTTAATCCAATGCAACTAACTAATTATAAGACTTTAAGATAGATGTGGAGAGTTGATAAGCCACTTATATGCATTTTGTCCCAAAACAGGCTAAAACAAAGAAAACATTGCTTAGAAGCTGTAAATAGCTATGTTAGTGTTTATGGGGTTAAAATGTGTCTTAATCCAATGCAACTGACTAGTTATAAGAGTTTGAGATAGATGTGGAGAGTTTAAAAGCCACTTATACCCATTTTGTCCCAAAACAGGCTAACACCAAGAAAACATTGCTTAGAAGCTGTAAACAGCTATGTTAGTGTTTATGGGGTTAAAATGTGTCTTAATCCAATGCAACTAACTAATTATAAGACTTTGCGATAGATGTGGAGAGTTTAAAAGCCACTTATACCTATTTTGTCCCAAAACAGTCTAAAACCAAGAAAACATTGCTTAGAAGCACTAAACAGCTATGTTTGTGTTTATGGGGTTAAAATGTGTCTTAATCCAATGCAACTAACTAATTATAAGACTTTGAGATAGATGTGGAGAGTTTATAAGCCACTTATATCCATTTTGTCCCAAAACAGGCTAAAACCAAGAAAACATTACTTAGAAGCTGTAAACAGCTATGTTAGTATTTATGGGGTTAAAATATGTCTTAATCCAATGCAACTAACTAATTATAAGAGTTTGAGATAGATGTGGAGAGTTTAAAAGCCACTTATACCCATTTTGTCCCAAAATAGGCTAACACCAAGAAAACATTGCTTAGAAGCTGTAAACAGCTATGTTAGTGTTTATGGGGTTAGAATGTGTCTTAATCCAATGCAACTAACTAATTATAAGAGTTTGAGATAGATGTGGAGAGTTTAAAAGCCACTTATACCCATTTTGTCCTAAAACAGGCTAAAACCATGAAAACATTGCTTAGAAGCTGTAAAGAGCTATGTTAGTGTTTATGGGGTTAAAATGTGTCTTAATCCAATGCAACTAACTAATTAAAAGAGTTTGAGATAGATGTGGAGAGTTTAAAACCCACTTGTACCCATTTTGTCCCAAAACAGGCTAAAACCAAGAAAACATTGCTTAGAAGCTGTAATTAGCTATGTTAGTGTTTATGGGGTTAAAATGTGTCTTAATCCAATGCAACTGACTAGTTATAATACTTTGAGATAGATGTGGAGAGTTGATAAGCCACTTATATCCATTTTGTCCCAAAACAGGCTAAAACAAAGAAAACATTGCTTAGAAGCTGTAAATAGCTATGTTAGTGTTTATGGGGTTAAAATGTGTCTTAATCTAATGCAACTAACTAAGTATAAGAGTTTGAGATGAATGTGGAGAGTTTAAAAGCCACTTATACCCATATTGTCCCAAAACAGGCTAACACCAAGAAAACATTGCTTAGAAGCTGTAAACAGCTATGTTAGTGTTTATGGGGTTATAATGTGTCTTAATCCAATGCAACTAACTAATTATAAGAGTTTGAGATAGATGTGGAGAGTTTAAAAGCCACTTATACCCATTTTGTCCCAAAACAGGCTAAAACCAAGAAAACATTGCTTAGAAACTGTAAAGAGCTATGTTAGTGTTTATGGGGTTAAAATGTGTCTTAATCCATTACAACAAACTAATTATAAGAGTTTGAGATAGATGTCGAGAGTTTAAAAGCCACTTATTCCCATTTTGTCCCAATAGAGGCTAAAACCAAGAAAACATTGCTTAGTAGCTGTAAACAGCTATGTTAGTGTTTATGGGGTTAAAATGTGTATTAATCCAATGCAACTAACTAAGTATAAGAGTTTGAGATAGATGTGGAGAGTTTAAAAGCCACTTATACCCATTTTGTCCCAAAACAGGCTCAAACCAAGAAAACATTGCTTAGAAGCTGTAAACAGCTATGTTAGTGTTTATGGGGTTAAAATATGTCTTAATCCACTGCAACTAACTAATTATAAGAGTTTAAGATAGATGTGGAGAGTTTAAAAGCCACTTATACCCTTTTTGTCCCAAAACAGGCTAAAACCAAGAAAACATTGCTTAGAAGCTGTAAACAGCTATGTTAGTGTTTATGGGGTTAAAATGTGTCTTAATCCAATGCAACTAACTAATTATAAGACTTTAAGATAGATGTGGAGAGTTGATAAGCCACTTATATCCATTTTGTCCCAAAACAGGCTAAAACAAAGAAAACATTGCTTAGAAGCTGTAAATAGCTATGTTAGTGTTTATGGGGTTAAAATGTGTCTTAATCTAATGCAACTAACTAAGTATAAGAGTTTGAGATGAATGTGGAGAGTTTAAAAGCCACTTATACCCATTTTGTCCCAAAACAGGCTCAAACCAAGAAAACATTGCTTAGAAGCTGTAAACAGCTATGTTAGTGTTTATGGGGTTAAAATGTGTCTTAATCCAATGCAACTAACTAATTATAAGACTTTAAGATAGATGTGGAGAGTTGATAAGCCACTTATATGCATTTTGTCCCAAAACAGGCTAAAACAAAGAAAACATTGCTTAGAAGCTGTAAATAGCTATGTTAGTGTTTATGGGGTTAAAATGTGTCTTAATCCAATGCAACTGACTAGTTATAAGAGTTTGAGATAGATGTGGAGAGTTTAAAAGCCACTTATACCCATTTTGTCCCAAAACAGGCTAACACCAAGAAAACATTGCTTAGAAGCTGTAAACAGCTATGTTAGTGTTTATGGGGTTAAAATGTGTCTTAATCCAATGCAACTAACTAATTATAAGACTTTGCGATAGATGTGGAGAGTTTAAAAGCCACTTATACCTATTTTGTCCCAAAACAGTCTAAAACCAAGAAAACATTGCTTAGAAGCACTAAACAGCTATGTTTGTGTTTATGGGGTTAAAATGTGTCTTAATCCAATGCAACTAACTAATTATAAGACTTTGAGATAGATGTGGAGAGTTTATAAGCCACTTATATCCATTTTGTCCCAAAACAGGCTAAAACCAAGAAAACATTACTTAGAAGCTGTAAACAGCTATGTTAGTATTTATGGGGTTAAAATATGTCTTAATCCAATGCAACTAACTAATTATAAGAGTTTGAGATAGATGTGGAGAGTTTAAAAGCCACTTATACCCATTTTGTCCCAAAATAGGCTAACACCAAGAAAACATTGCTTAGAAGCTGTAAACAGCTATGTTAGTGTTTATGGGGTTAGAATGTGTCTTAATCCAATGCAACTAACTAATTATAAGAGTTTGAGATAGATGTGGAGAGTTTAAAAGCCACTTATACCCATTTTGTCCTAAAACAGGCTAAAACCATGAAAACATTGCTTAGAAGCTGTAAAGAGCTATGTTAGTGTTTATGGGGTTAAAATGTGTCTTAATCCAATGCAACTAACTAATTAAAAGAGTTTGAGATAGATGTGGAGAGTTTAAAACCCACTTGTACCCATTTTGTCCCAAAACAGGCTAAAACCAAGAAAACATTGCTTAGAAGCTGTAATTAGCTATGTTAGTGTTTATGGGGTTAAAATGTGTCTTAATCCAATGCAACTGACTAGTTATAATACTTTGAGATAGATGTGGAGAGTTGATAAGCCACTTATATCCATTTTGTCCCAAAACAGGCTAAAACAAAGAAAACATTGCTTAGAAGCTGTAAATAGCTATGTTAGTGTTTATGGGGTTAAAATGTGTCTTAATCTAATGCAACTAACTAAGTATAAGAGTTTGAGATGAATGTGGAGAGTTTAAAAGCCACTTATACCCATATTGTCCCAAAACAGGCTAACACCAAGAAAACATTGCTTAGAAGCTGTAAACAGCTATGTTAGTGTTTATGGGGTTATAATGTGTCTTAATCCAATGCAACTAACTAATTATAAGAGTTTGAGATAGATGTGGAGAGTTTAAAAGCCACTTATACCCATTTTGTCCCAAAACAGGCTAAAACCAAGAAAACATTGCTTAGAAACTGTAAAGAGCTATGTTAGTGTTTATGGGGTTAAAATGTGTCTTAATCCATTACAACAAACTAATTATAAGAGTTTGAGATAGATGTCGAGAGTTTAAAAGCCACTTATTCCCATTTTGTCCCAATAGAGGCTAAAACCAAGAAAACATTGCTTAGTAGCTGTAAACAGCTATGTTAGTGTTTATGGGGTTAAAATGTGTATTAATCCAATGCAACTAACTAAGTATAAGAGTTTGAGATAGATGTGGAGAGTTTAAAAGCCACTTATACCCATTTTGTCCCAAAACAGGCTCAAACCAAGAAAACATTGCTTAGAAGCTGTAAACAGCTATGTTAGTGTTTATGGGGTTAAAATATGTCTTAATCCACTGCAACTAACTAATTATAAGAGTTTAAGATAGATGTGGAGAGTTTAAAAGCCACTTATACCCTTTTTGTCCCAAAACAGGCTAAAACCAAGAAAACATTGCTTAGAAGCTGTAAACAGCTATGTTAGTGTTTATGGGGTTAAAATGTGTCTTAATCCAATGCAACTAACTAATTATAAGACTTTAAGATAGATGTGGAGAGTTGATAAGCCACTTATATCCATTTTGTCCCAAAACAGGCTAAAACAAAGAAAACATTGCTTAGAAGCTGTAAATAGCTATGTTAGTGTTTATGGGGTTAAAATGTGTCTTAATCCAATGCAACTGACTAGTTATAAGAGTTTGAGATAGATGTGGAGAGTTTAAAAGCCACTTATACCCATTTTGTCCCAAAACAGGCTAACACCAAGAAAACATTGCTTAGAAGCTGTAAACAGCTATGTTAGTGTTTATGGGGTTACAATGTGTCTTAATCCAATGCAACTAACTGTTGGGATTTATGAGACAAAGCTCATAAGAGAGGGTAGACAAACACTTGGTGAATGAATCCCCCTTTACCCACAACAAACTAACTCATTCTCAAGGGGGAGGAGAGAACATCAACTTGTGATGAACTCCCCATAAACTAGGCTAGATAGAACCCAAATACTAGAGAGTAAGCGGATCCTAACTAGGAGAAGCACTAGTTTGAGACTTATCCTCTTCTAGTATCACAACACTTAGAGTTTGTGTACTTAGGAGAAGGAGGATTAAGAATCAGTAATCTAGGCTAAGTAAAGCAGTAAATAAGAAGAGTTTAGGTGGATTTGAGAAGAGAATAGGCTGCCTTAAGGGCAGCCTCTAACCGCTAATCTCCTAAACACTCTACATTGTTGATATGAACAAGAACACAAGTAGAGAGGGAAAACGGTTTCTCTTAGTATTAGATAATGTTGTGATTGATTACATATGAGCTGAATTACAACATAATATAGGAATACAAATGCCATATGACCGTTAGAGAGGAAGAGAGCATTGATTGTGACATATAGCCGTTTGTCTTGAGTTGGTGAAGGTGAAAGCGACTTCTTCACCTACGAGATTCTCCTTCCTTCTTTACACACGTGATTTCCTTCCTTGCCTTGCCTTGTGACCGTTTGATCTCCTCTCCTTGTGGCCATTGGATCCTTCTTTCCTTCCTTGTGAGATATTTCCTTCTTCTTGGGCTTCTTCTTCTTATAAGGCCTTTGTTCTTCTTATAAGGCCTTTGTTCTTCTCACATTGCACTTATGGCCTAGCTGACTTCTCTCCTTGCTCACACGGCCCACCAGCCTTTCTCATTGTGTTCACGGCCTAACTGGCCGCTCTCATGCCATTCTTGGCCTCACCGGCCACTCTCTTGGTGCACACGGCCTTACCGGCCGTTTCTCCTCTTCCTCCAAGGCTCGGCCTAACCGGCCTCTCCTCTCTCTTCCTTCTTACTCTCTAATACTCCCCCGCACGCTTGATCTGCAGGGCACCATGGGGACCAAAGATCAAGGGTGGACTCGTGTCGACTACCTCATTAAAAACCTCAACAAAGAAAACCACTTGGGAAAAACTTTGTTAAGTAAAAAGAGTGTAGTTTCCACGGTCCTTGATGTCCCATTGATCTTGGTTTGTCAAGAACCAGCTCTCTCCTCTTCAGGCCTTGAACCGCTACACTCCTTAGCCCTTCTTGCCTTGAACTCACTTCATATGATCTCTCCAAGCTTGCACTTCTCGAATTTTCTTTTGAGGCTCTCATAGTCTCCTTCACCCTTGAAACAAGTGATAAAGAAGAAAAGAATAAGTGTTTGCTATGAGGAATATCAAAGAAAATTCTAAAGAAAACTTTAAAAGAACATATTAAAGAGTAAAGACTAGTAATAGAGCTAAGATAATGAATTTAAGAAATTTAAATAGAGTAGAGTTTAGAGCACAGCCTTTATGGTGTTTTGATGGATAGGAAGGAGAGGGTTGAACACTGATGCGGTTTGGAATTCCTCCTTGAGACCGCTTCTCTAACCATGGTTTTTAACCCGGTCAGTTTTATCGTCAGACTGACATATGCCCACTGAATCGGACATAACTTTCGAACGGCTGCTCGGATTGGTATGATTCCACTTCCACTGGCAAGATGACTCCATGTTCTAGAACTTTTGTGAAGAAAGCGGAAGCTGAATCGCAGTGGAAGGGTTTCGTCCGAGTCGATCTTTGAGACGCTTCGGCTGAGCTTTAAGTAAAAACTTTTGCTTGTGGCCGAGCAGAATCTGTGAGGTACGGTCTGAAGTCACTTGATAGTTGATCTCCCCCGTAACCTTTACTTGATGATGGGCTGAAACCTCATCACCTCAGTTGAAACCTTGTGCATCACCGTTCTTGTGCACATCCGATCAACAGTTGAAACCTTGTGCATCACCTTTCTTAAAGACCATTGTGCACATCCGATCAACAACTTGGCACTAACACACATGCTCTTGGACTGATTCATCACATTCCACCAGCTTAACAAAGACTTGGTGGCCCTTGGTTCTAACTCCAGGCATTGTGCTGCGCTCTCCTCATGGCTATCTTGTAGCCTTCAACCTCGCCACTTCTTCTTCTTGAGATAGTAGGCGAGCTCCACACAATCTTCAAGGCTGAAGCTGAAACCAAATTCAATGGAACAGATTCTAAACAAGAGATTGTTAGAGATTAGAGAATAGAGAATATAGAATATTACTGAAAATAAAATAGAATTTAGAGAATAAGTAACCAAGAATTAGAGAATTAAAGAGAATAATGGCGGAAGTATAAGAGAATGGTGAGTAGAATAGAGAATTTGCTCAAGAGTTCTTATGGACAGAGATTAACTCTGTTTTTCTTGAGTTGAAACAAGCTTTGAAAACAGCCTTGAACAACCCAGAACTTTAGGGAGTATCACACTATGGTGTTTGTTTACTCAAGAACATGGGAGTTTAGCGGCTGCAACTTCTAAGGACCATGGGATTTTGAGTTTCCCACGGTTTAACAACAAAACTCATGGTAGAATCACCTAAAACAGAGTGTTCTCCAAGAGATTCAGGCTTTAGATCCACGAAGATAACATATAGAAGATGTTTTTCGTGGTCCCAAGCAAAGAAGAAACAACAAAAGCCTTTGGAACAACCTATTGTCCAACGGTTAAAAGAATGCATCTTGGACCAACTTGAGTCTATTTGACCAAGCGGGCTATACATGCTAAAATAAAGTCTCTCTCTTCCTCAAACTCGAATCTGGACACACCATATGGCCAGAAACAAAGCTTTCTCAACCTTGAGAAGAAGAAGAAGCGATTTAGTAATTAAGCCTTTAAAGGAAATTTAACAAAAGCAAAATTAAACCTTTAAAGGAAAATTAACTAAATCCTAAGAGAACTAAATCCTAAGAATTTCGTGGCTCATACAAGCACACAAGAACCGTGAATCCTCACCATGAACAACACAATTTGCTCAATGGTTCATCACTTCCCACACATCCCAAAATAAACAAAGCTATTACCAAATCGGTAAAGCTTAAGGATGGGGCTTGTAAAATCGATTTCTTTCCACACACTTGGTCTACAAATTCTAACAAGACAAGAGACCAAGCTTACTCAACAATGAGCTGCTAGAGAATCGATTTAATCAACAAAAGCAAAATTAAAGCTTTAAAGAAACTAAGCTAAGCGATTTAACACCTAAGCAAAGTCTAAAACTTTAACTAAGCTAACTCCTAAGAAAACGACTTTGAGAATGAGTTTAAATCACCAAGAACAGAACCTGCTCTGATACCATGTTGGGATTTATGAGACAAAGCTCATAAGAGAGGGTAGACAAACACTTGGTGAATGAATCCCCCTTTACCCACAACAAACTAACTCATTCTCAAGGGGGAGGAGAGAACATCAACTTGTGATGAACTCCCCATAAACTAGGCTAGATAGAACCCAAATACTAGAGAGTAAGCGGATCCTAACTAGGAGAAGCACTAGTTTGAGACTTATCCTCTTCTAGTATCACAACACTTAGAGTTTGTGTACTTAGGAGAAGGAGGATTAAGAATCAGTAATCTAGGCTAAGTAAAGCAGTAAATAAGAAGAGTTTAGGTGGATTTGAGAAGAGAATAGGCTGCCTTAAGGGCAGCCTCTAACCGCTAATCTCCTAAACACTCTACATTGTTGATATGAACAAGAACACAAGTAGAGAGGGAAAACGGTTTCTCTTAGTATTAGATAATGTTGTGATTGATTACATATGAGCTGAATTACAACATAATATAGGAATACAAATGCCATATGACCGTTAGAGAGGAAGAGAGCATTGATTGTGACATATAGCCGTTTGTCTTGAGTTGGTGAAGGTGAAAGCGACTTCTTCACCTACGAGATTCTCCTTCCTTCTTTACACACGTGATTTCCTTCCTTGCCTTGCCTTGTGACCGTTTGATCTCCTCTCCTTGTGGCCATTGGATCCTTCTTTCCTTCCTTGTGAGATATTTCCTTCTTCTTGGGCTTCTTCTTCTTATAAGGCCTTTGTTCTTCTTATAAGGCCTTTGTTCTTCTCACATTGCACTTATGGCCTAGCTGACTTCTCTCCTTGCTCACACGGCCCACCAGCCTTTCTCATTGTGTTCACGGCCTAACTGGCCGCTCTCATGCCATTCTTGGCCTCACCGGCCACTCTCTTGGTGCACACGGCCTTACCGGCCGTTTCTCCTCTTCCTCCAAGGCTCGGCCTAACCGGCCTCTCCTCTCTCTTCCTTCTTACTCTCTAATACTAACAAATTATAAGACTTTGCGATAGATGTGGAGAGTTTAAAAGCCACTTATACCTATTTTGTCCCAAAAAAGTCTAAAACCAAGAAAACATTGCTTAGAAGCACTAAACAGCTATGTTAGTGTTTATGGGGTTAAAATGTGTCTTAATCCAATGCAACTAACTAATTATAAGACTTTGAGATAGATGTGGAGAGTTTATAAGCCACTTATATCCATTTTGTCCCAAAACAGGCTAAAACCAAGAAAACATTACTTAGAAGCTGTAAACAGCTATGTTAGTATTTATGGGGTTAAAATATGTCTTAATCCAATGCAACTAACTAATTATAAGATTTTGAGATAGATGTGGAGAGTTTAAAAGCCACTTATACCCATTTTGTCCCAAAATAGGCTAACACCAAGAAAACATTGCTTAGAAGCTGTAAACAGCTATGTTAGTGTTTATGGGGTTAGAATGTGTCTTAATCCAATGCAACTAACTAATTATAAGACTTTAAGATAGATGTGGAGAGTTGATAAGCCACTTATATCCATTTTGTCCCAAAACAGGCTAAAACAAAGAAAACATTGCTTAGAAGCTGTAAATAGCTATGTTAGTGTTTCTGGGGTTAAAATGTGTCTTAATCCAATGCAACTGACTAGTTATAAGAGTTTGAGATAGATGTGGAGAGTTTAAAAGCCACTTATACCCATTTTGTCCCAAAACAGGCTAACACCAAGAAAACATTGCTTAGAAGCTGTAAACAGCTATGTTAGTGTTTATGGGGTTAAAATGTGTCTTAATCCAATGCAACTAACTAATTCTAAGACTTTGCGATAGATGTGGAGAGTTTAAAAGCCACTTATACCTATTTTGTCCCAAAACAGTCTAAAACCAAGAAAACGTTGCTTAGAAGCACTAAACAGCTATGTTAGTGTTTATGGGGTTAAAATGTGTCTTAATCCAATGCAACTAACTAATTATAAGACTTTGAGATAGATGTGGAGAGTTTATAAGCCACTTATATCCATTTTGTCCCAAAACAGGCTAAAACCAAGAAAACATTGCTTAGAAGCTGTAAACAGCTATGTTAGTATTTATGGGGTTAAAATGTGTCTTAATCCAATGCAACTAACTAATTATAAGACTTTAAGATGGATGTGGAGAGTTGATAAGCCACTTATATCCATTTTGTCCCAAAACAGGCTAAAACAAAGAAAACATTGCTTAGAAGCTGTAAATAGCTATGTTAGTGTTTCTGGGGTTAAAATGTGTCTTAATCCAATGCAACTGACTAGTTATAAGAGTTTCAGATAGATGTGGAGAGTTTAAAAGCCACTTATACCCATTTTGTCCCAAAACAGGCTAACACCAAGAAAACATTGCTTAGAAGCTGTAAACAGCTATGTTAGTGTTTATGGGGTTAAAATGTGTCTTAATCCAATGCAACTAACTAATTATAAGACTTTGCGATAGATGTGGAGAGTTTAAAAGCCACTTATACCTATTTTGTCCCAAAACAGTCTAAAACCAAGAAAATATTGCTTAGAAGCACTAAACAGCTATGTTAGTGTTTATGGGGTTAAAATGTGTCTTAATCCAATGCAACTAACTAATTATAAGACTTTGAGATAGATGTGGAGAGTTTATAAGCCACTTATATCCATTTTGTCCCAAAACAGGCTAAAACCAAGAAAACATTACTTAGAAGCTGTAAACAGCTATGTTAGTATTTATGGGGTTAAAATGTGTCTTAATCCAATGCAACTAACTAATTATAAGAGTTTGAGATAGATGTGGAGAGTTTAAAAGCCACTTATACCCATTTTGTCCCAAAATAGGCTAACACCAAGAAAACATTGCTTAGAAGCTGTAAACAGCTATGTTAGTGTTTATGGGGTTAGAATGTGTCTTAATCCAATGCAACTAACTAATTATAAGACTTTAAGATAGATGTGGAGAGTTGATAAGCCACTTATATCCATTTTGTCCCAAAACAGGCTAAAACAAAGAAAACATTGCTTAGAAGCTGTAAATAGCTATGTTAGTGTTTCTGGGGTTAAAATGTGTCTTAATCCAATGCAACTGACTAGTTATAAGAGTTTGAGATAGATGTGGAGAGTTTAAAAGCCACTTATACCCATTTTGTCCCAAAACAGGCTAACACCAAGAAAACATTGCTTAGAAGCTGTAAACAGCTATGTTAGTGTTTATGGGGTTAAAATGTGTCTTAATCCAATGCAACTAACTAATTCTAAGACTTTGCGATAGATGTGGAGAGTTTAAAAGCCACTTATACCTATTTTGTCCCAAAACAGTCTAAAACCAAGAAAACGTTGCTTAGAAGCACTAAACAGCTATGTTAGTGTTTATGGGGTTAAAATGTGTCTTAATCCAATGCAACTAACTAATTATAAGACTTTGAGATAGATGTGGAGAGTTTATAAGCCACTTATATCCATTTTGTCCCAAAACAGGCTAAAACCAAGAAAACATTGCTTAGAAGCTGTAAACAGCTATGTTAGTATTTATGGGGTTAAAATGTGTCTTAATCCAATGCAACTAACTAATTATAAGACTTTAAGATGGATGTGGAGAGTTGATAAGCCACTTATATCCATTTTGTCCCAAAACAGGCTAAAACAAAGAAAACATTGCTTAGAAGCTGTAAATAGCTATGTTAGTGTTTCTGGGGTTAAAATGTGTCTTAATCCAATGCAACTGACTAGTTATAAGAGTTTCAGATAGATGTGGAGAGTTTAAAAGCCACTTATACCCATTTTGTCCCAAAACAGGCTAACACCAAGAAAACATTGCTTAGAAGCTGTAAACAGCTATGTTAGTGTTTATGGGGTTAAAATGTGTCTTAATCCAATGCAACTAACTAATTATAAGACTTTGCGATAGATGTGGAGAGTTTAAAAGCCACTTATACCTATTTTGTCCCAAAACAGTCTAAAACCAAGAAAATATTGCTTAGAAGCACTAAACAGCTATGTTAGTGTTTATGGGGTTAAAATGTGTCTTAATCCAATGCAACTAACTAATTATAAGACTTTGAGATAGATGTGGAGAGTTTATAAGCCACTTATATCCATTTTGTCCCAAAACAGGCTAAAACCAAGAAAACATTACTTAGAAGCTGTAAACAGCTATGTTAGTATTTATGGGGTTAAAATGTGTCTTAATCCAATGCAACTAACTAATTATAAGAGTTTGAGATAGATGTGGAGAGTTTAAAAGCCACTTATACCCATTTTGTCCCAAAATAGGCTAACACCAAGAAAACATTGCTTAGAAGCTGTAAACAGCTATGTTAGTGTTTATGGGGTTAGAATGTGTCTTAATCCAATGCAACTAACTAATTATAAGACTTTAAGATAGATGTGGAGAGTTGATAAGCCACTTATATCCATTTTGTCCCAAAACAGGCTAAAACAAAGAAAACATTGCTTAGAAGCTGTAAATAGCTATGTTAGTGTTTCTGGGGTTAAAATGTGTCTTAATCCAATGCAACTAACTAATTATAAGAGTTTGAGATAGATGTGGAGAGTTTAAAAGCCACTTATACCCATTTTGTCCCAAAACAGGCTAAAACCATGAAAACATTGCTTAGAAGCTGTAAAGAGCTATGTTAGTGTTTATGGGGTTAAAATGTGTCTTAATCCAATGCAACTAACTAATTATAAGAGTTTGAGATAGATGTGGAGAGTTTAAAACCCACTTGTACCCATTTTGTCCCAAAACAGTCTAAAACCAAGAAAACATTGCTTAGAAGCACTAAACAGCTATGTTAGTGTTTATGGGGTTAGAATGTGTCTTAATCCAATGCAACTAACTAATTATAAGACTTTGAGATAGATGTGGAGAGTTTAAAAGCAACTTATACCTATTTTGTCCCAAAATAGGCTAAAACCAAGAAAACATTGCTTAGAAGCTGTAAACAGCTATGTTAGTGTTTCTGGGGTTAAAATGTGTCTTAATCAAATGCAACTAACTAAGTATAAGAGTTTGAGATGAATGTGGAGAGTTTAAAAGCCACTTATACCCATTTTGTCCCAAAACAGGCTAACACCAAGAAAACATTGCTTAGAAGCTGTAAACAGCTATGTTAGTGTTTATGTGGCTAGAATGTGTCTTAATCCAATGCAACTAACTAATTATAAGAGTTTGAGATAGATGTGGAGAGTTTAAAAGCCACTTATACCCATTTTGTCCCAAAACAGGCTAAAACCATGAAAACATTGCTTAGAAGCTGTAAAGAGCTATGTTAGTGTTTATGGGGTTAAAATGTGTCTTAATCCAATGCAACTAACTAATTATAAGAGTTTGAGATAGATGTGGAGAGTTTAAAACCCACTTGTACCCATTTTGTCCCAAAACAGGCTAAAACCAAGAAAACATTGCTTAGAAGCTGTAATTAGCTATGTTAGTGTTTATGGGGTTAAAATGTGTCTTAATCCAATGCAACTGACTAGTTATAATACTTTGAGATAGATGTGGAGAGTTGATAAGCCACTTATATCCATTTTGTCCCAAAACAGGCTAAAACAAAGAAAACATTGCTTAGAAGCTGTAAATAGCTATGTTAGTGTTTATGGGGTTAAAATGTGTCTTAATCTAATGCAACTAACTAAGTATAAGAGTTTGAGATGAATGTGGAGAGTTTAAAAGCCACTTATACCCATATTGTCCCAAAACAGGCTAACACCAAAAAAACATTGCTTAGAAGCTGTAAACAGCTATGTTAGTGTTTATGGGGTTAAAATCTGTCTTAATCCAATGCAACTAACTAATTATAAGAGTTTGAGATAGATGTGGAGAGTTTAAAAGCCACTTATTGAAAGAATTAATAGGATCGATTATGAGTTTAGTGAGAAGATTTGAATAACAAGAGAGTGAGAATCGTTGAGAGTATAGTAAGAGAGTATAGAGAGAGTATTGTGGAGAAAGAGATATTATCTCTTCTTACCTCATTTAGAACATAATTACAATCTACTTATAGACATATACAAAAGAATATACTAAGATGATCCTAGGCACATTTACATATAAAGATAGCGACATGTCCTTAAGAAGACATGTGATCCTTCCCACTTGCGCACTCTACACTAACGGCTATGAGGAGAAGGATCGAGAAGCTCTTGTGACCGTTGGAGGCTGGTGAACATGGAATGGACTCGTGATCCTCATGGGTTGAGCTTGGTAGGCCTTTAGCTGTACGGACGGCCCAATGGTGATGGTTGTACGGACGGATGTACGGACAAGGTGTGTGTGCGGTTTCATACTCCCCCTCAAGCTTGATCATGAGCATTGATCAAGCTTGGACTCATGCACACCCACCTCATTAAAAAAACCTTAGTATAGAAAACCACTTGGGAAAAACTATACTTAAGGGAAAAAGAGTGTGGGTATCATGTGAAGACAATCATGGCCGAGTAAGATCTTTGAGGCCAAGTTTGGGGTGAATGTACTCACACACTTGTGGACTGGCCGCCTTGGTGAGAACGTCAGCCAATTGTTCAGAGCTCTCGGTGTGACATGGTAGAACAACTCCAAGTTTAATTTGCTCTCGGACTTTGTGGCAGTCGACTTCAATGTGCTTGGTTCTCTCATGGAACACCGAGTTTGTTGCGATGTGAATAGCTGCCTCATTGTCGCAATGCATAGTAATAGGCTTAGGTGACTCGATTCCAAGGTCCTTGATGAGTGCCTTGAGCCACATCAACTCGGTTGTTAACTTTCTCATGGCTCTATACTCCGATTCAGCACTTGATAGGGATACCACCTTTTGTTTCTTGCTCTTCCATGTGATCAAGTTGCCTCCTAGGAACGTGCAGTAGCCTGTAGTGGAGCGACGGTCTCCACGGTCTCCGGCGTAATCCGCATCACAATACCCTACTAGCTCCGTGCTTTCATTTCGACCCATCCATATGCCTTGCCCCGGCGAGCCCTTGAGATATTTGAGGATGCGGTTCACCATACCCCAATGATGCACGGTAGGACTTTGCATGTGTTGGCTCACCTGATTAACAGCAAAGCAAATATCAGGTCTAGTGATAGTAAGGTATATAAGCTTACCTACTAGCCGCCGGTATCGCTTGACGTCTTGAAATGGAGCTGCATCAAACTCCCCCTTTCCTCCGGCCTTATAGTTTTCATCAAGGGGTGTAGATACAGCTTTTGAACCTAGCTTCCCTGCTTCACTCAATAAATCAAGAGCATATTTTCTTTGTGATAAAAACAATCCTTCATTAGTCCTATATACTTCTATACCAAGAAAATATTTAAGTTCTCCTAGGTCTTTGATATCAAAAACTGACTTAAGGTAAGCCTTAGTCTCTTGAATGCCTACCTTGTCACTTCCAGTTATGATGATATCATCAACATAAACTAGAATGACTATAATACCTTTTTCACTTGGTAAGGTGAATAGAGTGTGGTCAGCCTCTGATTTGCGGAAGCCTTTCTCAAGGAGTGTGGTGCTTAACTTGTGATACCAAGCCCTAGGGGACTGTTTGAGTCCATAAATCGCCTTGTTCAGTTTTAATACTTTCCCGGGACCAATGATGTCTTCTAAACCCGGAGGTGGCCTCATATAAACTTCATCCTCGAGCTCTCCTTGTAAGAAGGCGTTCTTAACATCCATTTGCCATAAGTTCCAGTCAAGGTTGGTTGCAAGAGAGAGAACAACTCGAACCGTGTGAAGTTTGGCCACCGGTGCAAACGTATCTTGGTAGTCCTCCCCATACGTTTGAGTGAACCCTCTTGCAACGAGTCTGGCTTTGTAGCGTTCGATCTCCCCATCACTCTTATATTTAATGGTAAAGATCCACCTGGATGTCACAGCCTTCTTGCCTTTGGGTAAGTCAGCCTCGTCCCATGTATGATTGGCCTCCATTGCATTCTTCTCGGCATTGACAGCATCACACCATTCCTTATGATTCTTGGCTTCTTCATAGTCTTTGGGAATCCAATGAGCATCAATCTTGCCAAGAAACACTTGATGGTGTGGAGGAAAATGAGCCAAGGTGCATACCGCTTGAATCGGATGAGCTACAGCAACGTTGTTGTAGTAGACCCGAGTGTTTCGCCAATTGGAGAGGGGAAACTTGAGGCGTTCACTGCGGCGAAGTGGGATAACTTCCTGTGGTGTGGCCTCATCGTCATTGTCTTCCTCGGTGGGCACATAATCCTCATCACCGGAAGCATTGTCCACCGGAACTGAATTTAAACCATTTTCATCATCGGATTGTTCATCAAGTTCAGCCGAGTGTTCATCAAGTGCAGCCGAGGGATCATTGTCTAGAGACTCCGGCGGTGAAGTGGCCGGTGCATTGACTGGGGGTGCAGGTGTTGACGCGGGGGCATTGTCAACACCGAGTCTCTCGAGAAGGATGCGAAGGTTGTTAGCTCGGTCAGATGGTGAGGTGGACAAGTCTCGAAGGCTCTCCCAGTTCTTTTCCTCATAGAAGCCTTTAGACTCCACGAACTTAACATCACGAGAGACAAAAACGCGCTTCATGTTTGGCTCGTAGCACTTGTAGCCTTTTTGAGTCGTCGAGTACCCAAGGAACATGCTCTTAACACTCTTAGTATCAAGCTTGTCGCGTAGTTCTCCTGGCTTCAACACATAACACACGCAGCCAAATACTCTTAAATGATCAAATGAGGGTTTTACCTTGTTTATTACCTCAAACGGTGAACTGTCTTGAAGAACTTTGGTTGGTGTCCGGTTAATGAGGTAGCAAGCCGCAAGAACAGCATCTCCCCAAAACTTCTTTGGAACATTGGTGTGAAACATCATGGATCTTGCCACTTCCATGAGGTGCCTATTCTTCCTTTCAGCAACACCATTTTGTTGGGGTGTATATGGACAGCTTGTTTGATGAATAATCCCATGGTTTGCTAGGTATTGTTTGAAGGCATGGCTTGTATACTCTCCTCCATTATCTGATCTCAAAATTTTAATCTTTGCATTATAATGGTTAGTCACATATTTTTGAAAATTAGTGAAGGCTTCAAGAACTCTATCTTTAGAGGGAAGCAAGGTCAGCCAAGTATATTTTGATTTTTCATCAATAAAGGTCACAAAATATTTTTGATTTTCTCTAGACAAGCAAGGGGAAGTCCAAACATCTGAATGGATTAAATCAAAACAATTTTCATAAATAGTCATAGATTTAGGAAAAACAGCCTTGCAATGTTTACCAAGAATACATGCCTCACACTCATCATTTTTAAAAGAAATATTAGGAAACATTAATGATAAAGCTCTAGTATGAGGATGTCCTAGCCTAGCATGTAAAATAGAATCACTAGGTTTAATAATAACCGAATTAAAACAAGATGCAGTAGAAGAAGATAGATTCAAGTCCTCAAGCACATATAGATCATCCTTGGAACCTCCTTGACCAAGAACTTTACTTGTCTCAATATCCTGAAAATGAACCTTGTTAGGACCAAATATTGCATAACAATTTAAATCAGTGGTGGCCCTCTTAACTGATAGCAAATTAGATGTGAAATTTGGCATATAGAAAGCTTTAGTTTCTTTGTTAAATAACTTTAAATTCCCTATGCCTTTAATTGGAACTTTCTCACCATTAGCTATCACAACATTACCATTAGCAGGCTTAATATCACTCATTAACCTAGAATCACTAATCATGTGATGAGATGCACCAGAATCAACAATAAGAGACTTAGTTTTGTTTGAAGTAAGAAACGCCTTACCGGTGGCCTCCTTGAGGGCTTTGATGAGCGCATCAAGGTCGGACCGCCTTACCAGCTCGGACGATGCTGCAGCAAGAGCAGTTCCACCGGTCACTTGTTGAGGCTGCTCAGAGATCAATGGCTCCCCCACGGCAGTTGCTTGGTGAGCTCTCGGTTGTCCTCCGCGGTTTGGTCGTCCACCTCGGATTGTTCCCGGTGGTGGTGCTAGATGCGGATGTAGGATCCAGCAGCGGCTCTTGAAGTGGCCAAGTTTCTTACAGTGCTCACAAACCGGCGGGTTGTTCTTGTCCTCCGGTCGGTAGTAGCCTTTGTTTGCTGATGCCATCTCAGCTTTGTTAGCGGTCACCAGCTCTCCCTTGCTGCCGAACAATCCCATGGAGCCACGCTCCTTTTGAATTTGGTTACAAACATCATCAAGGCTTGGGAGTTTATCTGACCGCAAGATGTGTTTGATGAGATCATTGTAGGAGGGGTTTAGGGTCAAGAGCAGCCCAAACACTTTGTCTTGTTCACGCCTCTCGTTCAGTATGGCCGGATCAATTGTCGCCGGTCGCAGCATTTCTAGTTCAGCCCAAAGGGACCTAAACTTCCCAAAATGCTTTGTAAACTCCATATCCTCTTGATTGAGGTTATTGATGGCCCTTTTAATCTCGAAGATACGATTGACATTGGTAATATTACCAAAAACGTTCTTGAGGGTGTCCCACAAGTCCTTCGCCGTCTCGCAGTAGGAGTAGGCTTCAAGAATGGGGGCATCTAGAGAGTTTTGAATGATGGCTAAGACCCCTTGGTCTTCTTGGAACCATTTGTTCTTTTCATCTCCGGCAAGTTCCTTGCCGTCCTTGGTGGCCTCACCACTCGGAGCTTCGCTCTTCTCAACGTGAGACCAAAGGCCTCGGCCACAAAGGGCAGTTTTCGTGGTCCTCGCCCACAGCAGATAGTTCTCTCCCTTGAGAGTCACCGGAACAACCATGGTTTTGACACTTTCCATGATGAAGAGACCGTTAGGTAAAGCTATTATCCAACGGTTAAAGAAAATGACTTTCAAGTCAAAACAGAAAATGAGAGAGAAGGAGAAGCGGAAGTAAGTGATGATCAAAAACTTTAGAATGACGAGCAACCAGGCTCTGATACCATGAAAGAATTAATAGGATCGATTATGAGTTTAGTGAGAAGATTTGAATAACAAGAGAGTGAGAATCGTTGAGAGTATAGTAAGAGAGTATAGAGAGAGTATTGTGGAGAAAGAGATATTATCTCTTCTTACCTCATTTAGAACATAATTACAATCTACTTATAGACATATACAAAAGAATATACTAAGATGATCCTAGGCACATTTACATATAAAGATAGCGACATGTCCTTAAGAAGACATGTGATCCTTCCCACTTGCGCACTCTACACTAACGGCTATGAGGAGAAGGATCGAGAAGCTCTTGTGACCGTTGGAGGCTGGTGAACATGGAATGGACTCGTGATCCTCATGGGTTGAGCTTGGTAGGCCTTTAGCTGTACGGACGGCCCAATGGTGATGGTTGTACGGACGGATGTACGGACAAGGTGTGTGTGCGGTTTCATACTTATACCCATTTTGTCCCAAAACAGGCTAAAACCAAGAAAACATTGCTTAGAAGCTGTAAAGAGCTATGTTAGTGTTTATGGGGTTAAAATGTGTCTTAATCCATTACAACAAACTAATTATAAGAGTTTGAGATAGATGTCGAGAGTTTAAAAGCCACTTATTCCCATTTTGTCCCAATAGAGGCTAAAACCAAGAAAACATTGCTTAGTAGCTGTAAACAGCTATGTTAGTGTTTATGGGGTTAAAATGTGTATTAATCCAATGCAACTAACTAAGTATAAGAGTTTGAGATAGATGTGGAGAGTTTAAAAGCCACTTATACCCATTTTGTCCCAAAACATGCTCAAACCAAGAAAACATTGCTTAGAAGCTGTAAACAGCTATGTTAGTGTTTATGGGGTTAAAATGTGTCTTAATCCACTGCAACTAACTAATTATAAGAGTTTAAGATAGATCTGGAGAGTTTAAAAGCCACTTATACCCTTTTTGTCCCAAAACAGGCTAAAACCAAGAAAACATTGCTTAGAAGCTGTAAACAGCTATGTTAGTGTTTATGGGGTTAAAATGTGTCTTAATCCAATGCAACTAACTAATTATAAGACTTTAAGATAGATGTGGAGAGTTGATAAACCACTTATATCCATTTTGTCCCAAAACAGGCTAAAACAAAGAAAACATTACTTAGAAGCTGTAAATAGCTATGTTAGTGTTTCTGGGGTTAAAATGTGTCTTAATCCAATGCAACTGACTAGTTATAAGAGTTTGAGATAGATGTGGAGAGTTTAAAAGCCACTTATACCCATTTTGTCCCAAAACAGGCTAACACCAAGAAAACATTACTTAGAAGCTGTAAACAGCTATGTTAGTGTTTATGGGGTTAAAATGTGTCTTAATCCAATGGAACTAACTAATTATAAGACTTTGCGATAGATGTGGAGAGTTTAAAAGCCACTTATACCTATTTTGTCCCAAAACAGTATAAAACCAAGAAAACATTGCTTAGAAGCACTAAACAGCTATGTTAGTGTTTATGGGGTTAAAATGTGTCTTAATCCAATGCAACTAACTAATTATAAGACTTTGAGATAGATGTGGAGAGTTTATAAGCCACTTATATCCATTTTGTCCCAAAACAGGCTAAAACCAAGAAAACATTACTTAGAAGCTGTAAACAGCTATGTTAGTATTTATGGGGTTAAAATGTGTCTTAATCCAATGCAACTAACTAATTATAAGAGTTTGAGATAGATGTGAAGAGTTTAAAAGCCACTTATACCCATTTTGTCCCAAAATAGGCTAACACCAAGAAAACATTGCTTAGAAGCTGTAAACAGCTATGTTAGTGTTTATGGGGTTAGAATGTGTCTTAATCCAATGCAACTAACTAATTATAAGAGTTTGAGATAGATGTGGAGAGTTGATAAGCCACTTATATCCATTTTGTCCCAAAACAGGCTAAAACAAAGAAAACATTGCTTAGAAGCTGTAAATAGCTATGTTAGTGTTTCTGGGGTTAAAATGTGTCTTAATCCAATGCAACTGACTAGTTATAAGAGTTTGAGATAGATGTGGAGAGTTTAAAAGCCACTTATACCCATTTTGTCCCAAAACAGGCTAAAACAAAGAAAACATTGCTTAGAAGCTGTAAATAGCTATGTTAGTGTTTCTGGGGTTAAAATGTGTCTTAATCCAATGCAACTGACTAGTTATAAGAGTTTGAGATAGATGTGGAGAGTTTAAAAGCCACTTATACCCATTTTGTCCCAAAACAGGCTAACACCAAGAAAACATTGCTTAGAAGCTGTAAACAGCTATGTTAGTGTTTATGGGGTTAAAATGTGTCTTAATCCAATGCAACTGACTAATTATAAGAGTTTGAGATAGATGTGGAGAGTTTAAAAGCCACTTATACCTATTTTGTCCCAAAACAGTCTAAAACCAAGAAAACATTGCTTAGAAGCACTAAACAGCTATGTTAGTGTTTATGGGGTTAAAATGTGTCTTAATCCAATGCAACTAACTAATTATAAGACTTTGAGATAGATGTGGAGAGTTTATAAGCCACTTATATCCATTTTGTCCCAAAACAGGCTAAAACCAAGAAAACATTACTTAGAAGCTGTAAACAGCTATGTTAGTATTTATGGGGTTAAAATGTGTCTTAATCCAATGCAACTAACTAATTATAAGAGTTTGAGATAGATGTGGAGAGTTTAAAAGCCACTTATACCCATTTTGTCCCAAAATATGCTAACACCAAGAAAACATTGCTTAAAAGCTGTAAACAGCTATGTTTGTGTTTATGGGGTTAGAATGTGTCTTAATCCAATGCAACTAACTAATTATAAGACTTTAAGATAGATGTGGAGAGTTGATAAGCCACTTATATCCATTTTGTCCCAAAACAGGCTAAAACAAAGAAAACATTGCTTAGAAGCTGTAAATAGCTATGTTAGTGTTTCTGGGGTTAAAATGTGTCTTAATCCAATGCAACTGACTAGTTATAAGAGTTTGAGATAGATGTGGAGAGTTTAAAAGCCACTTATACCCATTTTGTCCCAAAACAGGCTAACACCAAGAAAACATTGCTTAGAAGCTGTAAACAGCTATGTTAGTGTTTATGGGGTTAAAATGTGTCTTAATCCAATGCAACTAACTAATTATAAGACTTTGCGATAGATGTGGAGAGTTTAAAAGCCACTTATATCCATTTTGTCGCAAAACAGGCTAAAACCAAGAAAACATTGCTTAGAAGCTGTAAACAGCTATGTTAGTATTTATGGGGTTAAAATGTGTCTTAATCCAATGCAACTAACTAATTATAAGACTTTAAGATGGATGTGGAGAGTTGATAAGCCACTTATATCCATTTTGTCCCAAAACAGGCTAAAACAAAGAAAACATTGCTTAGAAGCTGTAAATAGCTATATTAGTGTTTCTGGGGTTAAAATGTGTCTTAATCCAATGCAACTGACTAGTTATAAGAGTTTGAGATAGATGTGGAGAGTTTAAAAGCCACTTATACCCATTTTGTCCCAAAACAGGCTAACACCAAGAAAACATTGCTTAGAAGCTGTAAACAGCTATGTTAGTGTTTATGGGGTTAAAATGTGTCTTAATCCAATGCAACTAACTAATTATAAGACTTTGCGATAGATGTGGAGAGTTTAAAAGCCACTTATACCTATTTTGTCCCAAAACAGTCTAAAACCAAGAAAATATTGCTTAGAAGCACTAAACAGCTATGTTAGTGTTTATGGGGTTAAAATGTGTCTTAATCCAATGCAACTAACTAATTATAAGACTTTGAGATAGATGTGGAGAGTTTATAAGCCACTTATATCCATTTTGTCCCAAAACAGGCTAAAACCAAGAAAACATTACTTATGTAAGTTTGAGAGTAGAGTAATCAAGAGATTATGGAAGAGAGTGAAATCGTGTAAAGAGTGAGGAGAGTGAACGATTGAGAGAGAGAGTGTTGGAGAAAGAGAATAAACTCTTTTCTTACTTCTATTAGTATGATACTTACAAACTATTTAAAGACATATACAAATAGGATATTCTCTTAGGATCCTATGCACACTAATATGAGGAGAAAGCGACATCTCCTTATTCTAACATGTGATCTCCTCTTCTCTCTTACAACTTGCTCCAACGGCTACAAAGGAAGGATCGAGATGAATGGCGACCGTTGGAGGATCTCTTTGGTGGATTGGGCTCATGAAGACTTCTATTTGAGGATGGCCCGTTGGTTGGTCGTACGGACGTCCGTACGGTCGTACGGACAAGTGTGTGTGCCGGTTCATACTCCCCCTCAAGCTTGACTTGGGGAACTAGTCAAGCTTGACAACATAGGCACCCACCTCATTAAAAACCTTAGTATAGAAAAACCTCTTGGGAAAACTATACTTAAGGGAAAAAGAGTGTAGGCGCCAAAACAAAGCAAGTCATGGCCGAGTGAGGTTTAGGAGGCCAAGCTTAGGATGGATGTATTCACACACTTGGGGGCTCGCAGCTTTAGTCAGGACGTCTGCAAGTTGTTCTTTGCTTTCGGTATGGCAAGGTAAGACAACTCCAAGCTTGATTTGTTCTCGGACCTTATGGCAATCCACTTCAATGTGCTTGGTCCGCTCATGGAACACTGAATTGGTTGCTATATGAATGGCTGCTTCGTTATCACAGTGCATGGTGATCGGCTTTGTTGATTCTATTCCAAGATCCTTGAGTAACATCTTCAGCCACATTAGCTCCGTCGTTAGCTTCCTCATAGCTCTATACTCGGATTCGGCACTTGAGAGTGAGACGACCTTTTGCTTCTTGCTCTTCCATGTGACCAGGTTCCCTCCAAGGAACGTGCAATAGCCTGTGGTTGAGCGTCGGTCCCCACGATCTCCGGCATAGTCAGCGTCGCAGTAGCCTACCAACTCAGTGCTCTTGTTGCGTCCCATCCATATGCCTTGGCCGGGTGAGCCCTTGATGTACTTGAGGATCCGTGTCAGCATGTTCCAATGGTGCACGGTGGGGTTCTTCATATGCTGGCTTACCTGGTTCACGGCAAAGCAAATGTCAGGCCGTGTGATAGTCAAATAAATGAGCTTACCGACTAGCCGCCGGTAGAGGCTAACGTCCTCGAATGGAGCGGTGTCAAGCTCCCCCTGTCCTCCATCCTTGTAATTCTCTTCTAGGGGCGTTGTTACTGCCTTAGCTCCTAGTTTTCCTGTTTCACTCAATAAGTCTAGTGCATACTTTCTTTGAGACAACAATAACCCTTCATTTGATCTATAAACTTCTATCCCAAGAAAGTATTTCAACTCTCCAAGATCTTTAATATCAAAAACTGATTTCAAGAATGTTTTAGAGTCTTGAATACCTACCGAGTCACTTCCAGTGATGATGATATCATCAACATACACTAGAATGACTACTATACCTTTGGCGCTTGGTAAGGTGAACAAGGTGTGGTCAGCTTCGGATTTGCGAAAGCCTTTGTCAAGGAGTGTGGTGCTAAGCTTGTGATACCAAGCCCTTGGTGACTGCTTCAAGCCATAGATAGCTTTGTTGAGTTTCAAGACCTTTCCCGGACCAATAGTATCCTCCAAACCCGGTGGTGGTCGCATATACACTTCATCCTCCAGTTCTCCTTGCAAGAAGGCGTTCTTCACGTCCATTTGCCAAAGTTCCCAGTCGAGGTTGGTGGCGAGAGAGAGTACAACTCGAACCGTGTGAAGCTTAGCCACCGGAGCAAACGTATCAAGATAGTCCTCCCCATACGTTTGCGTGAACCCTCGTGCGACTAGGCGGGCTTTGTGGCGTTCAATCTCCCCATTGCTCTTATATTTGATTGTGAAGATATACCGAGAGGTGACAGCCTTCTTGCCCTTGGGTAAGTCAGCCTCGTCCCATGTATGATTTTGCACCATGGCCGTATTCTCGGCATCCACTGCATCTCTCCATACTTTGTGCTGCTTAGCCTCATCATAGGTCTTGGGGATCCAATCCTCATCAATATGGCCAAGAAACACTTGATGCTCTATCGGAAAATGAGCCAAGGTGCACACGGCCTGAATCGGATGAGCAACGGCCATGTTGTTGTAGTACACACGGGTGTTCTTCCAATGACTAGGAGGATACCTAATACGTTGGCTGCGCCGAAGAGGAACTATAGCCCCAGCTTCGGAGTTGGCTCGTCCTGGAGTAATGATCTCCTCAAGCTGTTCAGCCGTCTCCTCGGTTGTTTCGGCCGTGTTGTCCGCGAGTGACTCGGGTGCTTCCTCATGCTGCTCAGTATGGTCATCGGCATGTGTAGCAGGCTCAGGCTCAGTAAATGGCTCAGGTTGCTCTGGTGATGCTGGTCTGGCTGACTCGGTAGTGATCCGATCGTTTTCAAGACCTAGTCGCTCAAGGATTACTCGGAGGTTGCGCGTCCGATCAGATGGTGAATCAGAGAGGTTACGGAGCTCATCCCAATTCTTCTCATCGTAAAAACCTTGTGTCTCCATGAACTTGACATCACGAGATACTAGAACCCTCCTTGTTGTAGGTTCATAGCACTTATACCCCTTTTGTGTGGTAGAGTAGCCAAGAAACATAGCCTTTGTACTCTTTGCATCAAGCTTGTCTCTTAGCTCACCTGGTCGCAACACATAGCACACACAACCAAACACTCGTAAGTGATCAAATGTAGGTTTGTCATTCGTTAATACCTCAAATGGAGACACATCCTTTAGGATCTTTGTTGGTGTGCGGTTAATAAGATAACAAGCGGCTAGCACAGCATCTCCCCAAAACCTCTTTGGAACCCTTGTGTGAAACATCATAGACCTTGCTACTTCCATGAGATGCCTATTCTTTCTCTCAGCCACTCCATTTTGTTGTGGTGTGTAAGGACAGCTAGTTTGATGAAGAATTCCATGTTTGGCTAGATATTGCTTAAAGGCATGGCTTGTGTACTCTCCACCATTATCTGATCTCAAAATTTTAATCTTGGCATGAAAGTGGTTAGTGACATAATTTTGAAAATTAGTAAAGGCCTCAAGGACTCTATCCTTAGAGGGAAGTAAAGTTATCCAAGTATATTTTGATTTTTCATCAATAAAAGTCACAAAATACTTTTGATTATCTCTAGATAAGCAAGGAGATGTCCAAACATCAGAATGAATTAAATCAAAACATTTTTCATAAATAGTAATAGATTTAGGAAAAACAGCCTTGCAATGTTTACCAAGAATACAAGCCTCACACTCATCATTTTGAAAAGAAACATTAGGAAATATTAAAGATAAAGCTCTTGTGTGAGGGTGTCCTAGCCTAGCATGTAAAATAGAATCACTAGGTTTCATAATAACCGAATTAAAACAAGATGCATTAGAAGATAAGTTCAAGTCCTCAAGCACATAGAGGTCATCCTTGGATCCTCCTTGACCAAGAACCTTACTTGTCTCAATATCCTGAAAATGAACATTGTTAGGACCAAATATAGCATAACAATTTAAATCAGTAGTGGCTCTCTTAACTGATAGCAAGTTAGAAGTAAAGTTTGGCATATAAAATGCCTTAGTCTCCTTATCAAATAGTTTCAAGTTTCCAATGCCTTTAACTGGTACTTTCTCACCATTTGCTATTATCACATTACCATTAGCAGGTTTAATATCACTAATTAGCCTAGAATCACTAATCATGTGATGGGATGCACCAGAATCAACTATGAGGGGTTTAATTTTGTTTGAGGCAAGAAACGCCTTACCGGTGGCCTCTTTGATGGCTTTGATGAGCGCATCAAGGTCGGACCGCCTTACCAGCTCGGACGATGCTGCAGCAAGAGCAGTTCCACTGGTCACTTGTTGAGGTTGCTCAGAGATTGATGACTCCCCCATGGCTACTGCTTGATGAGCTCTCGGTGGTCCTCCGCGGTTTGGTCGTCCACCTCGGATGGTACCCGGCGGTGGTGCTAGATGAGGGTGTAGAATCCAGCAGCGGCTCTTGAAGTGACCAAGCTTCTTACAATGCTCACAAAATGGCGGGTTGTTCTTGTCCTCCGGCTTGTAGTAGCCCTTGTTTGCTGATGCCGTCTCAGCTTTGTTAGCGGTCACAAGTTCTCCCTTGCCGCCAAACAATCCCATGGAGCCATGCTCCTTTTGAATTTGGTTACAGACATCATCAAGGCTAGGGAGCTTGTCCGACCGTAGAATATGCTTGATAAGGTCATTGTAGGAGGGGTTCAAGGTCAAGAGAAGGCCGAACACCTTATCTTGTTCACGCCTCTCATTCAGAATGGCCGGATCTATAGTCGCCGGCCGGAGCATCTCTAGTTCAGCCCAAAGGGACCTAAACTTCCCAAAGTGCTTGGTGAACTCCATGTCTTCTTGGTTGAGGTTGTTGATGGCCCTCTTAATCTCAAAAATTCGGTTTACATTTGTAACATTCCCAAAAACATTCTTGAGAGTGTCCCACAAGTCTTTTGCTGTCTCGCAATAAGAGTAAGCTTCAAGTATAGGTGCATCTAGGGAGTTTTGAATGATAGCTAGGACTCCCTGATCTTCTTGAAACCACTTGTTCTTCTCATCGACAAGATCCTTGCCGTCTTTGGTGGTCTCGCCACTAGGAGCTTCGCTCGTCTCAACATGGGACCAAAGTCCTCGGCCGCATAGGGCTGTCTTTGTGGTTCTAGCCCACAGTAAGTAATTCTCTCCCTTGAGAGTAACTGGAACAATGAGAGTTTTGGTAGTTTCCATGGAAAAAGATGAAGAGACCGTTGGTTAAAGCTATTGTCCAACGGTTAAAGAAAGAAGATTCAAGAACAAGAAATTTCAAGAACAAGAAAGAGAATGCGGAAGGGAGTGATGGAGATTTGAGGCAAGAACAGAATCAAATCTGCTCTGATACCATGTAAGTTTGAGAGTAGAGTAATCAAGAGATTATGGAAGAGAGTGAAATCGTGTAAAGAGTGAGGAGAGTGAACGATTGAGAGAGAGAGTGTTGGAGAAAGAGAATAAACTCTTTTCTTACTTCTATTAGTATGATACTTACAAACTATTTAAAGACATATACAAATAGGATATTCTCTTAGGATCCTATGCACACTAATATGAGGAGAAAGCGACATCTCCTTATTCTAACATGTGATCTCCTCTTCTCTCTTACAACTTGCTCCAACGGCTACAAAGGAAGGATCGAGATGAATGGCGACCGTTGGAGGATCTCTTTGGTGGATTGGGCTCATGAAGACTTCTATTTGAGGATGGCCCGTTGGTTGGTCGTACGGACGTCCGTACGGTCGTACGGACAAGTGTGTGTGCCGGTTCATAACTTAGAAGCTGTAAACAGCTATGTTAGTATTTATGGGGTTAAAATGTGTCTTAATCCAATGCAACTAACTAATTATAAGAGTTTGAGATAGATGTGGAGAGTTTAAAAGCCACTTATACCCATTTTGTCCCAAAATAGGCTAACACCAAGAAAACATTGCTTAGAAGCTGTAAACAGCTATGTTAGTGTTTATGGGGTTAGAATGTGTCTTAATCCAATGCAACTAACTAATTATAAGACTTTAAGATAGATGTGGAGAGTTGATAAGCCACTTATATCCATTTTGTCCCAAAACAGGCTAAAACAAAGAAAACATTGCTTAGAAGCTGTAAATAGCTATGTTAGTGTTTCTGGGGTTAAAATGTGTCTTAATCCAATGCAACTAACTAATTATAAGAGTTTGAGATAGATGTGGAGAGTTTAAAAGCCACTTATACCCATTTTGTCCCAAAACAGGCTAAAACCATGAAAACATTGCTTAGAAGCTGTAAAGAGCTATGTTAGTGTTTATGGGGTTAAAATGTGTCTTAATCCAATGCAACTAACTAATTATAAGAGTTTGAGATAGATGTGGAGAGTTTAAAACCCACTTGTACCCATTTTGTCCCAAAACAGTCTAAAACCAAGAAAACATTGCTTAGAAGCACTAAACAGCTATGTTAGTGTTTATGGGGTTAGAATGTGTCTTAATCCAATGCAACTAACTAATTATAAGACTTTGAGATAGATGTGGAGAGTTTAAAAGCAACTTATACCTATTTTGTCCCAAAATAGGCTAAAACCAAGAAAACATTGCTTAGAAGCTGTAAACAGCTATGTTAGTGTTTCTGGGGTTAAAATGTGTCTTAATCAAATGCAACTAACTAAGTATAAGAGTTTGAGATGAATGTGGAGAGTTTAAAAGCCACTTATACCCATTTTGTCCCAAAACAGGCTAACACCAAGAAAACATTGCTTAGAAGCTGTAAACAGCTATGTTAGTGTTTATGGGGTTAGAATGTGTCTTAATCCAATGCAACTAACTAATTATAAGAGTTTGAGATAGATGTGGAGAGTTTAAAAGCCACTTATACCCATTTTGTCCTAAAACAGGCTAAAACCATGAAAACATTGCTTAGAAGCTGTAAAGAGCTATGTTAGTGTTTATGGGGTTAAAATGTGTCTTAATCCAATGCAACTAACTAATTATAAGAGTTTGAGATAGATGTGGAGAGTTTAAAACCCACTTGTACCCATTTTGTCCCAAAACAGGCTAAAACCAAGAAAACATTGCTTAGAAGCTGTAATTAGCTATGTTAGTGTTTATGGGGTTAAAATGTGTCTTAATCCAATGCAACTGACTAGTTATAATACTTTGAGATAGATGTGGAGAGTTGATAAGCCACTTATATCCATTTTGTCCCAAAACAGGCTAAAACAAAGAAAACATTGCTTAGAAGCTGTAAATAGCTATGTTAGTGTTTATGGGGTTAAAATGTGTCTTAATCTAATGCAACTAACTAAGTATAAGAGTTTGAGATGAATGTGGAGAGTTTAAAAGCCACTTATACCCATATTGTCCCAAAACAGGCTAACACCAAAAAAACATTGCTTAGAAGCTGTAAACAGCTATGTTAGTGTTTATGGGGTTAAAATCTGTCTTAATCCAATGCAACTAACTAATTATAAGAGTTTGAGATAGATGTGGAGAGTTTAAAAGCCACTTATACCCATTTTGTCCCAAAACAGGCTAAAACCAAGAAAACATTGCTTAGAAGCTGTAAAGAGCTATGTTAGTGTTTATGGGGTTAAAATGTGTCTTAATCCATTACAACAAACTAATTATAAGAGTTTGAGATAGATGTCGAGAGTTTAAAAGCCACTTATTCCCATTTTGTCCCAATAGAGGCTAAAACCAAGAAAACATTGCTTAGTAGCTGTAAACAGCTATGTTAGTGTTTATGGGGTTAAAATGTGTATTAATCCAATGCAACTAACTAAGTATAAGAGTTTGAGATAGATGTGGAGAGTTTAAAAGCCACTTATACCCATTTTGTCCCAAAACATGCTCAAACCAAGAAAACATTGCTTAGAAGCTGTAAACAGCTATGTTAGTGTTTATGGGGTTAAAATGTGTCTTAATCCACTGCAACTAACTAATTATAAGAGTTTAAGATAGATCTGGAGAGTTTAAAAGCCACTTATACCCTTTTTGTCCCAAAACAGGCTAAAACCAAGAAAACATTGTTTAGAAGCTGTAAACAGCTATGTTAGTGTTTATGGGGTTAAAATGTGTCTTAATCCAATGCAACTAACTAATTATAAGACTTTAAGATAGATGTGGAGAGTTGATAAACCACTTATATCCATTTTGTCCCAAAACAGGCTAAAACAAAGAAAACATTACTTAGAAGCTGTAAATAGCTATGTTAGTGTTTCTGGGGTTAAAATGTGTCTTAATCCAATGCAACTGACTAGTTATAAGAGTTTGAGATAGATGTGGAGAGTTTAAAAGCCACTTATACCCATTTTGTCCCAAAACAGGCTAACACCAAGAAAACATTGCTTAGAAGCTGTAAACAGCTATGTTAGTGTTTATGGGGTTAAAATGTGTCTTAATCCAATGCAACTAACTAATTATAAGACTTTGCGATAGATGTGGAGAGTTTAAAAGCCACTTATACCTATTTTGTCCCAAAACAGTATAAAACCAAGAAAACATTGCTTAGAAGCACTAAACAGCTATGTTAGTGTTTATGGGGTTAAAATGTGTCTTAATCCAATGCAACTAACTAATTATAAGACTTTGAGATAGATGTGGAGAGTTTATAAGCCACTTATATCCATTTTGTCCCAAAACAGGCTAAAACCAAGAAAACATTACTTAGAAGCTGTAAACAGCTATGTTAGTATTTATGGGGTTAAAATGTGTCTTAATCCAATGCAACTAACTAATTATAAGAGTTTGAGATAGATGTGAAGAGTTTAAAAGCCACTTATACCCATTTTGTCCCAAAATAGGCTAACACCAAGAAAACATTGCTTAGAAGCTGTAAACAGCTATGTTAGTGTTTATGGGGTTAGAATGTGTCTTAATCCAATGCAACTAACTAATTATAAGAGTTTGAGATAGATGTGGAGAGTTGATAAGCCACTTATATCCATTTTGTCCCAAAACAGGCTAAAACAGAGAAAACATTGCTTAGAAGCTGTAAATAGCTATGTTAGTGTTTCTGGGGTTAAAATGTGTCTTAATCCAATGCAACTGACTAGTTATAAGAGTTTGAGATAGATGTGGAGAGTTTAAAAGCCACTTATACCCATTTTGTCCCAAAACAGGCTAAAACAAAGAAAACATTGCTTAGAAGCTGTAAATAGCTATGTTAGTGTTTCTGGGGTTAAAATGTGTCTTAATCCAATGCAACTCACTAGTTATAAGAGTTTGAGATAGATGTGGAGAGTTTAAAAGCCACTTATACCCATTTTGTCCCAAAACAGGCTAACACCAAGAAAACATTGCTTAGAAGCTGTAAACAGCTATGTTAGTGTTTATGGGGTTAAAATGTGTCTTAATCCAATGCAACTGACTAATTATAAGAGTTTGAGATAGATGTGGAGAGTTTAAAAGCCACTTATACCTATTTTGTCCCAAAACAGTCTAAAACCAAGAAAACATTGCTTAGAAGCACTAAACAGCTATGTTAGTGTTTATGGGGTTAAAATGTGTCTTAATCCAATGCAACTTACTAATTATAAGACTTTGAGATAGATGTGGAGAGTTTATAAGCCACTTATATCCATTTTGTCCCAAAACAGGCTAAAACCAAGAAAACATTACTTAGAAGCTGTAAACAGCTATGTTAGTATTTATGGGGTTAAAATGTGTCTTAATCCAATGCAACTAACTAATTATAAGAGTTTGAGATAGATGTGGAGAGTTTAAAAGCCACTTATACCCATTTTGTCCCAAAATATGCTAACACCAAGAAAACATTGCTTAGAAGCTGTAAACAGCTATGTTTGTGTTTATGGGGTTAGAATGTGTCTTAATCCAATGCAACTAACTAATTATAAGACTTTAAGATAGATGTGGAGAGTTGATAAGCCACTTATATCCATTTTGTCCCAAAACAGGCTAAAACAAAGAAAACATTGCTTAGAAGCTGTAAATAGCTATGTTAGTGTTTCTGGGGTTAAAATGTGTCTTAATCCAATGCAACTGACTAGTTATAAGAGTTTGAGATAGATGTGGAGAGTTTAAAAGCCACTTATACCCATTTTGTCCCAAAACAGGCTAACACCAAGAAAACATTGCTTAGAAGCTGTAAACAGCTATGTTAGTGTTTATGGGGTTAAAATGTGTCTTAATCCAATGCAACTAACTAATTATAAGACTTTGCGATAGATGTGGAGAGTTTAAAAGCCACTTATATCCATTTTGTCGCAAAACAGGCTAAAACCAAGAAAACATTGCTTAGATGCTGTAAACAGCTATGTTAGTATTTATGGGGTTAAAATGTGTCTTAATCCAATGCAACTAACTAATTATAAGACTTTGCGATAGATGTGGAGAGTTTAAAACCCACTTATACCTATTTTGTCCCAAAACAGTCTAAAACCAAGAAAACATTGCTTAGAAGCACTAAACAGCTATGTTAGTGTCTATGGGGTTAGAATGTGTCTTAATCCAATGCAACTAACTAATTATAAGAGTTTGAGATAGATGTCGAGAGTTTAAAACCCACTTGTACCCATTTTGTCCCAAAACAGGCTAAAACCAAGAAAACATTGCTTAGAAGCTGTAATTAGCTATGTTAGTGTTTATGGGGTTAAAATGTGTCTTAATCCAATGCAACTGACTAGTTATAATACTTTGAGATAGATGTGGAGAGTTGATAAGCCACTTATATCCATTTTGTCCCAAAACAGGCTAAAACAAAGAAAACATTGCTTAGAAGCTGTAAATAGCTATGTTAGTGTTTATGGGGTTAAAATGTGTCTTAATCTAATGCAACTAACTAAGTATAAGAGTTTGAGATGAATGTGGAGAGTTTAAAAGCCACTTATACCCATATTGTCCCAAAACAGGCTAACACCAAAAAAACATTGCTTAGAAGCTGTAAACAGCTATGTTAGTGTTTATGGGGTTAAAATCTGTCTTAATCCAATGCAACTAACTAATTATAAGAGTTTGAGATAGATGTGGAGAGTTTAAAAGCCACTTATACCCATTTTGTCCCAAAACAGGCTAAAACCAAGAAAACATTGCTTAGAAGCTGTAAAGAGCTATGTTAGTGTTTATGGGGTTAAAATGTGTCTTAATCCATTACAACAAACTAATTATAAGAGTTTGAGATAGATGTCGAGAGTTTAAAAGCCACTTATTCCCATTTTGTCCCAATAGAGGCTAAAACCAAGAAAACATTGCTTAGTAGCTGTAAACAGCTATGTTAGTGTTTATGGGGTTAAAATGTGTATTAATCCAATGCAACTAACTAAGTATAAGAGTTTGAGATAGATGTGGAGAGTTTAAAAGCCACTTATACCCATTTTGTCCCAAAACATGCTCAAACCAAGAAAACATTGCTTAGAAGCTGTAAACAGCTATGTTAGTGTTTATGGGGTTAAAATGTGTCTTAATCCACTGCAACTAACTAATTATAAGAGTTTAAGATAGATCTGGAGAGTTTAAAAGCCACTTATACCCTTTTTGTCCCAAAACAGGCTAAAACCAAGAAAACATTGCTTAGAAGCTGTAAACAGCTATGTTAGTGTTTATGGGGTTAAAATGTGTCTTAATCCAATGCAACTAACTAATTATAAGACTTTAAGATAGATGTGGAGAGTTGATAAACCACTTATATCCATTTTGTCCCAAAACAGGCTAAAACAAAGAAAACATTACTTAGAAGCTGTAAATAGCTATGTTAGTGTTTCTGGGGTTAAAATGTGTCTTAATCCAATGCAACTGACTAGTTATAAGAGTTTGAGATAGATGTGGAGAGTTTAAAAGCCACTTATACCCATTTTGTCCCAAAACAGGCTAACACCAAGAAAACATTGCTTAGAAGCTGTAAACAGCTATGTTAGTGTTTATGGGGTTAAAATGTGTCTTAATCCAATGCAACTAACTAATTATAAGACTTTGCGATAGATGTGGAGAGTTTAAAAGCCACTTATACCTATTTTGTCCCAAAACAGTATAAAACCAAGAAAACATTGCTTAGAAGCACTAAACAGCTATGTTAGTGTTTATGGGGTTAAAATGTGTCTTAATCCAATGCAACTAACTAATTATAAGAGTTTGAGATAGATGTGGAGAGTTTAAAACCCACTTGTACCCATTTTGTCCCAAAACAGGCTAAAACCAAGAAAACATTGCTTAGAAGCTGTAATTAGCTATGTTAGTGTTTATGGGGTTAAAATGTGTCTTAATCCAATGCAACTGACTAGTTATAATACTTTGAGATAGATGTGGAGAGTTGATAAGCCACTTATATCCATTTTGTCCCAAAACAGGCTAAAACAAAGAAAACATTGCTTAGAAGCTGTAAATAGCTATGTTAGTGTATATGGGGTTAAAATGTGTCTTAATCTAATGCAACTAACTAAGTATAAGAGTTTGAGATGAATGTGGAGAGTTTAAAAGCCACTTATACCCATATTGTCCCAAAACAGGCTAACACCAAAAAACATTGCTTAGAAGCTGTAAACAGCTATGTTAGTGTTTATGGGGTTAAAATGTGTCTTAATCCAATACAACTAACTAATTATAAGAGTTTGAGATAGATGTGGAGAGTTTAAAAGCCACTTATACCGATTTTGTCCCAAAACAGGCTAAAACCAAGAAAACATTGCTTAGAAGCTGTAAAGAGCTATGTTAGTGTTTATGGGGTTAAAATGTGTCTTAATCCATTACAACAAACTAATTATAAGAGTTTGAGATAGATGTCGAGAATTTAAAAGCCACTTATTCCCATTTTGTCCCAATAGAGGCTAAAACCAAGAAAACATTGCTTAGTAGCTGTAAACAGCTATGTTAGTGTTTATGGGGTTAGAATGTGTCTTAATCCAATGCAACTAACTAATTATAAGACTTTGCGATAGATGTGGAGAGTTTAAAAGCCACTTATACCTATTTTGTCCGAAAACAGTCTAAAACCAAGAAAACATTGCTTAGAAGCACTAAACAGCTATGTTAGTGTTTATGGGGTTAAAATGTGTCTTATTCCAATGCAACTAACTAATTATAAGACTTTGAGATAGATGTGGAGAGTTTATAAGCCACTTATATCCATTTTGTCCCAAAACAGGCCAAAACCAAGAAAACATTACTTAGAAGCTGTAAACAGCTACATTAGTATTTATGGGGTTAAAATGTGTCTTAATCCAATGCAACTAACTAATTATAAGAGTTTGAGATAGATGTGGAGAGTTTAAAAGCCACTTATACCCATTTTGTCCCAAAATAGGCTAACACCAAGAAAACATTGCTTAGAAGTTGTAAACAGCTATGTTAGTGTTTATGGGGTTAGAATGTGTCTTAATCCAATGCAACTAACTAATTATAAGACTTTGAGATAGATGTGGAGAGTTTAAAAGCCAGTTATACCTATTTTGTCCCAAAACAAGCTAAAACCAAGAAAACATTGCTTAGAAGCTGTAAACAGCTATGTTAGTGTTTCTGGGGTTAAAATGTGTCTTAATCTAATGCAACTAACTAAGTATAAGAGTTTGAGATGAATGTGGAGAGTTTAAAAGCCACTTATACCCATATTGTCCCAAAACAGGCTAACACCAAGAAAACATTGCTTAGAAGCTGTAAACAGCTATGTTAGTGTTTATGGGGTTAGAATGTGTCTTAATCCAATGCAACTAACTAATTATAAGAGTTTGAGATAGATGTGGAGAGTTTAAAAGCCACTTATACCCATTTTGTCCCAAAACAGGCTAAAACCATGAAAACATTGCTTAGAAGCTGTAAAGAGCTATGTTAGTGTTTATGGGGTTAAAATGTGTCTTAATCCAATGCAACTAACTAATTATAAGAGTTTGAGATAGATGTGGAGAGTTTAAAACCCACTTGTACCCATTTTGTCCCAAAACAGGCTAAAACCAAGAAAACATTGCTTAGAAGCTGTAATTAGCTATGTTAGTGTTTATGGGGTTAAAATGTGTCTTAATCCAATGCAACTGACTAGTTATAATACTTTGAGATAGATGTGGAGAGTTGATAAGCCACTTATATCCATTTTGTCCCAAAATAGGCTAAAACAAAGAAAACATTGCTTAGAAGCTGTAAATAGCTATGTTAGTGTATATGGGGTTAAAATGTGTCTTAATCTAATGCAACTAACTAAGTATAAGAGTTTGAGATAGATGTCGAGAATTTAAAAGCCACTTATTCCCATTTTGTCCCAATAGAGGCTAAAACCAAGAAAACATTGCTTAGTAGCTGTAAACAGCTATGTTAGTGTTTATGGGGTTAGAATGTGTCTTAACCAATGCAACTAACTAATTATAAGACTTTGCGATCGATGTGGAAAGTTTAAAAGCCATTTATACCTATTTTGTCCGAAAACAGTCTAAAACCAAGAAAACATTGCTTAGAAGCACTAAACAGCTATGTTAGTGTTTATGGGGTTAAAATGTGTCTTATTCCAATGCAACTAACTAATTATAAGACTTTGAGATAGATGTGGAGAGTTTATAAGCCACTTATATCCATTTTGTCCCAAAACAGGCTAAAACCAAGAAAACATTACTTAGAAGCTGTAAACAGCTACGTTAGTATTTATGGGGTTAAAATGTGTCTTAATCCAATGCAACTAACTAATTATAAGAGTTTGAGATAGATGTGGAGAGTTTAAAAGCCACTTATACCCATTTTGTCCCAAAATAGGCTAACACCAAGAAAACATTGCTTAGAAGTTGTAAACAGCTATGTTAGTGTTTATGGGGTTAGAATGTGTCTTAATCCAATGCAACTAACTAATTATAAGACTTTGAGATAGATGTGGAGAGTTTAAAAGCCAGTTATACCTATTTTGTCCCAAAACAGGCTAAAACCAAGAAAACATTGCTTAGAAGCTGTAAACAGCTATGTTAGTGTTTCTGGGGTTAAAATGTGTCTTAATCAAATGCAACTAACTAAGTATAAGAGTTTGAGATGAATGTGGAGAGTTTAAAAGCCACTTATACCCATATTGTCCCAAAACAGGCTAACACCAAAAAACATTGCTTAGAAGCTGTAAATATTGATCAAGAATAAGCCTATGGCGTCCGTACAGTCCGTACCGTCCGTACGTGCAAGCAATAAGGCCGAGTGAAGCACTAAGGCCGAGTCATCTATGTGTGAGGATAGTGAGGAGGCCTGCTTACCTTCAGCCCATGAGAAGGATCGAGAATCCCTTGTGTAGCCGTTAGGGAGAAAGCGCAAGTGGACAAGAGTGGAAGACTAGGACAAGTCGCTATCACCGATCACCTACCCCCTCTCTCTCCTAATTGTCGATTTCTTTTGTTTCTATTTTAGGTCATGTGGTCGCCCTAGCTGCCTCCCTATTTAAACCTTTGTCATGTGTTGTATTTGATATATTCTACCTAATTCTAATCTATTATCACTCTCTTTCATACTATTCGCCACCAACTCTTCTTCTTCATTCTAAACCTCTCAAATCTCTCTAAGTCTTCCGCTTATTTCAACATGGTATCAGAGCTAGGTTGTCGTTCTTGATAACCTATCTCTTCTATTCTTCCATTCTTCATTCTTGTTCACTCGATTCTCAGTCCTATTTCTCTTTATTCTCCGGGTAAAAGCTTTGTCCATCGGTCCATAGCGGTTAAACCATGGAAAACGCCAAACCCATTGTCATGCCGGTTGTTCTCAAAGGAACAAACTACTTGCTGTGGACTAGAACCACAAGAACTGCCCTTGGAGGTCGTGGTCTTTGGAGTCATGTCGAGAGTGACTATGCTCCAAAACAAAACCTCAAAGGAGAAGATGAAGGCGCTTCCAAGGAGGAAGTAGAAGAAGAGAGCGAGAGGAAGGCCAAGTGGTTCCAAGAAGACCAAGTTGTCCTATCTGTTCTCCAAAACTCTCTTGACACACCAATCCTTGAGGCCTACTCATATTGCGAGACGGCCAAGGAGTTGTGGGAGACACTTAAAGGTGTCTATGGCAATATCTCCAACTTGACTCGGGTCTTTGAGGTCAAGAAGGCCATAAATGAGCTTAACCAAGATGATGTGGAGTTCACTAAACATCTTGGCAAGTTTCGAGCTTTATGGTCTGAGCTTGACATGTTGCGGCCGAGTACACTCGATCCGAGTGTGTTGACTGAAAGAAAGGAGCAAGACAAGATCTTTGGTCTCCTTCTTACTTTAAACCCATCCTTCAACGATCTCTTGAAGCACATCCTCAGGGCAGAGAAACTTCCCTCTTTTGAAGACATTTGTTCACAAATCCAAAGAGAGCAAGGTTCTCTTGACTTGTTTAGCGGTAAGGGGGAGCTTGCTACGGCTAATAAAGGAGTGTACAAGCAAGAGGAGAGGAAGGTGTGGATATGCGACCACTGCAAGAGGCGGGGTCACCTGAAAGACAAGTGCTGGGTCCTCCACCCTCATCTCAAACCGGCCAAGTTCAAAGCAAACCTCTCAAAGGAAGCGGTTAGCGACAAGGGAGCCGGGCCGTCAAAGCAAGGAGATGAGGCAGCCATGACCGCAGCCTATGGAGAAGTGGTTAGGAAATCAGACCTTGAGGCGCTCATCCGTTCCATTGCCTCACTCAAGGAGTCTGGTATCTCTTTCTTTACCTCTAAGCCTAGTAAATCTCTTGTCGTAGACTCGGGTGCTTCTCACCACATGATTAGTAATCCTAGTCTAATTGACAATATAAAACCGGCTTTAGGAAATGTTATAATTGCAAATGGAGAACAAATACCAGTGAAAGGAATAGGGGACTTGAAACTATTTGATAAAACCACAAAAGCTTTCTTTATGCCTACCTTCACATCTAATCTTCTATCGGTTAAGAGAACCACTAATGATTTGAATTGTTATGCAATCTTTGGTCCTAATAGTGTTCATTTTCAGGATATTGAGACTGGAAAAGTTCTTGGAGAGGGACAAGGGAGTGGAGATCTCTATGTCCTAGAGAAAACCTCGCCAAGTTTATCTACTAAATCTTGTTTTGTTGTTAATTTGGATAGTGTGTGGCATGCTAGATTAGGCCATCCTCATTCTCGTGCCCTTGCTTTAATGTTACCAAGTGTTTCTTTTGATAGTTCAATGTGTGAGTCTTGTATTCTTGGTAAACATTGCAAATCTATTTTTCCCAAGTCTAAAACTATTTATGAGCATTGTTTTGATTTAGTGCACTCGGATGTGTGGACTTCACCATGCCTTTCTAGAGATAATAACAAATATTTTGTGACTTTTATTGATGAAAAATCTAAGTACACATGGATTACTTTGTTGCCTTCAAAGGATAGAGTGTTTGATGCTTTTATAAACTTTCAAAATTATGTTACTAATCATTTCAATGCTAAAATTAAGGTACTTAGATCAGACAATGGTGGAGAGTATACAAGTCACAAATTCAGAGAACACCTAGCAAAACACGGCATACTACACCAAACGAGTTGTCCCTATACGCCCCAACAAAATGGTGTGGCCGAGAGGAAGAACCGACATCTAATGGAGGTGGCACGGTCGATGATGTTCCATTCACACGTTACAAGGCGATATTGGGGTGATGCTGTGATGACAGCATGCTACTTGATCAATCGGACACCAACCAAAGTCCTTAATGACCTATCGCCATTTGAGGTATTGAATGGATTTAAACCATCTCTAGAGCACTTACGGGTCTTTGGGTGTGTTTCTTTTGTACTTGTGCCAGGAGAACAGCGGAGTAAGCTCGATCCCAAAAGCATAAGGTGTATGTTCATCGGCTACTCCACTACTCAAAAGGGATACAAGTGTTTTGACCCAAAGACAAGCCGGCTGTATGTATCAAGAGATGTTCGGTTCTTGGAAAATGTGGGTTATTTTGATAACAAAGACTGGAACAGCTTGAAGGATCTTTCATCATCACCAAATGATAGAGCCTCCAGCCTTAAGTTTCTCCTTGACCATCTCGGAAATCCGCCTACGGCCACAGCCCTTCCTCAGCCAGAACCCAACCCGAGCTCCATTGACCATACGCTCGAGCCGGAAGGTGCTATGCCCGAGATAATATCCCCGGACCATGAGATGCCCGAGCCAAACCAGAGCATGACCGAGGCACATGAGATGCCCGAGCCAAACTCAAGCCTGACCGAGACACGACCTGATGCTGAACCGGTCATCGAAGATGTCACTCAGTCCAGCCAATCAGTGCCGCCAGCTCAACCAGCTCCACGACGAAGCACGCGTGTCCGGTCTCACCCCTCTACATGGAAAGATAAGAGGGTCTACTACAACAGTCAAGCCGTCGCACACCCTATCCAAGCCGTATGTTCGCTCGAGCTGCTTCCGACCGAGCACCAAGCCTTCTTCGGCCAAGTTGATGAACACTGGGTTCCCCAAACGTACGAGGAGGCCAAAGAACATAAGGTATGGGTAGATGCTGTGGAGGATGAAGCTGGTGCAATGATCAGAAATCACACATGGGATGAGGCTGACCTCCCCAAAGGGAAGAAGGCCGTAAGTTCAAAGTGGGTATTCACCATCAAGTTCTTGAGCACGGGAGAGATTGAAAGGCATAAGGCACGGCTGGTGGCCCGAGGGTTCACTCAAACCTATGGAGATGACTACACGGCAACGTTTGCTCCCGTGGCCAAATTGCATACCGTGCGAGTAGTGCTATCGGTGGCCGTGAACCTTTCTTGGGACTTATGGCAAATGGATGTGAAGAACGCGTTCCTCCAAGGCGAGCTAGATGAAGAAGTGTACATGACTCCTCCGCCTGGCCTTGAGGACATTGTTGCTCCCGGGAAGGTCTTACGGTTACGCAAGGCCATCTATGGCCTCAAACAGTCACCACGCGCCTGGTACCATAAGCTCAGCTCCACTCTTAAGGCGAATGGCTTTAGACGATCGGAGGCTGACCACACTCTTTTCACTCTCAAGACATCACTTGGCCTGGTTGTGGTGCTGGTTTATGTCGATGACATCATCGTGACTGGCGATGACAAGGCCGGTATTGTTGCCATTAAAGACTCTCTCAAGTCTGCCTTTGACATTAAGGACCTCGGAGAGCTCAAATACTTCCTCGGCATCGAAATCTGCCGTTCCCCGGAGGGTATCTTCCTCTCACAACGCAAGTATGCTCTTGACTTGCTTGCTGAGACAGGCAAACTTGGTACGGTTCCAGCTACTACACCACTGGATGAAGATTACCAGCTCAAGCGAAAGGGGGAGAGCATTCGGGCGAAGGAAGGCAAACCACGCGAACCATTGGACGAGCCGTTCCCGGACGTCACACGCTACCGACGGCTTGTAGGTAAGTTGATCTATTTAACTATCACACGACCTGATATCTCTTATGCTGTGAATCAGGTGAGTCAGCACATGCAAGCTCCAAGCAAGTATCAATGGAGTCAAGTGGAGAGGATTTTGAGCTATCTCAAGGGCAGCCCTGGTCAAGGCATTTGGATGGGTAAAAACGGCAACACTGAGATCGTGGGTTATTGTGATGCGGACTATAATGGAGACACATTGGATAGGCGGTCAACTACTGGATATTGCACCTTTGTTGGAGGAAACCTAGTTACATGGAGGTCTAAGAAGCAAAAGGTGGTGTCATGTTCAAGTGCCGAGGCTGAGTACCGAGCTATGAGGAAGCTAACTAATGAGATGACATGGTTGAAAGGTCTACTTAAGGATCTCGGCATTGAAACAAGACAGCCGATGACAATGCATTGTGACAATGAGGCAGCGATCCACATAGCCACTAACTCAGTCTTCCATGAACGGACCAAGCACATTGAGAGCGACTGCCACAAGGTTAGGGAGAGGATCGAAGAGGGAGCGGTTCTACCATGCCACACAAGGAGTCAAGACCAGCTAGCCGACATCTTCACCAAATCTGCAAGTCCCAAGGTTTGTGATTATATTCATAGCAAACTTGGACTTGTAGACATCACACGGCCGTGATCAACTTTCCTAATCCGTGGACAGCACACTCTTTTTCCCTTGGCTTAGTTTTGTCCCATGAGGTTTTCTAAGTCAAGGTTTTTAATGAGGTGCTGCTTCACGGGTTCCAAGCTTAGCCATTTCATCAGGCTAAGCTTGAGGGGGAGTATTGATCAAGAATAAGCCTATGGCGTCCGTACAGTCCGTACCGTCCGTACGTGCAAGCAATAAGGCCGAGTGAAGCACTAAGGCCGAGTCATCTATGTGTGAGGATAGTGAGGAGGCCTGCTTACCTTCAGCCCATGAGAAGGATCGAGAATCCCTTGTGTAGCCGTTAGGGAGAAAGCGCAAGTGGACAAGAGTGGAAGACTAGGACAAGTCGCTATCACCGATCACCTACCCCCTCTCTCTCCTAATTGTCGATTTCTTTTGTTTCTATTTTAGGTCATGTGGTCGCCCTAGCTGCCTCCCTATTTAAACCTTTGTCATGTGTTGTATTTGATATATTCTACCTAATTCTAATCTATTATCACTCTCTTTCATACTATTCGCCACCAACTCTTCTTCTTCATTCTAAACCTCTCAAATCTCTCTAAGTCTTCCGCTTATTTCAACAGTAAACAGCTATGTTAGTGTTTATGGGGTTAAAATGTGTCTTAATCCAATACAACTAACTAATTATAAGAGTTTGAGATAGATGTGGAGAGTTTAAAAGCCACTTATACCCATTTTGTCCCAAAACAGGCTAAAACCATGAAAACATTGCTTAGAAGCTGTAAAGAGCTATGTTAGTGTTTATGGGGTTAAAATGTGTCTTAATCCAATGCAACTAACTAATTATAAGAGTTTGAGATAGATGTGGAGAGTTTAAAACCCACTTGTACCCATTTTGTCCCAAAACAGGCTAAAACCAAGAAAACATTGCTTAGAAGCTGTAATTAGCTATGTTAGTGTTTATGGGGTTAAAATGTGTCTTAATCCAATGCAACTGACTAGTTATAATACTTTGAGATAGATGTGGAGAGTTGATAAGCCACTTATATCCATTTTGTCCCAAAATAGGCTAAAACAAAGAAAACATTGCTTAGAAGCTGTAAATAGCTATGTTAGTGTATATGGGGTTAAAATGTGTCTTAATCTAATGCAACTAACTAAGTATAAGAGTTTGAGATAGATGTCGAGAATTTAAAAGCCACTTATTCCCATTTTGTCCCAATAGAGGCTAAAACCAAGAAAACATTGCTTAGTAGCTGTAAACAGCTATGTTAGTGTTTATGGGGTTAGAATGTGTCTTAATCCAATGCAACTAACTAATTATAAGACTTTGCGATAGATGTGGAGAGTTTAAAAGCCATTTATACCTATTTTGTCCGAAAACAGTCTAAAACCAAGAAAACATTGCTTAGAAGCACTAAACAGCTATGTTAGTGTTTATGGGGTTAAAATGTGTCTTATTCCAATGCAACTAACTAATTATAAGAATTTGAGATAGATGTGGAGAGTTTATAACCCACTTATATCCATTTTGTCCCAAAACAGGCTAAAACCAAGAAAACATTACTTAGAAGCTGTAAACAGCTACGTTAGTATTTATGGGGTTAAAATGTGTCTTAATCCAATGCAACTAACTAATTATAAGAGTTTGAGATAGATGTGGAGAGTTTAAAAGCCACTTATACCCATTTTGTCCCAAAATAGGCTAACACCAAGAAAACATTGCTTAGAAGTTGTAAACAGCTATGTTAGTGTTTATGGGGTTAGAATGTGTCTTAATCCAATGCAACTAACTAATTATAAGACTTTGAGATAGATGTGGAGAGTTTAAAAGCCACTTATACCTATTTTGTCCCAAAACAGGCTAAAACCAAGAAAACATTGCTTAGAAGCTGTAAACAGCTATGTTAGTGTTTCTGGGGTTAAAATGTGTCTTAATCAAATGCAACTAACTAAGTATAAGAGTTTGAGATGAATGTGGAGAGTTTAAAAGCCACTTATACCCATATTGTCCCAAAACAGGCTAACACCAAAAAACATTGCTTAGAAGCTGTAAACAGCTATGTTAGTGTTTATGGGGTTAAAATGTGTCTTAATCCAATACAACTAACTAATTATAAGAGTTTGAGATAGATGTGGAGAGTTTAAAAGCCACTTATACCCATTTTGTCCCAAAACAGGCTAAAACCAAGAAAACATTGCTTAGAAGCTGTAAAGAGCTATGTTAGTGTTTATGGGGTTAAAATGTGTCTTAATCCATTACAACAAACTAATTATAAGAGTTTGAGATAGATGTCGAGAGTTTAAAAGCCACTTGTTCCCATTTTGTCCCAATAGAGGCTAAAACCAAGAAAACATTGCTTAGTAGGTGTAAACAGCTATGTTAGTGTTTATGGGGTTAAAATGTGTATTAATCCAATGCAACTAACTAAGTATAAGAGTTTGAGATAGATGTGGAGAGTTTAAAAGCCACTTATACCCATTTTGTCCCAAAACAGGCTCAAACCAAGAAAACATTGCTTAGAAGCTGTAAACAGCTATGTTAGTGTTTATGGGGTTAAAATGTGTCTTAATCCACTGCAACTAACTAATTATAAGAGTTTAAGATAGATCTGGAGAGTTTAAAAGCCACTTATACCCTTTTTGTCCCAAAACAGGCTAAAACCAAGAAAACATTGCTTAGAAGCTGTAAACAGCTATGTTAGTGTTTATGGGGTGAAAATGTGTCGTAATCCAATGCAACTAACTAATTATAAGACTTTAAGATAGATGTGGAGAGTTGATAAGCCACTTATACCCATTTTGTCCCAAAACAGGCTAAAACCAAGAAAACATTGCTTAGAAGCTGTAAAGAGCTATGTTAGTGTTTATGGGGTTAAAATGTGTCTTAATCCATTACAACAAACTAATTATAAGAGTTTGAGATAGATGTCGAGAGTTTAAAAGCCACTTATTCCCATTTTGTCCCAATAGAGGCTAAAACCAAGAAAACATTGCTTAGTAGCTGTAAACAGCTATGTTAGTGTTTATGGGGTTAAAATGTGTATTAATCCAATGCAACTAACTAAGTATAAGAGTTTGAGATAGATGTGGAGAGTTTAAAAGCCACTTATACCCATTTTATCCCAAAACAGGCTCAAACCAAGAAAACATTGCTTAGAAGCTGTAAACAGCTATGTTAGTGTTTATGGGGTTAAAATGTGTCTTAATCCACTGCAACTAACTAATTATAAGAGTTTAAGATAGATCTGGAGAGTTTAAAAGCCACTTATACCCTTTTTGTCCCAAAACAGGCTAAAACCAAGAAAACATTGCTTAGAAGCTGTAAACAGCTATGTTAGTGTTTATGGGGTGAAAATGTGTCGTAATCCAATGCAACTAACTAATTATAAGACTTTAAGATAGATGTGGAGAGTTGATAAGCCACTTATATCCATTTTGTCCCAAAATAGGCTAAAACAAAGAAAACATTGCTTAGAAGCTGTAAATAGCTATGTTAGTGTTTCTGGGGTTAAAATGTGTCTTAATCCAATGCAACTGACTAGTTATAAGAGTTTGAGATAGATGTGGAGAGTTTAAAAGCCACATATACCCATTTTTGTCCCAAAACAGGCTTACACCAAGAAAACATTGCTTAGAAGCTGTAAACAGCTATGTTAGTGTTTATGGGGTTAAAATGTGTCTTAATCCAATGCAACTAACTAATTATAAGACTTTGAGATAGATGTGGAGAGTTTATAAGCCACGTATATCCATTTTGTCCCAAAACAGGCTAAAACCAAAAAAACATTACTTAGAAGCTGTAAACAGCTATGTTAGTATTTATGGGGTTAAAATGTGTCTTAATCCAATGCAACTAACTAATTATAAGAGTTTGAGATAGATGTGGAGAGTTTAAAAGCCACTTATACCCATTTTGTCCCAAAATAGGCTAACACCAAGAAAACATTGCTTAGAAACTGTAAACAGCTATGTTAGTGTTTATGGGGTTAGAATGTGTCTTAATCCAATGCAACTAACTAATTATAAGACTTTGAGATAGATGTGGAGAGTTTAAAAGCCACTTATACCCATTTTGTCCCAATAAAGGCTAAAACCAAGAAAACATTGCTTAGAAGCTGTAAACAGCTATGTTAGTGTTTCTGGGGTTAAAAATGTGTCTTAATCCAATGCAACTAACTAATTATAAGAGTTTGAGATAGATGTGGAGAGTTTAAAAGCCACTTATACCCATTTTGTCCCAAAACAGGCTAACAGCAAGAAAACATTGCTTAGTAGCTGTATATGTTAGTGTTTATGGGGTTAAAATGTGTCTTAATCCAATGCAACTAACTAAGTATAAGAGTTTGAGATAGATGTGGAGAGTTTAAAAGCCACTTATACCCATTTTGTCCCAAAACAGGCTAACACCAAGAAAACATTGCTTAGAAGCTGTAAACAGCTATGTTAGTGTTTATGGGGTTAGAATGTGTCTTAATCCAATGCAACTAACTAATTATAAGAGTTTGAGATAGATGTGGAGAGTTTAAAAGCCACTTATACCTATTTTGTCCCAAAACAGGCTAAAACCAAGAAAACATTGCTTAGAAGCTGTAAACAGCTATGTTAGTGTTTCTGGGGTTAAAATGTGTCTTAATCAAATGCAACTAACTAAGTATAAGAGTTTGAGATGAATGTGGAGAGTTTAAAAGCCACTTATACCCATTTTGTCCCAAAACAGGCTAACACCAAGAAAACATTGCTTAGAAGCTGTAAACAGCTATGTTAGTGTTTATGGGGTTAGAATGTGTCTTAATCCAATGCAACTAACTAATTATAAGAGTTTGAGATAGATGTGGAGAGTTTAAAAGCCACTTATACCCATTTTGTCCCAAAACAGGCTAAAACCATGAAAACATTGCTTAGAAGCTGTAAAGAGCTATGTTAGTGTTTATGGGGTTAGAATGTGTCTTAATCCAATGCAACTAACTAATTATAAGAGTTTGAGATAGATGTGGAGAGTTTAAAAGCCACTTATACCTATTTTGTCCCAAAATAGGCTAACACCAAGAAAACATTGCTTAGAAGCTGTAAACAACTATGTTAGTGTTTCTGGGGTTAAAATGTGTCTTAATCAAATGCAACTAACTAAGTATAAGAGTTTGAGATGAATGTGGAGAGTTTAAAAGCCACTTATACCCATTTTGTCCCAAAACAGGCTAACACCAAGAAAACATTGCTTAGAAGCTGTAAAGAGCTATGTTAGTGTTTATGGGGTTAAAATGTGTCTTAATCCATTACAACAAACTAATTATAAGAGTTTGAGATAGATGTCGAGAGTTTAAAAGCCACTTATTCCCATTTTGTCCCAATAGAGGCTAAAACCAAGAAAACATTGCTTAGTAGCTGTAAACAGCTATGTTAGTGTTTATGGGGTTAAAATGTGTATTAATCCAATGCAACTAACTAAGTATAAGAGTTTGAGATAGATGTGGAGAGTTTAAAAGCCACTTATACCCATTTTATCCCAAAACAGGCTCAAACCAAGAAAACATTGCTTAGAAGCTGTAAACAGCTATGTTAGTGTTTATGGGGTTAAAATGTGTCTTAATCCACTGCAACTAACTAATTATAAGAGTTTAAGATAGATCTGGAGAGTTTAAAAGCCACTTATACCCTTTTTGTCCCAAAACAGGCTAAAACCAAGAAAACATTGCTTAGAAGCTGTAAACAGCTATGTTAGTGTTTATGGGGTGAAAATGTGTCGTAATCCAATGCAACTAACTAATTATAAGACTTTAAGATAGATGTGGAGAGTTGATAAGCCACTTATATCCATTTTGTCCCAAAATAGGCTAAAACAAAGAAAACATTGCTTAGAAGCTGTAAATAGCTATGTTAGTGTTTCTGGGGTTAAAATGTGTCTTAATCCAATGCAACTGACTAGTTATAAGAGTTTGAGATAGATGTGGAGAGTTTAAAAGCCACATATACCCATTTTGTCCCAAAACAGGCTTACACCAAGAAAACATTGCTTAGAAGCTGTAAACAGCTATGTTAGTGTTTATGGGGTTAAAATGTGTCTTAATCCAATGCAACTAACTAATTATAAGACTTTGAGATAGATGTGGAGAGTTTATAAGCCACGTATATCCATTTTGTCCCAAAACAGGCTAAAACCAAAAAAACATTACTTAGAAGCTGTAAACAGCTATGTTAGTATTTATGGGGTTAAAATGTGTCTTAATCCAATGCAACTAACTAATTATAAGAGTTTGAGATAGATGTGGAGAGTTTAAAAGCCACTTATACCCATTTTGTCCCAAAATAGGCTAACACCAAGAAAACATTGCTTAGAAACTGTAAACAGCTATGTTAGTGTTTATGGGGTTAGAATGTGTCTTAATCCAATGCAACTAACTAATTATAAGACTTTGAGATAGATGTGGAGAGTTTAAAAGCCACTTATACCTATTTTGTCCCAAAACAGGCTAAAACCAAGAAAACATTGCTTAGAAGCTGTAAACAGCTATGTTAGTGTTTCTGGGGTTAAAATGTGTCTTAATCAAATGCAACTAACTAAGTATAAGAGTTTGAGATGAATGTGGAGAGTTTAAAAGCCACTTATACCCATTTTGTCCCAAAACAGGCTAACACCAAGAAAACATTGCTTAGAAGCTGTAAACAGCTATGTTAGTGTTTATGGGGTTAGAATGTGTCTTAATCCAATGCAACTAACTAATTATAAGAGTTTGAGATAGATGTGGAGAGTTTAAAAGCCACTTATACCTATTTTGTCCCAAAACAGGCTAAAACCAAGAAAACATTGCTTAGAAGCTGTAAACAGCTATGTTAGTGTTTCTGGGGTTAAAATGTGTCTTAATCAAATGCAACTAACTAAGTATAAGAGTTTGAGATGAATGTGGAGAGTTTAAAAGCCACTTATACCCATTTTGTCCCAAAACAGGCTAACACCAAGAAAACATTGCTTAGAAGCTGTAAACAGCTATGTTAGTGTTTATGGGGTTAGAATGTGTCTTAATCCAATGCAACTAACTAATTATAAGAGTTTGAGATAGATGTGGAGAGTTTAAAAGCCACTTATACCCATTTTGTCCCAAAACAGGCTAAAACCATGAAAACATTGCTTAGAAGCTGTAAAGAGCTATGTTAGTGTTTATGGGGTTAAAATGTGTCTTAATCCAATGCAACTAACTAATTATAAGAGTTTAAGATAGATGTGAAGAGTTTAAAAGCCACTTATACCCATTTTGTCCCAAAACAGGCTAAAACCAAGAAAACATTGCTTAGAAGCTGTAAACAGCTATGTTAGTGTTTATGGGGTTAAAATGTGTCTTAATCCAATGCAACTAACTAATTATAAGAGTTTGAGATAGATGTGGAGAGTTTAAAAGCCACTTATACCCATTTTGTCCCAAAACAGGTTAAAACCAAGAAAACATTGCTTAGAAGCTGTAAACAGCTATGTTAGTGTTTCTGGGGTTAAAATGTGTCTTAATCAAATGCAACTAACTTAGTATAAGAGTTTGAGATGAATGCGGAGAGTTTAAAAGCCACTTATACCCATTTTGTCCCAAAACAGGCTAACACCAAGAAAACATTGCTTAGAAGCTGTAAACAGCTATGTTAGTGTTTATGGGGTTAGAATGTGTCTTAATCCAATGCAACTAACTAATTATAAGAGTTTGAGATAGATGTGGAGAGTTTAAAAGCCACTTATACCCTTTTTGTCCCAAAACAGGCTAAAACCAAGAAAACATTGCTTAGAAGCTGTAAACAGCTATGTTAGTGTTTATGGGGTTAAAAATGTGTCTTAATCCAATGCAACTAACTAATTATAAGACTTTAAGATAGATGTGGAGAGTTGATAAGCCACTTATATCCATTTTGTCCCAAAACAGGCTAAAACAAAGAAAACATTGCTTAGAAGCTGTAAATAGCTATGTTAGTGTTTCTGGGGTTAAAATGTGTCTTAATCCAATGCAACTAACTAATTATAAGACTTTAAGATAGATGTGGAGAGTTGATAAGCCACTTATATCCATTTTGTCCCAAAATAGGCTAAAACAAAGAAAACATTGCTTAGAAGCTGTAAATAGCTATGTTAGTGTTTCTGGGGTTAAAATGTGTCTTAATCCAATGCAACTGACTAGTTATAAGAGTTTGAGATAGATGTGGAGAGTTTAAAAGCCACATATACCCATTTTGTCCCAAAACAGGCTTATATTGATCAAGAGAATAAGCCTAAGGCAGCCATGGCCGTCCGTACAATTATGGGGCCGTCCGTACAACCAAGCAATAAGGCCGAGTCATGTAAGTGTGTAAAGACAATGAGGAGGCCTGCTCTCCTTAGGCCCATGAGAAGGATCTAGAATGTCGCTTGTAGCCGTTAGAGAGGAGGAACAAGTGGAGTCACGGGTTATGTTGTGTTTAAGGAGACTAGGACGGGTCACTATCACCGTTGGGATTAGTTCTATCTCTCTCCTTGTCCCTATCACTTATACGATCGGTTGGTAGAGGGTGTAGCCCTAATTTTCCCTTGATATATATAGGCTTTAGCCTACATTGTAATAGGTATTTTTTTCTTATGGAACAATAACCTAATCTTTTCTTCTTCCTCATTCTCTTTGTCTACCGATATCTCTCATCAATCTCTTGATTCTCTCCTTTATTCTACAAAGTCTTACATGGTATCAGAGCAAGTTCTTCGATTCTCTACAGTCTAATCTCATTCTCCTACTCATTTCTACACTCTAGTCTCCTTATCTTCGTTTCTTCTTACTCGCATCTCTTTTATTCTCCGGGTAAAAGCTTTACCCATCGGTCCATAGAAATCCGACCATGGAAAACGCCAAGCCCATTGTTTCACCGGTTGTCCTAAAGGGGACAAACTACTTGCTGTGGACAAGAACCACAAGAACCGCCCTTGGAGGTCGTGGCCTTTGGAGTCATGTCGAGTCCGACTATGTCCCAAAGAAAAACCCCAAAGGAGAGGACGCTTCCGAGGCGGAAGCGGAGGAAGAGAGCGAGAGGAAGGCCAAATGGTTCCAAGAAGACCAAGTTGTCCTATCTGTTCTCCAAAACTCTCTGGACACGCCTATCCTTGAGGCCTACTCATATTGCGAGACGGCCAAGGAACTGTGGGAAACACTTAAAGGCGTGTATGGTAATGTCTCTAACATGACTAGAGTCTTTGAGGTCAAGAAGGCCATAAATGATCTTAACCAAGATGATGTGGAGTTCACTAAGCATCTTGGTAAGTTCCGTGCACTATGGTCCGAGCTTGACATGTTGCGGCCAAGTACACTTGAGGCAAGTGTGCTAAACGAAAGAAAGGAGCAAGACAAAGTCTTCGGACTCCTACTTACCTTGAATCCGTCCTTCAACGACCTCTTGAAGCACATCCTAAGGGCAGAGAAGCTCCCCTCCTTTGAAGATATTTGCTCCCAAATTCAGAAAGAGCAAGGATCCCTTGATTTGTTTAGCGGTAAGGGGGAGCTTGCTTCGGCCAACAAAGGAATGTACAAGCAAGAGGAGAGGAAGTTGTTGGTGTGCGACCACTGCAAGAAGCGGGGTCATCTGAAAGACAAGTGCTGGGTTCTCCATCCTCATCTCAAGCCGGCCAAGTTCAAAGCCAACCTCTCAAAGGAAGCGGTTAGCGATAAAGGAGCCGGATCATCAAAGCAGGGAGATGAGGTGGCCATGACCGCAGCCTACGGAGATGTGGTGAGGAAGTCAGACCTTGAGGCTCTCATCCGCTCCATTGCTTCACTCAAGGAGTCTGGTATCTCTTTCTTTACTTCTAGGCCTAGCAAATCGCTTGTTATTGACTCGGGAGCCTCACATCATATGATTAGTAACCCTAGTTTAATTGACAACATAAAACCGGCCTTAGGAAATGTTGTTATTGCAAATGGAGAACAAATACCAGTAAAGGGAATAGGGGACTTGAAACTATTTGATAAAACCTCAAAAGCTTTCTTTATGCCTACCTTTACCTCCAATTTACTATCGGTTAAGAGGACCACAAATGATTTGAATTGTTATGCAATCTTTGGTCCTAACAATGTTTATTTTCAGGATATTGAGACTGGAAAGGTTCTTGGAGAAGGGCAAGGGAGTGGAGATCTCTATGTCCTAGAGAAAACCGATCCAAATTTATCCTCTACTAAGTCTTGTTTTGTTGTTGATTCGAATATGGTGTGGCATGCTAGGCTAGGCCACCCACATTCACGTGCTTTAGGGTTGATGTTTCCTAATATTTCTTTTGATAATTCTACTTGTGAACCTTGTATTCTTGGAAAACATTGCAAGTCTATCTTTCCTAAGTCAACTACTATTTATGAGAATTGTTTTGATTTAGTTCACTCAGATGTTTGGACATCACCATGCCTATCTAGAGATAATAACAAGTATTTTGTGACTTTTATTGATGAAAAATCAAAATACACTTGGATTACCTTGTTGCCATCTAAAGACAGAGTATTTGATGCCTTTATCAATTTTCAAAATTATGTGACTAATCACTTCAATGCTAAACTTAAGGTACTTAGGTCTGATAATGGGGGGGAATACACAAGTTGCAAGTTCAAAGAACATCTCTCCAAGCATGGCATTCTTCATCAAACTAGTTGTCCCTACACGCCACAACAAAATGGTGTGGCCGAGAGGAAGAACCGGCACCTCATGGAAGTGGCGCGGGCAATCATGTTCCATTCGAGTGTTCCTAAACGATATTGGGGTGATGCCGTGATGACTGCATGCTACCTAATCAACCGAACACCAACTAGAGTTCTTCATGACTTATCTCCATTTGAAGTACTAAACAAATTTAAACCATCTCTTGATCACTTACGAGTTTTCGGCTGTATTTGTTTTGTGTTAGTACCAGGAGAGCAAAGGAGTAAGCTGGATGCCAAAAGTACAAAGTGTATGTTCATTGGCTACTCCACCACACAAAAGGGGTACAAATGTTATGATCCGGCCACAAGTCGACTATATGTCTCTCGAGATGTCCGGTTTCTAGAACATGTGGGCTACCATGACAAGAGGGATTGGAACAGCCTTAAAGATCTCTCTCACTCATCTAATGACCGAGCTTCGAGTCTACGGTTCCTTCTTGATCACCTTGGTAACCCATCTCCACCAACGGGTGCCGTGCGGCCAACACTAAGTCAAATTTCTACCGATGGTGGGTCTGACCAAGGAGATGCAAATGACAATGGTTCAGCCCAAGATGATGAATCTCTCGAGTCTGGCCTACCCATAACCGGTGTTCTCGTCCCTGGCCCTACAACGGACACGCATGCTCCGGCGGCGGCCTCTACCGAGGAAAACACGGAGACGGCTCCTACGGACGGTACGTCCACCGTGTTGCCTAGCGTGGATCCACTTCCGGCACCAGTCCTGCGTCGGAGCACCAGACCTCGATCGGATCCCTCCACTTGGAAGAACAAGCGTGTCTATTACAACAGCCAAGCTGTCGCTCATCCCATTCAGTCCGTTTGTTCCCTTGAGCTGTTACCTGCTGATCACCAAGCTTTCTTCGGCCAAGTGGACGCCAATTGGATCCCGCAGACATATGATGAAGCCAAGGAACATCAATGTTGGTTAGATGCGGTCAAGGATGAAACTGGCGCCATGATCCGGAATCATACGTGGGACGAATCGGATCTTCCTCAAGGCAAGCGGGCAGTTAGCTCCAAATGGGTGTTTACCATAAAGTATTTGAGCAATGGTGACATTGAACGGCATAAAGCCAGGTTAGTGGCCCGTGGCTTCACCCAAACCTATGGCGCGGACTACACGGACACCTTTGCACCCGTGGCCAAGCTCCATACGGTTCGGGTTGTGCTGTCTCTTGCTGTCAACCTCTCATGGGACTTATGGCAGATGGATGTGAAGAACGCCTTCCTTCAAGGTGAACTTGATGAAGAAGTGTACATGACGCCTCCTCCCGGCCTTGAAGACACGGTTACACCCGGAAAAGTCTTGAGGCTACGTAAGGCCATCTATGGCCTTAAGCAGTCCCCACGAGCGTGGTACCACAAACTAAGCTCCACTCTCAAGACTGATGGTTTTACGCGATCGGAGGCTGATCATACTCTCTTCACGCGTCGCACCTCTATTGGTTGGGTGGTGGTGCTCATATACGTCGATGACATCATCGTGACTGGTGATGATAAGGCGGCAATTCAGGACACCAAGGACTCTCTCAAGTCGGTATTTGACATCAAGGACCTTGGGGAACTCAAATACTTTCTTGGTATTGAGATTTGTCGCTCACCGGAAGGACTCTTCCTCTCACAACGCAAGTATACTCTTGACTTGTTAGAGGAGACTGGCAAGCTTGGTGTGTCTCCGGTTGCTACGCCCCTTGATGAAGATTACCAGCTCAAGCGAAAGGGGGAGAGCTTACGGGCAAAAGAAGGCCGACCTAAGGAACCAATGGACGAGCCATTCTTAGACGTCACACGCTACCGCCGGCTTGTAGGTAAGCTGATATACCTTACTATCACACGACCTGACATATCCTACGCTGTGAATCAGGTTAGCCAACATATGAAGGCACCAAGCAAGTACCAATGGAGTCAAGTCGAAAGGATCCTAAGCTATCTCAAGGGTAGTCCGGGTCAAGGTATTTGGATGGGCAAGAATGACAACACCGAAATCGTTGGCTATTGTGATGCGGATTACAATGGCGACACGCTGGATAGGAGATCCACCACTGGGTACTGCACGTTTGTTGGAGGCAACTTGGTTACATGGAGGTCTAAGAAACAAAAGGTGGTTTCATGCTCTAGCGCCGAGGCCGAGTATAGAGCTATGAGGAAGCTCACTAACGAGATGACATGGCTGAAGGGCCTACTCAAGGACTTAGGCATCGAGACAAAGCAGCCCATGACCATGCACTGCGACAATGAAGCGGCTATCCACATTGCCACAAACTCAGTCTTTCATGAGAGGACCAAGCACATAGAAAGCGATTGCCACAAGGTGAGAGAGAAGATTGAAGAAGGAGTGGTGTTACCATGCCACACAAGGAGTCAAGATCAGCTAGCTGACATCTTCACCAAGTCTGCAAGCTCCAAGGTTTGTGATCACATCTACAGCAAACTTGGACTTGTAGACATTACACGGCCATGATCAAGCTTCCCTAATCCGTGGACAGCACACTCTTTTTCCCTTGACTTGGTTTTGTCCCATGAGGTTTTCTAAGTCAAGGTTTTTAATGAGGTGCTGCTTCACGGGTTCCAAGCTTAGCCATTTCACTCGGCTAAGCTTGAGGGGGAGTATTGATCAAGAGAATAAGCCTAAGGCAGCCATGGCCGTCCGTACAATTATGGGGCCGTCCGTACAACCAAGCAATAAGGCCGAGTCATGTAAGTGTGTAAAGACAATGAGGAGGCCTGCTCTCCTTAGGCCCATGAGAAGGATCTAGAATGTCGCTTGTAGCCGTTAGAGAGGAGGAACAAGTGGAGTCACGGGTTATGTTGTGTTTAAGGAGACTAGGACGGGTCACTATCACCGTTGGGATTAGTTCTATCTCTCTCCTTGTCCCTATCACTTATACGATCAGTTGGTAGAGGGTGTAGCCCTAATTTTCCCTTGATATATATAGGCTTTAGCCTACATTGTAATAGGTATTTTTTCTTATGGAACAATAACCTAATCTTTTCTTCTTCCTCATTCTCTTTGTCTACCGATATCTCTCATCAATCTCTTGATTCTCTCCTTTATTCTACAAAGTCTTACAGCTTACACCAAGAAAACATTGCTTAGAAGCTGTAAACAGCTATGTTAGTGTTTATGGGGTTAAAATGTGTCTTAATCCAATGCAACTAACTAATTATAAGACTTTGAGATAGATGTGGAGAGTTTATAAGCCACGTATATCCATTTTGTCCCAAAACAGGCTAAAACCAAAAAAACATTACTTAGAAGCTGTAAACAGCTATGTTAGTATTTATGGGGTTAAAATGTGTCTTAATCCAATGCAACTAACTAATTATAAGAGTTTGAGATAGATGTGGAGAGTTTAAAAGCCACTTATACCCATTTTGTCCCAAAATAGGCTAACACCAAGAAAACATTGCTTAGAAACTGTAAACAGCTATGTTAGTGTTTATGGGGTTAGAATGTGTCTTAATCCAATGCAACTAACTAATTATAAGACTTTGAGATAGATGTGGAGAGTTTAAAAGCCACTTATACCTATTTTGTCCCAAAACAGGCTAAAACCAAGAAAACATTGCTTAGAAGCTGTAAACAGCTATGTTAGTGTTTCTGGGGTTAAAATGTGTCTTAATCAAATGCAACTAACTAAGTATAAGAGTTTGAGATGAATGTGGAGAGTTTAAAAGCCACTTATACCCATTTTGTCCCAAAACAGGCTAACACCAAGAAAACATTGCTTAGAAGCTGTAAACAGCTATGTTAGTGTTTATGGGGTTAGAATGTGTCTTAATCCAATGCAACTAACTAATTATAAGAGTTTGAGATAGATGTGGAGAGTTTAAAAGCCACTTATACCTATTTTGTCCCAAAACAGGCTAAAACCAAGAAAACATTGCTTAGAAGCTGTAAACAGCTATGTTAGTGTTTCTGGGGTTAAAATGTGTCTTAATCAAATGCAACTAACTAAGTATAAGAGTTTGAGATGAATGTGGAGAGTTTAAAAGCCACTTATACCCATTATAATTTGGGATCTTGATCACCATGTCCGTACAAGTCAACGTCCGTACAAGTCAACGACCGTTCTCTCTCATCGGGCCAACCATACCATCTCGTGTAGAAGCCCACTTGAAGTCTTCTAAGGCTTGTATGAGACAACCAAGTCTCTAGATCCTTCTCCTACCGACCGTTGGAGTTTGTGTGCAAGTGGGAAGATATTTCAACTCACAAGTCACATGTTATGTTAAGAAGGAAGGATGTCACTTTCAGTCATGTAAAGCGTGTATAGGATCCCATAGGAATATGCTGTTTAATTTGTCTATAATTAGGATGTATCTAGGTTCTTTTTCAAGTAAGAAGTTTGATTCTTCTTCTATACTCTCTCTCTTACACTTCCATACTCTCTTCTACTCTCTCGTGCGAACACTCTCAAACTCACTCGATCTCTACACTCTCTCGTTTCTAAACTTACATGGTATCAGAGCCTTGTGGTTCCTCTCGTTAAACTCTTCATTCACTCTACTTTCTTCCGCAACTCGTTCATTCAATCTCTTGAGTTTTTTTTTTTTTCTTTAACCGTTGGGTAAACTTATTGACCATTGGACAAAACTCCATGGAAAGCACCAAAACCTTGGTTGTTCCAGTTACTCTCAAAGGAGAGAACTATTTGTTGTGGGCAAGGACCACAAAGACGGCGCTATGTGGCCGAGGGCTTTGGACCCATGTGACAACAAGTGAAGCTCCGAAGGGCGAGCCGACTGAAGACGGCAAAGTTGTGGCCACAAGTGGTGAAGAAAAGTGGTTTCAAGAAGACCAAAGTGTTCTCGCCATCATACAAAACTCTCTCGATGCTCCAATACTCGAGGCCTACTCGTATTGTGAAACGGCCAAGGATCTATGGGATACCTTGCAAAACGTCTTTGGTAACACTACCAATTTAAGCCGAGTCTTTGAGATCAAGAGAGCCATCAACAACCTAAGCCAAGAAGACATGGAGTTCACCAAACACTTTGGGAAGTTTAGGTCCCTTTGGGCTGAGCTTGAGATGCTTAGGCCAGCGACTCTTGATCCGGCAATCTTGAATGAGAGGCGTGAACAAGACAAGGTGTTCGGCCTCCTCCTTACGCTGAATCCATCTTACAACGATCTTATCAAGCATATCTTGAGGTCGGACAAGCTTCCCAGCCTGGAGGAAGTGTGTAGTCAGATTCAAAAGGAGCATGGTTCCATGGGGTTGTTTGGTAACAAGGGGGAGCTTGTAACCGCCAACCAAGCTGATGTAGCGACCGCAAACAAGGGCTACTATCGAGGAGATAACAAGAAAGAACCAGTGTGTCACCACTGCAAGAAGCCGGGCCATTTCAAGAATGAGTGTTGGATTCTCCACCCACACCTCCGAGTAAACCGACCAATGAACCACCGTGGAGCACCAAGAGCTCATCAAGCGAGTGTGGAGCCATTGGTTGCTGAACTGAACCCTCGAGCTCCGGATATGAATGGAACTGCCCTGGCTGCCTCGTCGGACCTCGTGAGGAAGTCTGATCTTGATGCGCTCATTAAGGCACTCAAAGAAAATTCCGGTAACTCTTATCTTGCCTTGAATCAAACTAAACCGCTCATAGTTGATTCCGGTGCTTCTCACCACATGATTAGTGATTCTAGGTTAATGAGTGATATTAAACCGGCTAGTGGTAATGTTGTGATAGCAAATGGTGAGAAAGTGCCAGTTAAAGGCATTGGAAACTTGAAATTATTTGATAAAGATACTAAAGCGTTCTATATGCCAAATTTTACTTCCAACTTGCTATCAGTTAAGAGAGCCACTACTGATTTGAATTGTTATGCAATATTTGGTCCTAACAAGGTTCATTTTCAGGATATTGAGACAAGTAAGGTCCTTGGTCAAGGAGGTTCCAAGGGTGATCTCTATATGCTTGAGGACTTGAATTTATCTGCTTCTTGTTTTAATTCGGTTGTTGTTAAACCTAGTGATTCTATTTTACATGCTAGGCTAGGACATCCTCACACTAGAGCTTTAGCTTTAATGTTCCCTAATATTTCTTTTCAAAATGATGGGTGTGAGGCTTGTATTCTTGGTAAACATTGCAAGGCTGTTTTTCCTAAATCTATTACTATTTATGAAAAATGTTTTGATTTGGTTCATTCTGATGTTTGGACATCCCCTTGCTTATCTAGAGAAAATCAAAAGTATTTTGTGACTTTTATTGATGAAAAATCAAAATATACTTGGATAACTTTGCTTCCTTCTAAGGATAGAGTTCTTGAAGCTTTTACTAGCTTTCAAAATTATGTTACTAACCACTATCATGCCAAGATTAAAATTTTGAGATCAGATAATGGTGGAGAATACACAAGCCATGCCTTTAAGCAATATCTAGCCGAACATGGAATTCTTCATCAAACTAGCTGTCCATACACACCACAACAAAATGGGGTGGCTGAAAGGAAGAATAGGCATCTCATGGAGGTAGCAAGGTCCATGATGTTCCATACAAGAGTTCCAAAACGCTTTTGGGGAGATGCCGTGCTCACAGCTTGTTATCTTATCAACCGCACACCAACAAAAATACTCAACGACTTGTCTCCATTTGAGGTATTGAACAATGAAAAGCCTAACTTTGATCATTTACGAGTATTTGGTTGTGTTTGCTATGTGTTGCGACCAGGTGAACTAAGAGACAAGCTTGATGCTAAGAGTACTAAGGCAATGTTTATCGGCTATTCTACAACTCAAAAAGGATATAAGTGCTATGACTCGGAGACAAGAAGAGTTCTTGTGTCTCGTGATGTCAAGTTTGTGGAGTCACAAGGATTTTATGATGAGAAGAACTGGGATGAACTTCGCAATCTCTCGACCTCTTCTTCCGATCGGACACGCAACCTCCGGGTGATCCTTGAGAGGCTAGGTATTGAGAATGATCGGATCACCAACGCGCCGGCCAGTCAAGCATCACCAGAACAACCTGAGCCATTCCCTGAGCCCGACCTTGATCCACCCACTTCTCATACCAACGACGAAACTGAGTTGCCCACGGATTCGACCGAACTACCCGGAGACAACAATGATGTGCCATCCGAGGAACCGGCTGAGCAGCTTGAAGAAATTATTACACTAGGCAGAGCTAGCTCAGAGGCGGGAACTATAGTTCCTCTTCGACGTAGCCAACGTCTCAAGTTTCCCCCATCTAACTGGAAGAACACTAGAGTGTACTACAACAACATGGTCGTCGCACACCCAATTCAAGCTGTATGCACGCTGGCACACTTTCCGATGGAACATCAAGTGTTCCTTGGCCAAATTGACCAGCATTGGGTTCCCAAGACATATGATGAGGCCAAGGACCACAAGGTGTGGCGAGACGCAGTTGATGCCGAGAACACGGCCATGGTGCAAAATCACACATGGGACGAATCAGACTTACCCAAGGGCAAGAAGGCTGTGACGTCTCGGTATATCTTCACTATCAAGTATAAGAGCAATGGGGAGATTGAACGCTACAAGGCCAGACTTGTAGCTCGTGGTTTTACGCAAACGTATGGGGAGGATTACAAAGATACGTTTGCTCCGGTGGCCAAATTACACACAGTTCGAGTTGTTCTCTCCTTGGCCACAAACTTGGATTGGGATCTATGGCAAATGGATGTGAAGAATGCGTTCTTGCAAGGAGAACTTGAAGATGAGGTCTACATGCGGCCACCGCCTGGTCTAGAGGACACCATAGGCCCGGGAAAGGTGCTGAAGCTCAACAAGGCAATATATGGCCTTAAACAATCGCCTAGAGCATGGTACCACAAGTTGAGCACAACCTTACTTGGGAAAGGTTTTCGCAAATCAGAATCGGATCATACTCTCTTCACACTACCAAGTGACAAAGGTATAGTGGTCATTCTAGTATATGTTGATGATATCATCATATCTGGAAGTGACAAGGTAGGTATTCAAGAAGCTAAAGAGTTTCTTAAGTCAGTTTTTGATATTAAAGACCTTGGAGAACTTAAGTATTTTCTTGGTATAGAAGTGTATAGGTCTGATGAAGGATTGTTTTTATCACAAAGAAAGTATGCTCTTGACCTCTTAAGTGAAGCAGGAAAACTTGGATCAAAAGCAGTGACCACACCTCTTGAAGAAAACTACAAGACAGCCGGAAAGGGGGAGCCTCCATTCGAAGATGTCACGCGATATAGGCGTCTAGTGGGTAAGCTCATATATTTAACTATCACTAGGCCTGATCTTTGTTTTGCTGTGAACCAGGTAAGCCAACACATGCAAAACCCAACTAGACACCACTGGAACATGGTGAACCGAATCCTTAAGTACATCAAGGGAGCTCCGGGACAAGGCATATGGATGGGAAGGAACAAGAGCACCGAGTTGATAGGATATTGTGACTCTGATTACGCCGGAGACCATGGGGATCGTCGCTCAACCACCGGATACTGCACGTTCTTGGGAGGAAACTTAGTCACATGGAAGAGCAAGAAACAAAAGGTTGTCTCGTTATCTAGTGCGGAGTCCGAGTATAGAGCCATGAGGAAGTTAACAACCGAGCTCATGTGGCTTAAGGCACTATTGAAGGATCTTGGAGTTGAATCATCAAAGCCTATCACTATGCATTGTGATAACGAAGCAGCCATCCACATAGCCACCAATTCCGTGTTTCACGAGAGAACAAAACACATAGAGGTCGATTGCCACAAGGTGCGAGAGCAGATTCAGCTAGGCGTCACACTCCCATGTCATACAGACAGCAAAGAGCAACTAGCCGACATTTTCACAAAGGCGGCCAGCCCACAAGTGTGCGAATACATTCACCCTCGGCTAGGACTCATGGACCTCACCAAACCTTGAGATCCTACGCTCTTTTTCCCTTAAGTATAATTTTTTCCCAAGTGGTTTTATATACTAAGGTTTTTAATGAGGTAGGTGATCAATGGTTCAAGCTTATGTCATAGGGTCCAATGACTAAAGCTTGAGGGGGAGTATAATTTGGGATCTTGATCACCATGTCCGTACAAGTCAACGTCCGTACAAGTCAACGACCGTTCTCTCTCATCGGGCCAACCATACCATCTCGTGTAGAAGCCCACTTGAAGTCTTCTAAGGCTTGTATGAGACAACCAAGTCTCTAGATCCTTCTCCTACCGACCGTTGGAGTTTGTGTGCAAGTGGGAAGATATTTCAACTCACAAGTCACATGTTATGTTAAGAAGGAAGGATGTCACTTTCAGTCATGTAAAGCGTGTATAGGATCCCATAGGAATATGCTGTTTACTTTGTCTATAATTAGGATGTATCTAGGTTCTTTTTCAAGTAAGAAGTTTGATTCTTCTTCTATACTCTCTCTCTTACACTTCCATACTCTCTTCTACTCTCTCGTGCGAACACTCTCAAACTCACTCGATCTCTACACTCTCTCGTTTCTAAACTTACACCCATTTTGTCCCAAAACAGGCTAACACCAAGAAAACATTGCTTAGAAGCTGTAAACAGCTATGTTAGTGTTTATGGGGTTAGAATGTGTCTTAATCCAATGCAACTAACTAATTATAAGAGTTTGAGATAGATGTGGAGAGTTTAAAAGCCACTTATACCCATTTTGTCCCAAAACAGGCTAAAACCATGAAAACATTGCTTAGAAGCTGTAAAGAGCTATGTTAGTGTTTATGGGGTTAAAATGTGTCTTAATCCAATGCAACTAACTAATTATAAGAGTTTAAGATAGATGTGAAGAGTTTAAAAGCCACTTATACCCATTTTGTCCCAAAACAGGCTAAAACCAAGAAAACATTGCTTAGAAGCTGTAAACAGCTATGTTAGTGTTTATGGGGTTAAAATGTGTCTTAATCCAATGCAACTAACTAATTATAAGAGTTTGAGATAGATGTGGAGAGTTTAAAAGCCACTTATACCCATTTTGTCCCAAAACAGGTTAAAACCAAGAAAACATTGCTTAGAAGCTGTAAACAGCTATGTTAGTGTTTCTGGGGTTAAAATGTGTCTTAATCAAATGCAACTAACTTAGTATAAGAGTTTGAGATGAATGCGGAGAGTTTAAAAGCCACTTATACCCATTTTGTCCCAAAACAGGCTAACACCAAGAAAACATTGCTTAGAAGCTGTAAACAGCTATGTTAGTGTTTATGGGGTTAGAATGTGTCTTAATCCAATGCAACTAACTAATTATAAGAGTTTGAGATAGATGTGGAGAGTTTAAAAGCCACTTATACCCTTTTTGTCCCAAAACAGGCTAAAACCAAGAAAACATTGCTTAGAAGCTGTAAACAGCTATGTTAGTGTTTATGGGGTTAAAAATGTGTCTTAATCCAATGCAACTAACTAATTATAAGACTTTAAGATAGATGTGGAGAGTTGATAAGCCACTTATATCCATTTTGTCCCAAAACAGGCTAAAACAAAGAAAACATTGCTTAGAAGCTGTAAATAGCTATGTTAGTGTTTCTGGGGTTAAAATGTGTCTTAATCCAATGCAACTGACTAGTTATAAGAGTTTGAGATAGATGTGGAGAGTTTAAAAGCCACTTATACCCATTTTGTCCCAAAACAGGCTAACACCAAGAAAACATTGCTTAGAAGCTGTAAACAGCTATGTTAGTGTTTATGGGGTTAAAATGTGTCTTAATCCAATGCAACTAACTAATTATAAGACTTTGCGATAGATGTGGAGAGTTTAAAAGCCACTTATACCTATTTTGTCCGAAAACAGTCTAAAACCAAGAAAACATTGCTTAGAAGCACTAAACAGCTATGTTAGTGTTTATGGGGTTAAAATGTGTCTTAATCCAATGCAACTAACTAATTATAAGACTTTGAGATAGATGTGGAGAGTTTATAAGCCACTTATATCCATTTTGTCCCAAAATAGGCTAAAACCAAGAAAACATTACTTAGAAGCTGTAAACAGCTACGTTAGTATTTATGGGGTTAAAATGTGTCTTAATCCAATGCAACTAACTAATTATAAGAGTTTGAGATAGATGTGGAGAGTTTAAAAGCCACTTATACCCATTTTGTCCCAAAATAGGCTAACACCAAGAAAACATTGCTTAGAAGCTGTAAACAGCTATGTTAGTGTTTATGGGGTTAGAATGTGTCTTAATCCAATGCAACTAACTAATTATAAGACTTTGAGATAGATGTGGAGAGTTTAAAAGCCACTTATACCTATTTTGTCCCAAAACAGGCTAAAACCAAGAAAACATTGCTTAGAAGCTGTAAACAGCTATGTTAGTGTTTCTGGGGTTAAAATGTGTCTTAATCAAATGCAACTAACTAAGTATAAGAGTTTGAGATGAATGTGGAGAGTTTAAAAGCCACTTATACCCATATTGTCCCAAAACAGGCTAACACCAAAAAACATTGCTTAGAAGCTGTAAACAGCTATGTTAGTGTTTATGGGGTTAAAATGTGTCTTAATCCAATACAACTAACTAATTATAAGAGTTTGAGATAGATGTGGAGAGTTTAAAAGCCACTTATACCCATTTTGTCCCAAAACAGGCTAACAGCAAGAAAACATTGCTTAGTAGCTGTAAACAGATATGTTAGTGTTTATGGGGTTAAAATGTGTCTTAATCCAATGCAACTAACTAAGTATAAGAGTTTGAGATAGATGTGGAGAGTTTAAAAGCCACTTATACCCATTTTGTCCCAAAACAGGCTAACACCAAGAAAACATTGCTTAGAAGCTGTAAACAGCTATGTTAGTGTTTATGGGGTTAGAATGTGTCTTAATCCAATGCAACTAACTAATTATAAGAGTTTGAGATAGATGTGGAGAGTTTAAAAGCCACTTATACCTATTTTGTCCCAAAACAGGCTAAAACCAAGAAAACATTGCTTAGAAGCTGTAAACAGCTATGTTAGTGTTTCTGGGGTTAAAATGTGTCTTAATCAAATGCAACTAACTAAGTATAAGAGTTTGAGATGAATGTGGAGAGTTTAAAAGCCACTTATACCCATTTTGTCCCAAAACAGGCTAACACCAAGAAAACATTGCTTAGAAGCTGTAAACAGCTATGTTAGTGTTTATGGGGTTAGAATGTGTCTTAATCCAATGCAACTAACTAATTATAAGAGTTTGAGATAGATGTGGAGAGTTTAAAAGCCACTTATACCTATTTTGTCCCAAAACAGGCTAAAACCAAGAAAACATTGCTTAGAAGCTGTAAACAGCTATGTTAGTGTTTCTGGGGTTAAAATGTGTCTTAATCAAATGCAACTAACTAAGTATAAGAGTTTGAGATGAATGTGGAGAGTTTAAAAGCCACTTATACCCATTTTGTCCCAAAACAGGCTAACACCAAGAAAACATTGCTTAGAAGCTGTAAACAGCTATGTTAGTGTTTATGGGGTTAGAATGTGTCTTAATCCAATGCAACTAACTAATTATAAGAGTTTGAGATAGATGTGGAGAGTTTAAAAGCCACTTATACCCATTTTGTCCCAAAACAGGCTAAAACCATGAAAACATTGCTTAGAAGCTGTAAAGAGCTATGTTAGTGTTTATGGGGTTAAAATGTGTCTTAATCCAATGCAACTAACTAATTATAAGAGTTTAAGATAGATGTGAAGAGTTTAAAAGCCACTTATACCCATTTTGTCCCAAAACAGGCTAAAACCAAGAAAACATTGCTTAGAAGCTGTAAACAGCTATGTTAGTGTTTATGGGGTTAAAATGTGTCTTAATCCAATGCAACTAACTAATTATAAGAGTTTGAGATAGATGTGGAGAGTTTAAAAGCCACTTATACCCATTTTGTCCCAAAACAGGCTAAAACCAAGAAAACATTGCTTAGAAGCTGTAAACAGCTATGTTAGTGTTTCTGGGGTTAAAATGTGTCTTAATCAAATGCAACTAACTTAGTATAAGAGTTTGAGATGAATGCGGAGAGTTTAAAAGCCACTTATACCCATTTTGTCCCAAAACAGGCTAACACCAAGAAAACATTGCTTAGAAGCTGTAAACAGCTATGTTAGTGTTTATGGGGTTAGAATGTGTCTTAATCCAATGCAACTAACTAATTATAAGAGTTTGAGATAGATGTGGAGAGTTTAAAAGCCACTTATACCCTTTTTGTCCCAAAACAGGCTAAAACCAAGAAAACATTGCTTAGAAGCTGTAAACAGCTATGTTAGTGTTTATGGGGTTAAAAATGTGTCTTAATCCAATGCAACTAACTAATTATAAGACTTTAAGATAGATGTGGAGAGTTGATAAGCCACTTATATCCATTTTGTCCCAAAACAGGCTAAAACAAAGAAAACATTGCTTAGAAGCTGTAAATAGCTATGTTAGTGTTTCTGGGGTTAAAATGTGTCTTAATCCAATGCAACTGACTAGTTATAAGAGTTTGAGATAGATGTGGAGAGTTTAAAAGCCACTTATACCCATTTTGTCCCAAAACAGGCTAACACCAAGAAAACATTGCTTAGAAGCTGTAAACAGCTATGTTAGTGTTTATGGGGTTAAATTGTGTCTTAATCCAATGCAACTAACTAATTATAAGACTTTGCGATAGATGTGGAGAGTTTAAAAGCCACTTATACCTATTTTGTCCGAAAACAGTCTAAAACCAAGAAAACATTGCTTAGAAGCACTAAACAGCTATGTTAGTGTTTATGGGGTTAAAATGTGTCTTAATCCAATGCAACTAACTAATTATAAGACTTTGAGATAGATGTGGAGAGTTTATAAGCCACTTATATCCATTTTGTCCCAAAATAGGCTAAAACCAAGAAAACATTACTTAGAAGCTGTAAACAGCTACGTTAGTATTTATGGGGTTAAAATTATTCTTAATCCAATGCAACTAACTAATTATAAGAGTTTGAGATAGATGTGGAGAGTTTAAAAGCCACTTATACCCATTTTGTCCCAAAATAGGCTAACACCAAGAAAACATTGCTTAGAAGCTGTAAACAGCTATGTTAGTGTTTATGGGGTTAGAATGTGTCTTAATCCAATGCAACTAACTAATTATAAGACTTTGAGATAGATGTGGAGAGTTTAAAAGCCACTTATACCTATTTTGTCCCAAAACAGGCTAAAACCAAGAAAACATTGCTTAGAAGCTGTAAACAGCTATGTTAGTGTTTCTGGGGTTAAAATGTGTCTTAATCAAATGCAACTAACTAAGTATAAGAGTTTGAGATGAATGTGGAGAGTTTAAAAGCCACTTATACCCATATTGTCCCAAAAGAGGCTAACACCAAAAAACATTGCTTAGAAGCTGTAAACAGCTATGTTAGTGTTTATGGGGTTAAAATGTGTCTTAATCCAATACAACTAACTAATTATAAGAGTTTGAGATAGATGTGGAGAGTTTAAAAGCCACTTATACCCATTTTGTCCCAAAACAGGCTAAAACCAAGAAAACATTGCTTAGAAGCTGTAAAGAGCTATGTTAGTGTTTATGGGGTTAAAATGTGTCTTAATCCAATGCAACTAACTAATTATAAGACTTTGCGATAGATGAAGAGAGTTTAAAAGCCACTTATACCTATTTTGTCCGAAAACAGTCTAAAACCAAGAAAACATTGCTTAGAAGCACTAAACAGCTATGTTAGTGTTTATGGGGTTAAAATGTGTCTTAATCCAATGCAACTAACTAATTATAAGACTTTGAGATAGATGTGGAGAGTTTATAAGCCACTTATATCCATTTTGTCCCAAAACAGGCTAAAACCAAGAAAACATTGCTTAGAAGCTGTAAACAGCTATGTTAGTGTTTCCTGGGGTTAAAATGTGTCTTAATCAAATGCAACTAACTAAGTATAAGAGTTTGAGATGAATGTGGAGAGTTTAAAAGCCACTTATAACCATTTTGTCCCAAAACAGGCTAACACCAAGAAAACATTGCTTAGAAGCTGTAAACAGCTATGTTAGTGTTTATGGGGTTAGAATGTGTCTTAATCCAATGCAACTAACTAATTATAAGAGTTTGAGATAGATGTGGAGAGTTTAAAAGCCACTTATACCCATTTTGTCCCAAAACAGGCTAAAACCAAGAAAACATTGCTTAGAAGCTGTAAACAGCTATGTTAGTGTTTATGGGGTTAAAATGTGTTTTAATCCAATGCAACTAACTAATTATAAGACTTTCAGATAGATGTGGAGAGTTGATAAGCCACTTATATCCATTTTGTCCCAAAACAGGCTAAAACCAAGAAAACATTGCTTAGAAGCTGTAAACAGCTATGTTAGTGTTTATGGGGTTAAAATGTGTATTAATCCAATGCAACTAACTAATTATAAGACTTTGTGATAGATGTGGAGAGTTTAAAAGCCACTTATACCCATTTTGTCCCAAAACAGGCTAACACCAAGAAAACATTGCTTAGAAGTTGTAAACAGCTATGTTAGTGTTTATGGGGTTAGAATGTGTCTTAATCCAATGCAACTCACTAATTATAAGAGTTTGAGATAGATGTGAAGAGTTTAAAAGCCACTTATACCCATTTTGTCCCAAAACAGGCTAAAACCAAGAAAACATTGCTTAGAAGCTGTAAAGAGCTATGTTAGTGTTTATGGGGTTAAAATGTGTCTTAATCCAATGCAACTAACTAATTATAAGAGTTCGAGATAGATGTGGAGAGTTTAAAAGCCACTTATTCCCATTTTGTCCCAATAGAGGCTAAAACCAAGAAAACATTGCTTAGTAACTGTAAATAGCTATGTTAGGATTTCTGGGTTAAAATGTGTATTAATCCAATGCAACTAACTAAGTATAAGAGTTTGAGATAGATGTGGAGAGTTTAAAAGCCACTTATACCCATTTTGTCCCAAAACAGGCTAAAACCAAGAAAACATTGCTTAGATGTAAACAGCTATGTTAGTGTTTATGGGGTTAAAATGTGTCTTAATACAATGCAACTAACTAATTATAAGAGTTTAAGATAGATGTGGAGAGTTTAAAAGCCATATACCCTTTTTGTCCCAAAACAAGCTAAACCAAGAAAACATTGCTTAGAAGCTGTAAACAGCTATGTTAGTGTTTATGGTGTTAAAATGTGTCTTAATCCAATGCAACTAACTAATTATAAGACTTTCAGATAGATGTGGAGAGTTGATAAGCCACTTATATCCATTTTGTCCCAAAACAGGCTAAAACCAAGAAAACATTGCTTAGAAGCACTAAACAGCTATGTTAGTGTTTATGGGGTTAAAATGTGTCTTAATCCAATGCAACTAACTAATTATAAGAGTTTGAGATAGATGTGGAGAGTTTAAAAGTCACTTATACCCATTTTGTCCCAAAACAGGCTAAAACCAAGAAAACATTGCTTAGAAGCTGTAAACAGCTATGTTAGTGTTTCTGGAGTTAAAATGTGTCTTAATCCAATGCAACTAACTAATTATAAGAGTTTGAGATAGATGTGGAGAGTTTAAAAGCCACTTATACCCATTTTGCCCCAAAACAGGCTAACAGCAAGAAAACATTGCTTAGTAGCTGTAAACAGCTATGTTAGTGTTTATGGGGTTAAAATGTGTCTTAATCCAATGCAACTAACTAAGTATAAGAGTTTGAGATAGATGTGGAGAGTTTAAAAGCCACTGATACCCATTTTGTCCCAAAACAGGCTAAAACCAAGAAAACATTGCTTAGAAGCTGTAAACAGCTATGTTAGTGTTTATGGGGTTAAAATGTGTCTTAAATTAATGCAACTAACTAATTATAAGAGTTTAAGATAGATGTGGAGAGTTTAAAAACCACTTATACCCATTTTGTCCCAAAACAGGCTAAAACCAAGAAAACATTGCTTAGAAGCTGTAAACATCTATGTTAGTGTTTATGGGGTTAAAATGTATCTTAATCCAATGCAACTAACTAATTATAAGAGTTTGAGATAGATGTGGAGAGTTTAAAAGCCACTTATACCCATTTTGTCCCAAAACAGGCTAAAACCAAGAAAACATTGCTTAGAAGCTGTAAACAGCTATGTTAGTGTTTCTGGGGTTAAAATGTGTCTTAATCAAATGCAACTAACTAAGTATAAGAGTTTGAGATGAATGTGGAGAGTTTAAAAGCCACTTATACCCATTTTGTCCCAAAACAGGCTAACACCAAGAAAACATTGCTTAGAAGCTGTAAACAGCTATGTTAGTGTTTATGGGGTTAGAATGTGTCTTAAATTAATGCAACTAACTAATTATAAGAGTTTGAGATAGATGTGAAGAGTTTAAAAGCCACTTATACCCATTTTGTCCCAAAACAGGCTAAAACCAAGAAAACATTGCTTAGAAGCTGTAAACAGCTATGTTAGTGTTTCTATAATTTGGGATCTTGATCACCATGTCCGTACAAGTCAACGTCCGTACAAGTCAACGACCGTTCTCTCTCATCGGGCCAACCATACCATCTCGTGTAGAAGCCCACTTGAAGTCTTCTAAGGCTTGTATGAGACAACCAAGTCTCTAGATCCTTCTCCTACCGACCGTTGGAGTTTGTGTGCAAGTGGGAAGATATTTCAACTCACAAGTCACATGTTATGTTAAGAAGGAAGGATGTCACTTTCAGTCATGTAAAGCGTGTATAGGATCCCATAGGAATATGCTGTTTACTTTGTCTATAATTAGGATGTATCTAGGTTCTTTTTCAAGTAAGAAGTTTGATTCTTCTTCTATACTCTCTCTCTTACACTTCCATACTCTCTTCTACTCTCTCGTGCGAACACTCTCAAACTCACTCGATCTCTACACTCTCTCGTTTCTAAACTTACATGGTATCAGAGCCTTGTGGTTCCTCTCGTTAAACTCTTCATTCACTCTACTTTCTTCCGCAACTCGTTCATTCAATCTCTTGAGTTTTTTTTCTTTAACCGTTGGGTAAACTTATTGACCATTGGACAAAACTCCATGGAAAGCACCAAAACCTTGGTTGTTCCAGTTACTCTCAAAGGAGAGAACTATTTGTTGTGGGCAAGGACCACAAAGACGGCGCTATGTGGCCGAGGGCTTTGGACCCATGTGACAACAAGTGAAGCTCCGAAGGGCGAGCCGACTGAAGACGGCAAAGTTGTGGCCACAAGTGGTGAAGAAAAGTGGTTTCAAGAAGACCAAAGTGTTCTCGCCATCATACAAAACTCTCTCGATGCTCCAATACTCGAGGCCTACTCGTATTGTGAAACGGCCAAGGATCTATGGGATACCTTGCAAAACGTCTTTGGTAACACTACCAATTTAAGCCGAGTCTTTGAGATCAAGAGAGCCATCAACAACCTAAGCCAAGAAGACATGGAGTTCACCAAACACTTTGGGAAGTTTAGGTCCCTTTGGGCTGAGCTTGAGATGCTTAGGCCAGCGACTCTTGATCCGGCAATCTTGAATGAGAGGCGTGAACAAGACAAGGTGTTCGGCCTCCTCCTTACGCTGAATCCATCTTACAACGATCTTATCAAGCATATCTTGAGGTCGGACAAGCTTCCCAGCCTGGAGGAAGTGTGTAGTCAGATTCAAAAGGAGCATGGTTCCATGGGGTTGTTTGGTAACAAGGGGGAGCTTGTAACCGCCAACCAAGCTGATGTAGCGACCGCAAACAAGGGCTACTATCGAGGAGATAACAAGAAAGAACCAGTGTGTCACCACTGCAAGAAGCCGGGCCATTTCAAGAATGAGTGTTGGATTCTCCACCCACACCTCCGAGTAAACCGACCAATGAACCACCGTGGAGCACCAAGAGCTCATCAAGCGAGTGTGGAGCCATTGGTTGCTGAACTGAACCCTCGAGCTCCGGATATGAATGGAACTGCCCTGGCTGCCTCGTCGGACCTCGTGAGGAAGTCTGATCTTGATGCGCTCATTAAGGCACTCAAAGAAAATTCCGGTAACTCTTATCTTGCCTTGAATCAAACTAAACCGCTCATAGTTGATTCCGGTGCTTCTCACCACATGATTAGTGATTCTAGGTTAATGAGTGATATTAAACCGGCTAGTGGTAATGTTGTGATAGCAAATGGTGAGAAAGTGCCAGTTAAAGGCATTGGAAACTTGAAATTATTTGATAAAGATACTAAAGCGTTCTATATGCCAAATTTTACTTCCAACTTGCTATCAGTTAAGAGAGCCACTACTGATTTGAATTGTTATGCAATATTTGGTCCTAACAAGGTTCATTTTCAGGATATTGAGACAAGTAAGGTCCTTGGTCAAGGAGGTTCCAAGGGTGATCTCTATATGCTTGAGGACTTGAATTTATCTGCTTCTTGTTTTAATTCGGTTGTTGTTAAACCTAGTGATTCTATTTTACATGCTAGGCTAGGACATCCTCACACTAGAGCTTTAGCTTTAATGTTCCCTAATATTTCTTTTCAAAATGATGGGTGTGAGGCTTGTATTCTTGGTAAACATTGCAAGGCTGTTTTTCCTAAATCTATTACTATTTATGAAAAATGTTTTGATTTGGTTCATTCTGATGTTTGGACATCCCCTTGCTTATCTAGAGAAAATCAAAAGTATTTTGTGACTTTTATTGATGAAAAATCAAAATATACTTGGATAACTTTGCTTCCTTCTAAGGATAGAGTTCTTGAAGCTTTTACTAGCTTTCAAAATTATGTTACTAACCACTATCATGCCAAGATTAAAATTTTGAGATCAGATAATGGTGGAGAATACACAAGCCATGCCTTTAAGCAATATCTAGCCGAACATGGAATTCTTCATCAAACTAGCTGTCCATACACACCACAACAAAATGGGGTGGCTGAAAGGAAGAATAGGCATCTCATGGAGGTAGCAAGGTCCATGATGTTCCATACAAGAGTTCCAAAACGCTTTTGGGGAGATGCCGTGCTCACAGCTTGTTATCTTATCAACCGCACACCAACAAAAATACTCAACGACTTGTCTCCATTTGAGGTATTGAACAATGAAAAGCCTAACTTTGATCATTTACGAGTATTTGGTTGTGTTTGCTATGTGTTGCGACCAGGTGAACTAAGAGACAAGCTTGATGCTAAGAGTACTAAGGCAATGTTTATCGGCTATTCTACAACTCAAAAAGGATATAAGTGCTATGACTCGGAGACAAGAAGAGTTCTTGTGTCTCGTGATGTCAAGTTTGTGGAGTCACAAGGATTTTATGATGAGAAGAACTGGGATGAACTTCGCAATCTCTCGACCTCTTCTTCCGATCGGACACGCAACCTCCGGGTGATCCTTGAGAGGCTAGGTATTGAGAATGATCGGATCACCAACGCGCCGGCCAGTCAAGCATCACCAGAACAACCTGAGCCATTCCCTGAGCCCGACCTTGATCCACCCACTTCTCATACCAACGACGAAACTGAGTTGCCCACGGATTCGACCGAACTACCCGGAGACAACAATGATGTGCCATCCGAGGAACCGGCTGAGCAGCTTGAAGAAATTATTACACTAGGCAGAGCTAGCTCAGAGGCGGGAACTATAGTTCCTCTTCGACGTAGCCAACGTCTCAAGTTTCCCCCATCTAACTGGAAGAACACTAGAGTGTACTACAACAACATGGTCGTCGCACACCCAATTCAAGCTGTATGCACGCTGGCACACTTTCCGATGGAACATCAAGTGTTCCTTGGCCAAATTGACCAGCATTGGGTTCCCAAGACATATGATGAGGCCAAGGACCACAAGGTGTGGCGAGACGCAGTTGATGCCGAGAACACGGCCATGGTGCAAAATCACACATGGGACGAATCAGACTTACCCAAGGGCAAGAAGGCTGTGACGTCTCGGTATATCTTCACTATCAAGTATAAGAGCAATGGGGAGATTGAACGCTACAAGGCCAGACTTGTAGCTCGTGGTTTTACGCAAACGTATGGGGAGGATTACAAAGATACGTTTGCTCCGGTGGCCAAATTACACACAGTTCGAGTTGTTCTCTCCTTGGCCACAAACTTGGATTGGGATCTATGGCAAATGGATGTGAAGAATGCGTTCTTGCAAGGAGAACTTGAAGATGAGGTCTACATGCGGCCACCGCCTGGTCTAGAGGACACCATAGGCCCGGGAAAGGTGCTGAAGCTCAACAAGGCAATATATGGCCTTAAACAATCGCCTAGAGCATGGTACCACAAGTTGAGCACAACCTTACTTGGGAAAGGTTTTCGCAAATCAGAATCGGATCATACTCTCTTCACACTACCAAGTGACAAAGGTATAGTGGTCATTCTAGTATATGTTGATGATATCATCATATCTGGAAGTGACAAGGTAGGTATTCAAGAAGCTAAAGAGTTTCTTAAGTCAGTTTTTGATATTAAAGACCTTGGAGAACTTAAGTATTTTCTTGGTATAGAAGTGTATAGGTCTGATGAAGGATTGTTTTTATCACAAAGAAAGTATGCTCTTGACCTCTTAAGTGAAGCAGGAAAACTTGGATCAAAAGCAGTGACCACACCTCTTGAAGAAAACTACAAGACAGCCGGAAAGGGGGAGCCTCCATTCGAAGATGTCACGCGATATAGGCGTCTAGTGGGTAAGCTCATATATTTAACTATCACTAGGCCTGATCTTTGTTTTGCTGTGAACCAGGTAAGCCAACACATGCAAAACCCAACTAGACACCACTGGAACATGGTGAACCGAATCCTTAAGTACATCAAGGGAGCTCCGGGACAAGGCATATGGATGGGAAGGAACAAGAGCACCGAGTTGATAGGATATTGTGACTCTGATTACGCCGGAGACCATGGGGATCGTCGCTCAACCACCGGATACTGCACGTTCTTGGGAGGAAACTTAGTCACATGGAAGAGCAAGAAACAAAAGGTTGTCTCGTTATCTAGTGCGGAGTCCGAGTATAGAGCCATGAGGAAGTTAACAACCGAGCTCATGTGGCTTAAGGCACTATTGAAGGATCTTGGAGTTGAATCATCAAAGCCTATCACTATGCATTGTGATAACGAAGCAGCCATCCACATAGCCACCAATTCCGTGTTTCACGAGAGAACAAAACACATAGAGGTCGATTGCCACAAGGTGCGAGAGCAGATTCAGCTAGGCGTCACACTCCCATGTCATACAGACAGCAAAGAGCAACTAGCCGACATTTTCACAAAGGCGGCCAGCCCACAAGTGTGCGAATACATTCACCCTCGGCTAGGACTCATGGACCTCACCAAACCTTGAGATCCTACGCTCTTTTTCCCTTAAGTATAATTTTTTCCCAAGTGGTTTTATATACTAAGGTTTTTAATGAGGTAGGTGATCAATGGTTCAAGCTTATGTCATAGGGTCCAATGACTAAAGCTTGAGGGGGAGTATAATTTGGGATCTTGATCACCATGTCCGTACAAGTCAACGTCCGTACAAGTCAACGACCGTTCTCTCTCATCGGGCCAACCATACCATCTCGTGTAGAAGCCCACTTGAAGTCTTCTAAGGCTTGTATGAGACAACCAAGTCTCTAGATCCTTCTCCTACCGACCGTTGGAGTTTGTGTGCAAGTGGGAAGATATTTCAACTCACAAGTCACATGTTATGTTAAGAAGGAAGGATGTCACTTTCAGTCATGTAAAGCGTGTATAGGATCCCATAGGAATATGCTGTTTACTTTGTCTATAATTAGGATGTATCTAGGTTCTTTTTCAAGTAAGAAGTTTGATTCTTCTTCTATACTCTCTCTCTTACACTTCCATACTCTCTTCTACTCTCTCGTGCGAACACTCTCAAACTCACTCGATCTCTACACTCTCTCGTTTCTAAACTTACAGTTTCTGGGGTTAAAATGTGTCTTAATCCAATGCAACTAACTAATTATAAGAGTTTGAGATAGATGTGGAGAGTTTATACCCATTTTGTCCCAAAACAGGCTAAAACCAAGAAAACATTGCTTAGAAGCTGTAAAGAGCTATGTTAGTGTTTATGGGGTTAAAATGTGTCTTAATCCAATGCAACTAACTAATTATAAGAGTTTGAGATAGATGTGGAGAGATTAAAAGCCATTTATTCCCATTTTGTCCCAATAGAGGCTAAAACCAAGAAAACATTGCTTAGTAGCTGTAAATAGCTATGTTAGTGTTTCTGGGGTTAAAATGTGTATTAATCCAATGCAACTAACTAATTATAAGACTTTGTGATAGATGTGGAGAGTTTAAAAGCCACTTATACCCATTTTGTCCCAAAACAGGCTAACACCAAGAAAACATTGCTTAGAAGCTGTAAACAGCTATGTTAGTGTTTATGGGGTTAGAATGTGTCTTAAATTAATGCAACTAACTAATTATAAGAGTTTGAGATAGATGTGGAGAGTTTAAAAGCCACTTATACCCATTTTGTCCCAAAACAGGCTAAAACCAAGAAAACATTGCTTAGAAGCTGTAAACAGCTATGTTAGTGTTTCTGGGGTTAAAATGTGTCTTAATCAAATGCAACTAACTAAGTATAAGAGTTTGAGATGAATGTGGAGAGTTTAAAAGCCACTTATACCCATTTTGTCCCAAAACAGGCTAACACCAAGAAAACATTGCTTAGAAGTTGTAAACAGCTATGTTAGTGTTTATGGGGTTAGAATGTGTCTTAATCCAATGCAACTCACTAATTATAAGAGTTTGAGATAGATGTGAAGAGTTTAAAAGCCACTTATACCCATTTTGTCCCAAAACAGGCTAAAACCAAGAAAACATTGCTTAGAAGCTGTAAAGAGCTATGTTAGTGTTTATGGGGTTAAAATGTGTCTTAATCCAATGCAACTAACTAATTATAAGAGTTCGAGATAGATGTGGAGAGTTTAAAAGCCACTTATTCCCATTTTGTCCCAATAGAGGCTAAAACCAAGAAAACATTGCTTAGTAACTGTAAATAGCTATGTTAGGGTTTCTGGGTTAAAATGTGTATTAATCCAATGCAACTAACTAAGTATAAGAGTTTGAGATAGATGTGGAGAGTTTAAAAGCCACTGATACCCATTTTGTCCCAAAACAGGCTAAAACCAAGAAAACATTGCTTAGAAGCTGTAAACAGCTATGTTAGTGTTTATGGGGTTAAAATGTGTCTTAAATTAATGCAACTAACTAATTATAAGAGTTTAAGATAGATGTGGAGAGTTTAAAAACCACTTATACCCATTTTGTCCCAAAACAGGCTAAAACCAAGAAAACATTGCTTAGAAGCTGTAAACATCTATGTTAGTGTTTATGGGGTTAAAATGTATCTTAATCCAATGCAACTAACTAATTATAAGAGTTTGAGATAGATGTGGAGAGTTTAAAAGCCACTTATACCCATTTTGTCCCAAAACAGGCTAAAACCAAGAAAACATTGCTTAGAAGCTGTAAACAGCTATGTTAGTGTTTATGGGGTTAAAATGTGTTTTAATCCAATGCAACTAACTAATTATAAGACTTTCAGATAGATGTGGAGAGTTGATAAGCCACTTATATCCATTTTGTCCCAAAACAGGCTAAAACCAAGAAAACATTGCTTAGAAGCTGTAAACAGCTATGTTAGTGTTTATGGGGTTAAAATGTGTATTAATCCAATGCAACTAACTAATTATAAGAGTTTGAGATAGATGTGGAGAGTTTAAAAGCCACTTATACATATTTTGTCCCAAAACAGGCTAACACCAAGAAAACATTGCTTAGAAGCTGTAAACAGCTATGTTAGTGTTTATGGGGTTAGAATGTGTCTTAATCCAATGCAACTAACTAATTATAAGAGTTTGAGATAGATGTGGAGAGTTTATACCCATTTTGTCCCAAAACAGGCTAAAACCAAGAAAACATTGCTTAGAAGCTGTAAAGAGCTATGTTAGTGTTTATGGGGTTAAAATGTGTCTTAATCCAATGCAACTAACTAATTATAAGAGTTTGAGATAGATGTGGAGAGATTAAAAGCCATTTATTCCCATTTTGTCCCAATAGAGGCTAAAACCAAGAAAACATTGCTTAGTAGCTGTAAATAGCTATGTTAGTGTTTCTGGGGTTAAAATGTGTATTAATCCAATGCAACTAACTAATTATAAGACTTTGTGATAGATGTGGAGAGTTTAAAAGCCACTTATACCCATTTTGTCCCAAAACAGGCTAACACCAAGAAAACATTGCTTAGAAGCTGTAAACAGCTATGTTAGTGTTTATGGGGTTAAGATGTGTATTAATACAATGCAACTAACTAATTATAAGACTTTGTGATAGATGTGGAGAGTTTAAAAGCCACTTATACCCATTTTGTCCCAAAACAGGCTAACACCAAGAAAACATTGCTTAGAAGCTGTAAACAGCTATGTTAGTGTTTATGGGGTTAAAATGTGTATTAATCCAATGCAACTAACTAATTATAAGACTTTGTGATAGATGTGGAGAGTTTAAAAGCCACTTATACCCATTTTGTCCCAAAACAGGCTAACACCAAGAAAACATTGTTTAGAAGTTGTAAACAGCTATGTTAGTGTTTATGGGGTTAGAATGTGTCTTAATCCAATGCAACTAACTAATTATAAGAGTTTGAGATAGATGTGAAGAGTTTAAAAGCCACTTATATCCATTTTGTCCCAAAACAGGATAAAACCAAGAAAACATTGCTTTGAAGCACTAAACAGCTATGTTAGTGTTTATGGGGTTAAAATGTGTCTTAATCCAATGCAACTAACTAATTATAAGAGTTTGAGATAGATGTGGAGAGTTTAAAAGTCACTTATACCCATTTTGTCCCAAAACAGGCTAAAACCAAGAAAACATTGCTTAGAAGCTGTAAACAGCTATCTTAGTGTTTCTGGAGTTAAAATGTGTCTTAATCCAATGCAACTAACTAATTATAAGAGTTTGAGATAGATGTGGAGAGTTTAAAAGCCACTTATACCCATTTTGCCCCAAAACAGGCTAACAGCAAGAAAACATTGCTTAGTAGCTGTAAACAGCTATGTTAGTGTTTATGGGGTTAAAATGTGTCTTAATCCAATGCAACTAACTAAGTATAAGAGTTTGAGATAGATGTGGAGAGTTTAAAAGCCACTGATACCCATTTTGTCCCAAAACAGGCTAAAACCAAGAAAACATTGCTTAGAAGCTGTAAACAGCTATGTTAGTGTTTATGGGGTTAAAATGTGTCTTAAATTAATGCAACTAACTAATTATAAGAGTTTAAGATAGATGTGGAGAGTTTAAAAACCACTTATACCCATTTTGTCCCAAAACAGGCTAAAACCAAGAAAACATTGCTTAGAAGCTGTAAACAGCTATGTTAGTGTTTATGGGGTTAGAATGTGTCTTAATCCAATGCAACTAACTAATTATAAGAGTTTGAGATAGATGTGGAGAGTTTAAAAGCCACTTATACCCATTTTGTCCCAAAACAGGCTAAAACCAAGAAAACATTGCTTAGAAGCTGTAAAAAGCTATGTTAGTGTTTATGGGGTTAAAATGTGTCTTAATCCAATGCAACTAACTAATTATAAGAGTTTGAGATAGATGTGGAGAGTTTAAAAGCCACTTATTCCCATTTTGTCCCAATAGAGGCTAAAACCAAGAAAACATTGCTTAGTAGCTGTAAATAGCTATGTTAGTGTTTCTGGGGTTAAAATGTGTATTAATCCAATGCAACTAACTAAGTATAATACTTTGAGATAGATGTGGAGAGTTGATAAGCCACTTATATCCATTTTGTCCCAAAACAGGCTAAAACAAAGAAAACATTGCTTAGAAGCTGTAAACAGCTATGTTAGTGTTTATGGGGTTAAAATGTGTCTTAAATTAATGCAACTAACTAATTATAAGAGTTTAAGATAGATGTGGAGAGTTTAAAAACCACTTATACCCATTTTGTCCCAAAACAGGCTAAAACGAAGAAAACATTGCTTAGAAGCTGTAAACAGCTATGTTAGTGTTTATGGGGTTAAAATGTGTCTTAATCCAATGCAACTAACTAATTATAAGAGTTTGAGATAGATGTGGAGAGTTTAAAACCGACTTGTACCCATTTTGTCCCCAAACAGGCTAAAACCAAGAAAACATTGCTTAGAAGCTGTAATTAGCTATGTTAGTGTTTATGGGGTTAAAATGTGTCTTAATCCAATGCAACTAACTAGTTATAATACTTTGAGATAGATGTCGAGAGTTGATAAGCCACTTATATCCATTTTGTCCCAAAACAGGCTAAAACAAAGAAAACATTGCTTAGAAGCTGTAAATAGCTATGTTAGTGTTTATGGGGTTAAAATGTGTCTTAATCTAATGCAACTAACTAATTATAAGAGTTTGAGATAGATGTGGAGAGTTTAAAAGTCACTTATACCCATTTTGTCCCAAAACAGGCTAAAACCAAGAAAACATTGCTTAGAAGCTGTAAACAGCTATGTTAGTGTTTCTGGGGTTAAAATGTGTCTTAATCCAATGCAACTAACTAATTATAAGAGTTTGAGATAGATGTGGAGAGTTTAAAAGCCACTTATACCCATTTTGTCCCAAAACAGGCTAACAGCAAGAAAACATTGCTTAGTAGCTGTAAACAGCTATGTTAGTGTTTATGGGGTTAAAATGTGTATTAATACAATGCAACTAACTAATTATAAGACTTTGTGATAGATGTGGAGAGTTTAAAAGCCACTTATACCCATTTTGTCCCAAAACAGGCTAACACCAAGAAAACATTGCTTAGAAGCTGTAAACACTTATGTTAGTGTTTATGGGGTTAAAATGTGTATTAATCCAATGCAGCTAACTAATTATAAGACTTTGTGATAGATGTGGAGAGTTTAAAAGCCACTTATACCCATTTTGTCCCAAAACAGGCTAACACCAAGAAAACATTGCTTAGAAGCTGTAAACAGCTATGTTAGTGTTTATGGGGTTAGAATGTGTCTTAATCCAATGCAACTAACTAATTATAAGAGTTTGAGATAGATGTGGAGAGTTTAAAAGCCACTTATACCCATTTTGTCCCAAAACAGGCTAAAACCAAGAAAACATTGCTTAGAAGCTGTAAAGAGCTATGTTAGTGTTTATGGGGTTAAAATGTGTCTTAATCGAATGCAACTAACTAATTATAAGAGTTTGAGAAAGATGTGGAGAGTTTAAAAGCCACTTATTCCCATTTTGTCCCAATAGAGGCTAAAACCAAGAAAACATTGCTTAGTAGCTGTAAATAGCTATGTTAGTGTTTCTGGGGTTAAATTGTGTATTAATCCAATGCAACTAACTAAGTATAAGAGTTTGAGATAGATGTGGAGAGTTTAAAAGCCACTTATACCCATTGTCCCAAAACAGGCTAAAACCAAGAAAACATTGCTTAGATGTAAACAGCTATGTTAGTGTTTATGGGGTTAAAATGTGTTTTAATACAATGCAACTAACTAATTATAAGAGTTTAAGATAGATGTGGAGAGTTTAAAAGCCATATACCCTTTTTGTCCCAAAACAAGCTAAAACCAAGAAAACATTGCTTAGAAGCTGTAACCAGCTATGTTAGTGTTTATGGGGTTAAAATGTGTCTTAATCCAATGCAACTAACTAATTATAAGACTTTCAGATAGATGTGGAGAGTTGATAAGCCACTTATATCCATTTTGTCCCAAAACAGGCTAAAACCAAGAAAACATTGCTTAGAAGCACTAAACAGCTATGTTAGTGTGTATGGGGTTAAAATGTGTCTTAATCCAATGCAACTAACTAATTATAAGAGTTTGAGATAGATGTGGAGAGTTTAAAAGTCACTTATACCCATTTGGTCCCAAAACAGGCTAAAACCAAGAAAACATTGCTTAGAAGCTGTAAACAGCTATGTTAGTGTTTCTGGGGTTAAAATGTGTCTTAATCCAATGCAACTAACTAATTATAAGAGTTTGAGATAGATGTGGAGAGTTTAAAAGCCACTTATACCCATTTTGTCCCCAAACAGGCTAAAACCAAGAAAACATTGCTTAGAAGCTGTAATTAGCTATGTTAGTGTTTATGGGGTTAAAATGTGTCTTAATCCAATGCAACTAACTAGTTATAATACTTTGAGATAGATGTGGAGAGTTGATAAGCCACTTATATCCATTTTGTCCCAAAACAGGCTAAAACAAAGAAAACATTGCTTAGAAGCTGTAAATAGCTATGTTAGTGTTTATGGGGTTAAAATGTGTCTTAATCTAATGCAACTAACTAATTATAAGAGTTTGAGATAGATGTGGAGAGTTTAAAAGTCACTTATACCCATTTTGTCCCAAAACAGGTTAAAACCAAGAAAACATTGCTTAGAAGCTGTAAACAGCTATGTTAGTGTTTCTGGGGTTAAAATGTGTCTTAATCCAATGCAACTAACTAATTATAAGAGTTTGAGATAGATGTGGAGAGTTTAAAAGCCACTTATACCCATTTTGTCCCAAAACAGGCTAACAGCAAGAAAACATTGCTTAGTAGCTGTAAACAGCTATGTTAGTGTTTATGGGGTTAAAATGTTTATTAATACAATGCAACTAACTAATTATAAGACTTTGTGATAGATGTGGAGAGTTTAAAAGCCACTTATACCCATTTTGTCCCAAAACAGGCTAACACCAAGAAAACATTGCTTAGAAGCTGTAAACAGCTATGTTAGTGTTTATGGGGTTAAAATGTGTATTAATCCAATGCAACTAACTAATTATAGGACTTTGTGATAGATGTGGAGAGTTTAAAAGCCACTTATACCCATTTTGTCCCAAAACAGGCTAACACCAAGAAAACATTGCTTAGAAGCTGTAAACAGCTATGTTAGTGTTTATGGGGTTAGAATGTGTCTTAATCCAATGCAACTAACTAATTATAAGAGTTTGAGATAGATGTGGAGAGTTTAAAAGCCACTTATACCCATTTTGTCCCAAAACAGGCTAAAACCAAGAAAACATTGCTTAGAAGCACTAAACAGCTATGTTAGTGTGTATGGGGTTAAAATGTGTCTTAATCCAATGCAACTAACTAATTATAAGAGTTTGAGATAGATGTGGAGAGTTTAAAAGTCACTTATACCCATTTGGTCCCAATAGAGGCTAAAACCAAGAAAACATTGCTTAGTAGCTGTAAATAGCTATGTTAGTGTTTCTGGGGTTAAAATGTGTATTAATCCAATGCAACTAACTAAGTATAATACTTTGAGATAGATGTGGAGAGTTGATAAGCCACTTATATCCATTTTGTCCCAAAACAGGCTAAAACAAAGAAAACATTGCTTAGAAGCTGTAAACAGCTATGTTAGTGTTTATGGGGTTAAAATGTGTCTTAAATTAATGCAACTAACTAATTATAAGAGTTTAAGATAGATGTGGAGAGTTTAAAAACCACTTATACCCATTTTGTCCCAAAACAGGCTAAAACCAAGAAAACATTGCTTAGAAGCTGTAAACAGCTATGTTAGTGTTTATGGGGTTAAAATGTGTCTTAATCCAATGCAACTAACTAATTATAAGAGTTTGAGATAGATGTGGAGAGTTTAAAACCGACTTGTACCCATTTTGTCCCCAAACAGGCTAAAACCAAGAAAACATTGCTTAGAAGCTGTAATTAGCTATGTTAGTGTTTATGGGGTTAAAATGTGTCTTAATCCAATGCAACTAACTAGTTATAATACTTTGAGATAGATGTCGAGAGTTGATAAGCCACTTATATCCATTTTGTCCCAAAACAGGCTAAAACAAAGAAAACATTGCTTAGAAGCTGTAAATAGCTATGTTAGTGTTTATGGGGTTAAAATGTGTCTTAATCTAATGCAACTAACTAATTATAAGAGTTTGAGATAGATGTGGAGAGTTTAAAAGTCACTTATACCCATTTTGTCCCAAAACAGGCTAAAACCAAGAAAACATTGCTTAGAAGCTGTAAACAGCTATGTTAGTGTTTCTGGGGTTAAAATGTGTCTTAATCCAATGCAACTAACTAATTATAAGAGTTTGAGATAGATGTGGAGAGTTTAAAAGCCACTTATACCCATTTTGTCCCAAAACAGGCTAACAGCAAGAAAACATTGCTTAGTAGCTGTAAACAGCTATGTTAGTGTTTATGGGGTTAAAATGTGTATTAATACAATGCAACTAACTAATTATAAGACTTTGTGATAGATGTGGAGAGTTTAAAAGCCACTTATACCCATTTTGTCCCAAAACAGGCTAACACCAAGAAAACATTGCTTAGAAGCTGTAAACACTTATGTTAGTGTTTATGGGGTTAAAATGTGTATTAATCCAATGCAGCTAACTAATTATAAGACTTTGTGATAGATGTGGATATTAGAATGTACCAAGGAGGAGAGAGGAGAGGCCGGTAAGGCCGAACCTTGGAAGAAGAGAAGAAAGGCCGGAAAGGCCATGTAAAGGCCGGTAAGGCCATGTCCGTGTCCGTGAGCGACCATGTACCGTGTCCGGTACCATGTACCGTGTCCGTGAACGGACCCATGTCCGGAGAGCGGCCAGTTAGGCCGTGAACACATTGAAGAGCAGGCCCGTCCGTACAGGCCCGTCCGTACAGGCCCGTCCGTACAGGCCCGTCCGTACAGGCCCGTCCGTACTATTAGTATATATGAAGGAGAAGAGAGAGTGAGGCCGGTGAGGCCGAGCTGCACAAGGAAGAAGAGAGTGGCCGGTAAGGCTGCTAGTACAAGAAGTGTGGCCGGTAAGGCCATGAGTGGTGTGGGAGCGGCCAGTAAGGCCGTGAGCACAATAAGAGTGGCCAATAAGGCCATGTGGGCCGTGAGAGCAAGGAGAGTGGTCAGCAAGGCCATAAGTGCAATATAAGAAGAACAAAGGCCTTATAAGAAGAAGAAGCCCAAGAAGAAGGAAATATCTCACAAGGAAGGGAAGAAGGATCCAATGGCCATAAGGGAAGGAGATCTAACGGTCACAAGGCATGGAAGGGAAGGAAATCACGTGTGGCTTTGGTTGGGAAGCATAGCGAGTCAACCAAAGACAAGGAGCTGTCCCTTTCATCTCTCCTTTGAATCCCTTGTGTGCCTAACGGCTCTATGCCTTTGTTTTCTCTATATTAAGCTGTAATTCTCTCATATGTAAGATATCACAACATTATCTAATACTAAGAGAATCCGTTTCCCATCTTCTCCTCTCTACACAAGTGTTTATGTTCTTATTAGCAATGTAGAGAGCCTAGGGGTAAACGGTTAGAGGCTGCCCTTAAGGCAGCCTATTCTCTTCCCAAATCTCACCTAAAGTCTTCTTATTTACTCTTTACTAAGCCTTGTTTATGGGGAGTTCATCACAAGTTGATGTTCTCTCCTCCCCCTTGAGAATGAGTTAGTTTGTTGTGGGTAAAGGGGGATTCATTCACCAAGTGTTTGTCTACCCTCTCTTGTGAGCTTTGTCTCATAAATCCCAACATGGTATCAGAGCAGGTTCTGTTCTTGGTGATTTAAACTCATTCTCAAAGTCGTTTTCTTAGGAGTTAGCTTAGTTAAAGTTTTAGACTTTGCTTAGGTGTTAAATCGCTTAGCTTAGTTTCTTTAAAGCTTTAATTTTGCTTTTGTTGATTAAATCGATTCTCTAGCAGCTCATTGTTGAGTAAGCTTGGTCTCTTGTCTTGTTAGAATTTGTAGACCAAGTGTGTGGAAAGAAATCGATTTTACAAGCCCCATCCTTAAGCTTTACCGATTTGGTAATAGCTTTGTTTATTTTGGGATGTGTGGGAAGTGATGAACCATTGAGCAAATTGTGTTGTTCATGGTGAGGATTCACGGTTCTTGTGTGCTTGTATGAGCCACGAAATTCTTAGGATTTAGCTCTCTTAGGATTTAGTTAATTTTCCTCTAAAGGTTTAATTTTGCTTTTGTTAAATTTCCTTTAAAGGCTTAATTACTAAATCGCTACTTCTTCTTCTCAATGTTGAGAAAGCTTTGTTTCTGGCCCTATGGTGTGTCCAGATCCAAGCTTGAAGAAGAGAGAGATCTTAATTTTCGCATCTCATGTCCGCTTGGTCAACTAGACTAAAGCTGTTCAAAGATGCATTCTTTTAACCGTTGGACAATAGGTTGTTCCAAAGGCTTTTGTTGTTTCTTCTTTGCTTGGGACCACGAAAAACATCTTCTATATGTTATTTTCGTGGATCTAAAGCCTTAAGATCTTGGAGAACACTTTGTTTAAGTGATTCTACCATGAGTTAGGTCCAAACCGTTGGAGAAATTAATTTTCCAAACGGTCCATGTGTTTCAGCCATTAAAGCACCAAAGTCTTGTTGAATGTTGGATGCTCTTGGCTGTCAAAGCTTCTGCAAACTCAAGAAAACAGAGTATAACTCTGTCCATAAGAACTCTTGAGCAAATTCTCTATTCTACTCTCCACTCATCTTATACTACCCCCCATTCTCTTATATATATACTCTATTATACTCTCTTTGGTTACTTATTCTCCATTTACACTCTATACTCTACTCTACACTCTATACTCTAACCCCTAACAATCTCTTGTTTAGAATCTGTCCCATTAAATTTTGGTTTCAGTTTCAAACTTGAAGATTGTGTGGAGCTCACTTGCTATCTCAAGAAGAAGTGGCGAGGTTGAAGGCTACAAAGAAGCCATGAGAAGGCGCAGCACAATGCTTGGAGTTAGAACCAATGGCCATCAAGCTTCTTAGACCACACGTTTCACCACCATAGTAATAAACTCCGGCGGTCAGGTTTACCCGAGGAGAGCAGAAGACTCTTTTGAGCGAGGTAACCTATTAAGCTGACCGAGAGAGATAAAGCTTTGGGTATTAAACTCCGGCGGTTAGACTCATCCGAGGAGAGCAGAAGACTCTTTTGAGCGAGGTGGTCTATTTAAGGCTGACCGAGAGAGATAAAGCTATGGAGGAAGTTCTAGTGGAGAGAGCTGGTGGAAGGTGATGAATCAGCCCAAGGACATGTGTATTAGTGCCAAGTTGTTGATCGGATGTGCACAATGGTCTTTAGGAAAGGTGATGCACAAGGTTTCAACTGTTGATTGGATGTGCACAAGAACGGTGATGCACAAGGCTTCAACTGAGGTGATGAGGTTTCAGCCCATCATCAAGTAAAGGTTACGGGGGAGATCAAGTGACTTCAGACCGTACCTCACAGATTCTGCTCGGCCACAAGCAAAAGTCTTTACTTAAAGCTCAGCCGAAGCGTCTCAAAGATCGACTCGGACGAAACCCTTCCACTGCGATTCGGCTTCCGCGTTCTTCATTAAAGTTCGAGACCACAGAGTCATCTTGCCAGTGGAAGTGGAATCATACCAATCCGAGCAGCCGTTCGAAAGTTATGTCCGATTCAGTGGGCATGTGTCAGTCTGACAAATAAAACTGACCAGGTTTAAAAACCATGGTTAGAGTAGGAGCGGTCTCAAGGAGGAATTCCAAACCGCAACAGTGATCAACTCTCTCCCTCCTATCCATCAAAACACCATAAAGGCTGTGCTCTAAACTCTTCTCTATTTTAATTCATAAATTCATTACCTTAGTTTCATTACTAGTCTTTAGTCTTTAATATGTTCTCTTAAATGGTCACACTTTTAGAAATTTTCTTTGATATTCCTCATAGCAAACACTTATTCTTTTCTTCTTTATCACTTGTTTAAGGGGTAAAGGAGACTATGAGAGCCTCAAAGAAATTCTAAAGGCGCAAGGATGGAGATCATAAGGAATGTGCTAAAGGCAAGGTGGGCTAAGGAGTAGGAGCGGTTCAAATCATGAAGAGAAGGGAGCTAGTTCTTTGCAAACCAAGGTCAAGGGACATCATGGATAGTGGAGTCTATACTCTTTTTCCCTTAACAAAGTTTTATCCCAAGAGGTTTTCTTTGTTGAGGTTTTTAATGAGGTAGATGACACTAGTCCACCCTTGATCTTTGGTCCCCATGGTGTCCCACCGATCAAGCGTGCGGGGGAGTATTAGAATGTACCAAGGAGGAGAGAGGAGAGGCCGGTAAGGCCGAACCTTGGAAGAAGAGAAGAAAGGCCGGAAAGGCCATGTAAAGGCCGGTAAGGCCATGTCCGTGTCCGTGAGCGACCATGTACCGTGTCCGGTACCATGTACCGTGTCCGTGAACGGACCCATGTCCGGAGAGCGGCCAGTTAGGCCGTGAACACATTGAAGAGCAGGCCCGTCCGTACAGGCCCGTCCGTACAGGCCCGTCCGTACAGGCCCGTCCGTACAGGCCCGTCCGTACTATTAGTATATATGAAGGAGAAGAGAGAGTGAGGCCGGTGAGGCCGAGCTGCACAAGGAAGAAGAGAGTGGCCGGTAAGGCTGCTAGTACAAGAAGTGTGGCCGGTAAGGCCATGAGTGGTGTGGGAGCGGCCAGTAAGGCCGTGAGCACAATAAGAGTGGCCAATAAGGCCATGTGGGCCGTGAGAGCAAGGAGAGTGGTCAGCAAGGCCATAAGTGCAATATAAGAAGAACAAAGGCCTTATAAGAAGAAGAAGCCCAAGAAGAAGGAAATATCTCACAAGGAAGGGAAGAAGGATCCAATGGCCATAAGGGAAGGAGATCTAACGGTCACAAGGCATGGAAGGGAAGGAAATCACGTGTGGCTTTGGTTGGGAAGCATAGCGAGTCAACCAAAGACAAGGAGCTGTCCCTTTCATCTCTCCTTTGAATCCCTTGTGTGCCTAACGGCTCTATGCCTTTGTTTTCTCTATATTAAGCTGTAATTCTCTCATATGTAAGATATCACAACATTATCTAATACTAAGAGAATCCGTTTCCCATCTTCTCCTCTCTACACAAGTGTTTATGTTCTTATTAGCAATGTAGAGAGCCTAGGGGTAAACGGTTAGAGGCTGCCCTTAAGGCAGCCTATTCTCTTCCCAAATCTCACCTAAAGTCTTCTTATTTACTCTTTACTAAGCCTTGTTTATGGGGAGTTCATCACAAGTTGATGTTCTCTCCTCCCCCTTGAGAATGAGTTAGTTTGTTGTGGGTAAAGGGGGATTCATTCACCAAGTGTTTGTCTACCCTCTCTTGTGAGCTTTGTCTCATAAATCCCAACAGTGGAGAGTTTAAAAGCCACTTATACCCATTTTGTCCCAAAACAGGCTAACACCAAGAAAACATTGCTTAGAAGCTGTAAACAGCTATGTTAGTGTTTATGGGGTTAGAATGTGTCTTAATCCAATGCAACTAACTAATTATAAGAGTTTGAGATAGATGTGGAGAGTTTAAAAGCCACTTATACCCATTTTGTCCCAAAACAGGCTAAAACCAAGAAAACATTGCTTAGAAGCTGTAAAGAGCTATGTTAGTGTTTATGGGGTTAAAATGTGTCTTAATCGAATGCAACTAACTAATTATAAGAGTTTGAGAAAGATGTGGAGAGTTTAAAAGCCACTTATTCCCATTTTGTCCCAATAGAGGCTAAAACCAAGAAAACATTGCTTAGTAGCTGTAAATAGCTATGTTAGTGTTTCTGGGGTTAAAATGTGTATTAATCCAATGCAACTAACTAAGTATAAGAGTTTGAGATAGATGTGGAGAGTTTAAAAGCCACTTATACCCATTGTCCCAAAACAGGCTAAAACCAAGAAAACATTGCTTAGATGTAAACAGCTATGTTAGTGTTTATGGGGTTAAAATGTGTTTTAATACAATGCAACTAACTAATTATAAGAGTTTAAGATAGATGTGGAGAGTTTAAAAGCCATATACCCTTTTTGTCCCAAAACAAGCTAAAACCAAGAAAACATTGCTTAGAAGCTGTAACCAGCTATGTTAGTGTTTATGGGGTTAAAATATGTCTTAATCCAATGCAACTAACTAATTATAAGACTTTCAGATAGATGTGGAGAGTTGATAAGCCACTTATATCCATTTTGTCCCAAAACAGGCTAAAACCAAGAAAACATTGCTTAGAAGCACTAAACAGCTATGTTAGTGTGTATGGGGTTAAAATGTGTCTTAATCCAATGCAACTAACTAATTATAAGAGTTTGAGATAGATGTGGAGAGTTTAAAAGTCACTTATACCCATTTGGTCCCAAAACAGGCTAAAACCAAGAAAACATTGCTTAGAAGCTGTAAACAGCTATGTTAGTGTTTCTGGGGTTAAAATGTGTCTTAATCCAATGCAACTAACTAATTATAAGAGTTTGAGATAGATGTGGAGAGTTTAAAAGCCACTTATACCCATTTTGTCCCCAAACAGGCTAAAACCAAGAAAACATTGCTTAGAAGCTGTAATTAGCTATGTTAGTGTTTATGGGGTTAAAATGTGTCTTAATCCAATGCAACTAACTAGTTATAATACTTTGAGATAGATGTGGAGAGTTGATAAGCCACTTATATCCATTTTGTCCCAAAACAGGCTAAAACAAAGAAAACATTGCTTAGAAGCTGTAAATAGCTATGTTAGTGTTTATGGGGTTAAAATGTGTCTTAATCTAATGCAACTAACTAATTATAAGAGTTTGAGATAGATGTGGAGAGTTTAAAAGTCACTTATACCCATTTTGTCCCAAAACAGGTTAAAACCAAGAAAACATTGCTTAGAAGCTGTAAACAGCTATGTTAGTGTTTCTGGGGTTAAAATGTGTCTTAATCCAATGCAACTAACTAATTATAAGAGTTTGAGATAGATGTGGAGAGTTTAAAAGCCACTTATACCCATTTTGTCCCAAAACAGGCTAACAGCAAGAAAACATTGCTTAGTAGCTGTAAACAGCTATGTTAGTGTTTATGGGGTTAAAATGTTTATTAATACAATGCAACTAACTAATTATAAGACTTTGTGATAGATGTGGAGAGTTTAAAAGCCACTTATACCCATTTTGTCCCAAAACAGGCTAACACCAAGAAAACATTGCTTAGAAGCTGTAAACAGCTATGTTAGTGTTTATGGGGTTAAAATGTGTATTAATCCAATGCAACTAACTAATTATAAGACTTTGTGATAGATGTGGAGAGTTTAAAAGCCACTTATACCCATTTTGTCCCAAAACAGGCTAACACCAAGAAAACATTGCTTAGAAGCTGTAAACAGCTATGTTAGTGTTTATGGGGTTAGAATGTGTCTTAATCCAATGCAACTAACTAATTATAAGAGTTTGAGATAGATGTGGAGAGTTTAAAAGCCACTTATACCCATTTTGTCCCAAAACAGGCTAAAACCAAGAAAACATTGCTTAGAAGCACTAAACAGCTATGTTAGTGTGTATGGGGTTAAAATGTGTCTTAATCCAATGCAACTAACTAATTATAAGAGTTTGAGATAGATGTGGAGAGTTTAAAAGTCACTTATACCCATTTGGTCCCAATAGAGGCTAAAACCAAGAAAACATTGCTTAGTAGCTGTAAATAGCTATGTTAGTGTTTCTGGGGTTAAAATGTGTATTAATCCAATGCAACTAACTAAGTATAATACTTTGAGATAGATGTGGAGAGTTGATAAGCCACTTATATCCATTTTGTCCCAAAACAGGCTAAAACAAAGAAAACATTGCTTAGAAGCTGTAAACAGCTATGTTAGTGTTTATGGGGTTAAAATGTGTCTTAAATTAATGCAACTAACTAATTATAAGAGTTTAAGATAGATGTGGAGAGTTTAAAAACCACTTATACCCATTTTGTCCCAAAACAGGCTAAAACCAAGAAAACATTGCTTAGAAGCTGTAAACAGCTATGTTAGTGTTTATGGGGTTAAAATGTGTCTTAATCCAATGCAACTAACTAATTATAAGAGTTTGAGATAGATGTGGAGAGTTTAAAACCGACTTGTACCCATTTTGTCCCCAAACAGGCTAAAACCAAGAAAACATTGCTTAGAAGCTGTAATTAGCTATGTTAGTGTTTATGGGGTTAAAATGTGTCTTAATCCAATGCAACTAACTAGTTATAATACTTTGAGATAGATGTGGAGAGTTGATAAGCCACTTATATCCATTTTGTCCCAAAACAGGCTAAAACAAAGAAAACATTGCTTAGAAGCTGTAAATAGCTATGTTAGTGTTTATGGGGTTAAAATGTGTCTTAATCTAATGCAACTAACTAATTATAAGAGTTTGAGATAGATGTGGAGAGTTTAAAAGTCACTTATACCCATTTTGTCCCAAAACAGGCTAAAACCAAGAAAACATTGCTTAGAAGCTGTAAACAGCTATGTTAGTGTTTCTGGGGTTAAAATGTGTCTTAATCCAATGCAACTAACTAATTATAAGAGTTTGAGATAGATGTGGAGAGTTTAAAAGCCACTTATACCCATTTTGTCCCAAAACAGGCTAACAGCAAGAAAACATTGCTTAGTAGCTGTAAACAGCTATGTTAGTGTTTATGGGGTTAAAATGTGTATTAATACAATGCAACTAACTAATTATAAGACTTTGTGATAGATGTGGAGAGTTTAAAAGCCACTTATACCCATTTTGTCCCAAAACAGGCTAACACCAAGAAAACATTGCTTAGAAGCTGTAAACACTTATGTTAGTGTTTATGGGGTTAAAATGTGTATTAATCCAATGCAGCTAACTAATTATAAGACTTTGTGATAGATGTGGAGAGTTTAAAAGCCACTTATACCCATTTTGTCCCAAAACAGGCTAACACCAAGAAAACATTGCTTAGAAGCTGTAAACAGCTATGTTAGTGTTTATGGGGTTAGAATGTGTCTTAATCCAATGCAACTAACTAATTATAAGAGTTTGAGATAGATGTGGAGAGTTTAAAAGCCACTTATACCCATTTTGTCCCAAAACAGGCTAAAACCAAGAAAACATTGCTTAGAAGCTGTAAAGAGCTATGTTAGTGTTTATGGGGTTAAAATGTGTCTTAATCGAATGCAACTAACTAATTATAAGAGTTTGAGAAAGATGTGGAGAGTTTAAAAGCCACTTATTCCCATTTTGTCCCAATAGAGGCTAAAACCAAGAAAACATTGCTTAGTAGCTGTAAATAGCTATGTTAGTGTTTCTGGGGTTAAAATGTGTATTAATCCAATGCAACTAACTAAGTATAAGAGTTTGAGATAGATGTGGAGAGTTTAAAAGCCACTTATACCCATTGTCCCAAAACAGGCTAAAACCAAGAAAACATTGCTTAGATGTAAACAGCTATGTTAGTGTTTATGGGGTTAAAATGTGTTTTAATACAATGCAACTAACTAATTATAAGAGTTTAAGATAGATGTGGAGAGTTTAAAAGCCATATACCCTTTTTGTCCCAAAACAAGCTAAAACCAAGAAAACATTGCTTAGAAGCTGTAACCAGCTATGTTAGTGTTTATGGGGTTAAAATGTGTCTTAATCCAATGCAACTAACTAATTATAAGACTTTCAGATAGATGTGGAGAGTTGATAAGCCACTTATATCCATTTTGTCCCAAAACAGGCTAAAACCAAGAAAACATTGCTTAGAAGCACTAAACAGCTATGTTAGTGTGTATGGGGTTAAAATGTGTCTTAATCCAATGCAACTAACTAATTATAAGAGTTTGAGATAGATGTGGAGAGTTTAAAAGTCACTTATACCCATTTGGTCCCAAAACAGGCTAAAACCAAGAAAACATTGCTTAGAAGCTGTAAACAGCTATGTTAGTGTTTCTGGGGTTAAAATGTGTCTTAATCCAATGCAACTAACTAATTATAAGAGTTTGAGATAGATGTGGAGAGTTTAAAAGCCACTTATACCCATTTTGTCCCCAAACAGGCTAAAACCAAGAAAACATTGCTTAGAAGCTGTAATTAGCTATGTTAGTGTTTATGGGGTTAAAATGTGTCTTAATCCAATGCAACTAACTAGTTATAATACTTTGAGATAGATGTGGAGAGTTGATAAGCCACTTATATCCATTTTGTCCCAAAACAGGCTAAAACAAAGAAAACATTGCTTAGAAGCTGTAAATAGCTATGTTAGTGTTTATGGGGTTAAAATGTGTCTTAATCTAATGCAACTAACTAATTATAAGAGTTTGAGATAGATGTGGAGAGTTTAAAAGTCACTTATACCCATTTTGTCCCAAAACAGGTTAAAACCAAGAAAACATTGCTTAGAAGCTGTAAACAGCTATGTTAGTGTTTCTGGGGTTAAAATGTGTCTTAATCCAATGCAACTAACTAATTATAAGAGTTTGAGATAGATGTGGAGAGTTTAAAAGCCACTTATACCCATTTTGTCCCAAAACAGGCTAACAGCAAGAAAACATTGCTTAGTAGCTGTAAACAGCTATGTTAGTGTTTATGGGGTTAAAATGTTTATTAATACAATGCAACTAACTAATTATAAGACTTTGTGATAGATGTGGAGAGTTTAAAAGCCACTTATACCCATTTTGTCCCAAAACAGGCTAACACCAAGAAAACATTGCTTAGAAGCTGTAAACAGCTATGTTAGTGTTTATGGGGTTAAAATGTGTATTAATCCAATGCAACTAACTAATTATAAGACTTTGTGATAGATGTGGAGAGTTTAAAAGCCACTTATACCCATTTTGTCCCAAAACAGGCTAACACCAAGAAAACATTGCTTAGAAGCTGTAAACAGCTATGTTAGTGTTTATGGGGTTAGAATGTGTCTTAATCCAATGCAACTAACTAATTATAAGAGTTTGAGATAGATGTGGAGAGTTTAAAAGCCACTTATACCCATTTTGTCCCAAAACAGGCTAAAACCAAGAAAACATTGCTTAGAAGCTGTAAAGAGCTATGTTAGTGTTTATGGGGTTAAAATGTGTCTTAATCGAATGCAACTAACTAATTATAAGAGTTTGAGAAAGATGTGGAGAGTTTAAAAGCCACTTATTCCCATTTTGTCCCAATAGAGGCTAAAACCAAGAAAACATTGCTTAGTAGCTGTAAATAGCTATGTTAGTGTTTCTGGGGTTAAAATGTGTATTAATCCAATGCAACTAACTAAGTATAAGAGTTTGAGATAGATGTGGAGAGTTTAAAAGCCACTTATACCCATTGTCCCAAAACAGGCTAAAACCAAGAAAACATTGCTTAGATGTAAACAGCTATGTTAGTGTTTATGGGGTTAAAATGTGTTTTAATACAATGCAACTAACTAATTATAAGAGTTTAAGATAGATGTGGAGAGTTTAAAAGCCATATACCCTTTTTGTCCCAAACCAAGCTAAAACCAAGAAAACATTGCTTAGAAGCTGTAACCAGCTATGTTAGTGTTTATGGGGTTAAAATGTGTCTTAATCCAATGCAACTAACTAATTATAAGACTTTCAGATAGATGTGGAGAGTTGATAAGCCACTTATATCCATTTTGTCCCAAAACAGGCTAAAACCAAGAAAACATTGCTTAGAAGCACTAAACAGCTATGTTAGTGTGTATGGGGTTAAAATGTGTCTTAATCCAATGCAACTAACTAATTATAAGAGTTTGAGATAGATGTGGAGAGTTTAAAAGTCACTTATACCCATTTGGTCCCAAAACAGGCTAAAACCAAGAAAACATTGCTTAGAAGCTGTAAACAGCTATGTTAGTGTTTCTGGGGTTAAAATGTGTCTTAATCCAATGCAACTAACTAATTATAAGAGTTTGAGATAGATGTGGAGAGTTTAAAAGCCACTTATACCCATTTTGTCCCCAAACAGGCTAAAACCAAGAAAACATTGCTTAGAAGCTGTAATTAGCTATGTTAGTGTTTATGGGGTTAAAATGTGTCTTAATCCAATGCAACTAACTAGTTATAATACTTTGAGATAGATGTGGAGAGTTGATAAGCCACTTATATCCATTTTGTCCCAAAACAGGCTAAAACAAAGAAAACATTGCTTAGAAGCTGTAAATAGCTATGTTAGTGTTTATGGGGTTAAAATGTGTCTTAATCTAATGCAACTAACTAATTATAAGAGTTTGAGATAGATGTGGAGAGTTTAAAAGTCACTTATACCCATTTTGTCCCAAAACAGGTTAAAACCAAGAAAACATTGCTTAGAAGCTGTAAACAGCTATGTTAGTGTTTCTGGGGTTAAAATGTGTCTTAATCCAATGCAACTAACTAATTATAAGAGTTTGAGATAGATGTGGAGAGTTTAAAAGCCACTTATACCCATTTTGTCCCAAAACAGGCTAACAGCAAGAAAACATTGCTTAGTAGCTGTAAACAGCTATGTTAGTGTTTATGGGGTTAAAATGTTTATTAATACAATGCAACTAACTAATTATAAGACTTTGTGATAGATGTGGAGAGTTTAAAAGCCACTTATACCCATTTTGTCCCAAAACAGGCTAACACCAAGAAAACATTGCTTAGAAGCTGTAAACAGCTATGTTAGTGTTTATGGGGTTAAAATGTGTATTAATCCAATGCAACTAACTAATTATAAGACTTTGTGATAGATGTGGAGAGTTTAAAAGCCACTTATACCCATTTTGTCCCAAAACAGGCTAACACCAAGAAAACATTGCTTAGAAGCTGTAAACAGCTATGTTAGTGTTTATGGGGTTAGAATGTGTCTTAATCCAATGCAACTAACTAATTATAAGAGTTTGAGATAGATGTGGAGAGTTTAAAAGCCACTTATACCCATTTTGTCCCAAAACAGGCTAAAACCAAGAAAACATTGCTTAGAAGCTGTAAAGAGCTATGTTAGTGTTTATGGGGTTAAAATGTGTCTTAATCGAATGCAACTAACTAATTATAAGAGTTTGAGAAAGATGTGGAGAGTTTAAAAGCCACTTATTCCCATTTTGTCCCAATAGAGGCTAAAACCAAGAAAACATTGCTTAGTAGCTGTAAATAGCTATGTTAGTGTTTCTGGGGTTAAAATGTGTATTAATCCAATGCAACTAACTAAGTATAAGAGTTTGAGATAGATGTGGAGAGTTTAAAAGCCACTTATACCCATTGTCCCAAAACAGGCTAAAACCAAGAAAACATTGCTTAGATGTAAACAGCTATGTTAGTGTTTATGGGGTTAAAATGTGTTTTAATACAATGCAACTAACTAATTATAAGAGTTTAAGATAGATGTGGAGAGTTTAAAAGCCATATACCCTTTTTGTCCCAAACCAAGCTAAAACCAAGAAAACATTGCTTAGAAGCTGTAACCAGCTATGTTAGTGTTTATGGGGTTAAAATGTGTCTTAATCCAATGCAACTAACTAATTATAAGACTTTCAGATAGATGTGGAGAGTTGATAAGCCACTTATATCCATTTTGTCCCAAAACAGGCTAAAACCAAGAAAACATTGCTTAGAAGCACTAAACAGCTATGTTAGTGTGTATGGGGTTAAAATGTGTCTTAATCCAATGCAACTAACTAATTATAAGAGTTTGAGATAGATGTGGAGAGTTTAAAAGTCACTTATACCCATTTGGTCCCAAAACAGGCTAAAACCAAGAAAACATTGCTTAGAAGCTGTAAACAGCTATGTTAGTGTTTCTGGGGTTAAAATGTGTCTTAATCCAATGCAACTAACTAATTATAAGAGTTTGAGATAGATGTGGAGAGTTTAAAAGCCACTTATACCCATTTTGTCCCCAAACAGGCTAAAACCAAGAAAACATTGCTTAGAAGCTGTAATTAGCTATGTTAGTGTTTATGGGGTTAAAATGTGTCTTAATCCAATGCAACTAACTAGTTATAATACTTTGAGATAGATGTGGAGAGTTGATAAGCCACTTATATCCATTTTGTCCCAAAACAGGCTAAAACAAAGAAAACATTGCTTAGAAGCTGTAAATAGCTATGTTAGTGTTTATGGGGTTCAAATGTGTCTTAATCTAATGCAACTAACTAATTATAAGAGTTTGAGATAGATGTGGAGAGTTTAAAAGTCACTTATACCCATTTTGTCCCAAAACAGGTTAAAACCAAGAAAACATTGCTTAGAAGCTGTAAACAGCTATGTTAGTGTTTCTGGGGTTAAAATGTGTCTTAATCCAATGCAACTAACTAATTATAAGAGTTTGAGATAGATGTGGAGAGTTTAAAAGCCACTTATACCCATTTTGTCCCAAAACAGGCTAACAGCAAGAAAACATTGCTTAGTAGCTGTAAACAGCTATGTTAGTGTTTATGGGGTTAAAATGTTTATTAATACAATGCAACTAACTAATTATAAGACTTTGTGATAGATGTGGAGAGTTTAAAAGCCACTTATACCCATTTTGTCCCAAAACAGGCTAACACCAAGAAAACATTGCTTAGAAGCTGTAAACAGCTATGTTAGTGTTTATGGGGTTAAAATGTGTATTAATCCAATGCAACTAACTAATTATAAGACTTTGTGATAGATGTGGAGAGTTTAAAAGCCACTTATACCCATTTTGTCCCAAAACAGGCTAACACCAAGAAAACATTGCTTAGAAGCTGTAAACAGCTATGTTAGTGTTTATGGGGTTAGAATGTGTCTTAATCCAATGCAACTAACTAATTATAAGAGTTTGAGATAGATGTGGAGAGTTTAAAAGCCACTTATACCCATTTTGTCCCAAAACAGGCTAAAACCAAGAAAACATTGCTTAGAAGCTGTAAAGAGCTATGTTAGTGTTTATGGGGTTAAAATGTGTCTTAATCGAATGCAACTAACTAATTATAAGAGTTTGAGAAAGATGTGGAGAGTTTAAAAGCCACTTATTCCCATTTTGTCCCAATAGAGGCTAAAACCAAGAAAACATTGCTTAGATGTAAACAGCTATGTTAGTGTTTATGGGGTTAAAATGTGTTTTAATACAATGCAACTAACTAATTATAAGAGTTTAAGATAGATGTGGAGAGTTTAAAAGCCATATACCCTTTTTGTCCCAAAACAAGCTAAAACCAAGAAAACATTGCTTAGAAGCTGTAACCAGCTATGTTAGTGTTTATGGGGTTAAAATGTGTCTTAATCCAATGCAACTAACTAATTATAATACTTTCAGATAGATGTGGAGAGTTGATAAGCCACTTATATCCATTTTGTCCCAAAACAGGCTAAAACCAAGAAAACATTGCTTAGAAGCACTAAACAGCTATGTTAGTGTGTATGGGGTTAAAATGTGTCTTAATCCAATGCAACTAACTAATTATAAGAGTTTAAGATAGATGTGGAGAGTTTAAAAGTCACTTATACCCATTTGGTCCCAAAACAGGCTAAAACCAAGAAAACATTGCTTAGAAGCTGTAAACAGCTATGTTAGTGTTTCTGGGGTTAAAATGTGTCTTAATCCAATGCAACTAACTAATTATAAGAGTTTGAGATAGATGTGGAGAGTTTAAAAGCCACTTATACCCATTTTGTCCCCAAACAGGCTAAAACCAAGAAAACATTGCTTAGAAGCTGTAATTAGCTATGTTAGTGTTTATGGGGTTAAAATGTGTCTTAATCCAATGCAACTAACTAGTTATAATACTTTGAGATAGATGTGGAGAGTTGATAAGCCACTTATATCCATTTTGTCCCAAAACAGGCTAAAACAAAGAAAACATTGCTTAGAAGCTGTAAATAGCTATGTTAGTGTTTATGGGGTTAAAATGTGTCTTAATCTAATGCAACTAACTAATTATAAGAGTTTGAGATAGATGTGGAGAGTTTAAAAGTCACTTATACCCATTTTGTCCCAAAACAGGTTAAAACCAAGAAAACATTGCTTAGAAGCTGTAAACAGCTATGTTAGTGTTTCTGGGGTTAAAATGTGTCTTAATCCAATGCAACTAACTAATTATAAGAGTTTGAGATAGATGTGGAGAGTTTAAAAGCCACTTATACCCATTTTGTCCCAAAACAGGCTAACAGCAAGAAAACATTGCTTAGTAGCTGTAAACAGCTATGTTAGTGTTTATGGGGTTAAAATGTTTATTAATACAATGCAACTAACTAATTATAAGACTTTGTGATAGATGTGGAGAGTTTAAAAGCCACTTATACCCATTTTGTCCCAAAACAGGCTAACACCAAGAAAACATTGCTTAGAAGCTGTAAACAGCTATGTTAGTGTTTATGGGGTTAAAATGTGTATTAATCCAATGCAACTAACTAATTATAAGACTTTGTGATAGATGTGGAGAGTTTAAAAGCCACTTATACCCATTTTGTCCCAAAACAGGCTAACACCAAGAAAACATTGCTTAGAAGCTGTAAACAGCTATGTTAGTGTTTATGGGGTTAGAATGTGTCTTAATCCAATGCAACTAACTAATTATAAGAGTTTGAGATAGATGTGGAGAGTTTAAAAGCCACTTATACCCATTTTGTCCCAAAACAGGCTAAAACCAAGAAAACATTGCTTAGAAGCTGTAAAGAGCTATGTTAGTGTTTATGGGGTTAAAATGTGTCTTAATCGAATGCAACTAACTAATTATAAGAGTTTGAGAAAGATGTGGAGAGTTTAAAAGCCACTTATTCCCATTTTGTCCCAATAGAGGCTAAAACCAAGAAAACATTGCTTAGTAGCTGTAAATAGCTATGTTAGTGTTTCTGGGGTTAAAATGTGTATTAATCCAATGCAACTAACTAAGTATAAGAGTTTGAGATAGATGTGGAGAGTTTAAAAGCCACTTATACCCATTGTCCCAAAACAGGCTAAAACCAAGAAAACATTGCTTAGATGTAAACAGCTATGTTAGTGTTTATGGGGTTAAAATGTGTTTTAATACAATGCAACTAACTAATTATAAGAGTTTAAGATAGATGTGGAGAGTTTAAAAGCCATATACCCTTTTTGTCCCAAACCAAGCTAAAACCAAGAAAACATTGCTTAGAAGCTGTAACCAGCTATGTTAGTGTTTATGGGGTTAAAATGTGTCTTAATCCAATGCAACTAACTAATTATAAGACTTTCAGATAGATGTGGAGAGTTGATAAGCCACTTATATCCATTTTGTCCCAAAACAGGCTAAAACCAAGAAAACATTGCTTAGAAGCACTAAACAGCTATGTTAGTGTGTATGGGGTTAAAATGTGTCTTAATCCAATGCAACTAACTAATTATAAGAGTTTGAGATAGATGTGGAGAGTTTAAAAGTCACTTATACCCATTTGGTCCCAAAACAGGCTAAAACCAAGAAAACATTGCTTAGAAGCTGTAAACAGCTATGTTAGTGTTTCTGGGGTTAAAATGTGTCTTAATCCAATGCAACTAACTAATTATAAGAGTTTGAGATAGATGTGGAGAGTTTAAAAGCCACTTATACCCATTTTGTCCCCAAACAGGCTAAAACCAAGAAAACATTGCTTAGAAGCTGTAATTAGCTATGTTAGTGTTTATGGGGTTAAAATGTGTCTTAATCCAATGCAACTAACTAGTTATAATACTTTGAGATAGATGTGGAGAGTTGATAAGCCACTTATATCCATTTTGTCCCAAAACAGGCTAAAACAAAGAAAACATTGCTTAGAAGCTGTAAATAGCTATGTTAGTGTTTATGGGGTTAAAATGTGTCTTAATCTAATGCAACTAACTAATTATAAGAGTTTGAGATAGATGTGGAGAGTTTAAAAGTCACTTATACCCATTTTGTCCCAAAACAGGTTAAAACCAAGAAAACATTGCTTAGAAGCTGTAAACAGCTATGTTAGTGTTTCTGGGGTTAAAATGTGTCTTAATCCAATGCAACTAACTAATTATAAGAGTTTGAGATAGATGTGGAGAGTTTAAAAGCCATTTATACCCATTTTGTCCCAAAACAGGCTAACAGCAAGAAAACATTGCTTAGTAGCTGTAAACAGCTATGTTAGTGTTTATGGGGTTAAAATGTTTATTAATACAATGCAACTAACTAATTATAAGACTTTGTGATAGATGTGGAGAGTTTAAAAGCCACTTATACCCATTTTGTCCCAAAACAGGCTAACACCAAGAAAACATTGCTTAGAAGCTGTAAACAGCTATGTTAGTGTTTATGGGGTTAAAATGTGTATTAATCCAATGCAACTAACTAATTATAAGACTTTGTGATAGATGTGGAGAGTTTAAAAGCCACTTATACCCATTTTGTCCCAAAACAGGCTAACACCAAGAAAACATTGCTTAGAAGCTGTAAACAGCTATGTTAGTGTTTATGGGGTTAGAATGTGTCTTAATCCAATGCAACTAACTAATTATAAGAGTTTGAGATAGATGTGGAGAGTTTAAAAGCCACTTATACCCATTTTGTCCCAAAACAGGCTAAAACCAAGAAAACATTGCTTAGAAGCTGTAAAGAGCTATGTTAGTGTTTATGGGGTTAAAATGTGTCTTAATCGAATGCAACTAACTAATTATAAGAGTTTGAGAAAGATGTGGAGAGTTTAAAAGCCACTTATTCCCATTTTGTCCCAATAGAGGCTAAAACCAAGAAAACATTGCTTAGTAGCTGTAAATAGCTATGTTAGTGTTTCTGGGGTTAAAATGTGTATTAATCCAATGCAACTAACTAAGTATAAGAGTTTGAGATAGATGTGGAGAGTTTAAAAGCCACTTATACCCATTGTCCCAAAACAGGCTAAAACCAAGAAAACATTGCTTAGATGTAAACAGCTATGTTAGTGTTTATGGGGTTAAAATGTGTTTTAATACAATGCAACTAACTAATTATAAGAGTTTAAGATAGATGTGGAGAGTTTAAAAGCCATATACCCTTTTTGTCCCAAACCAAGCTAAAACCAAGAAAACATTGCTTAGAAGCTGTAACCAGCTATGTTAGTGTTTATGGGGTTAAAATGTGTCTTAATCCAATGCAACTAACTAATTATAAGACTTTCAGATAGATGTGGAGAGTTGATAAGCCACTTATATCCATTTTGTCCCAAAACAGGCTAAAACCAAGAAAACATTGCTTAGAAGCACTAAACAGCTATGTTAGTGTGTATGGGGTTAAAATGTGTCTTAATCCAATGCAACTAACTAATTATAAGAGTTTGAGATAGATGTGGAGAGTTTAAAAGTCACTTATACCCATTTGGTCCCAAAACAGGCTAAAACCAAGAAAACATTGCTTAGAAGCTGTAAACAGCTATGTTAGTGTTTCTGGGGTTAAAATGTGTCTTAATCCAATGCAACTAACTAATTATAAGAGTTTGAGATAGATGTGGAGAGTTTAAAAGCCACTTATACCCATTTTGTCCCCAAACAGGCTAAAACCAAGAAAACATTGCTTAGAAGCTGTAATTAGCTATGTTAGTGTTTATGGGGTTAAAATGTGTCTTAATCCAATGCAACTAACTAGTTATAATACTTTGAGATAGATGTGGAGAGTTGATAAGCCACTTATATCCATTTTGTCCCAAAACAGGCTAAAACAAAGAAAACATTGCTTAGAAGCTGTAAATAGCTATGTTAGTGTTTATGGGGTTAAAATGTGTCTTAATCTAATGCAACTAACTAATTATAAGAGTTTGAGATAGATGTGGAGAGTTTAAAAGTCACTTATACCCATTTTGTCCCAAAACAGGTTAAAACCAAGAAAACATTGCTTAGAAGCTGTAAACAGCTATGTTAGTGTTTCTGGGGTTAAAATGTGTCTTAATCCAATGCAACTAACTAATTATAAGAGTTTGAGATAGATGTGGAGAGTTTAAAAGCCACTTATACCCATTTTGTCCCAAAACAGGCTAACAGCAAGAAAACATTGCTTAGTAGCTGTAAACAGCTATGTTAGTGTTTATGGGGTTAAAATGTTTATTAATACAATGCAACTAACTAATTATAAGACTTTGTGATAGATGTGGAGAGTTTAAAAGCCACTTATACCCATTTTGTCCCAAAACAGGCTAACACCAAGAAAACATTGCTTAGAAGCTGTAAACAGCTATGTTAGTGTTTATGGGGTTAAAATGTGTATTAATCCAATGCAACTAACTAATTATAAGACTTTGTGATAGATGTGGAGAGTTTAAAAGCCACTTATACCCATTTTGTCCCAAAACAGGCTAACACCAAGAAAACATTGCTTAGAAGCTGTAAACAGCTATGTTAGTGTTTATGGGGTTAGAATGTGTCTTAATCCAATGCAACTAACTAATTATAAGAGTTTGAGATAGATGTGGAGAGTTTAAAAGCCACTTATACCCATTTTGTCCCAAAACAGGCTAAAACCAAGAAAACATTGCTTAGAAGCTGTAAAGAGCTATGTTAGTGTTTATGGGGTTAAAATGTGTCTTAATCGAATGCAACTAACTAATTATAAGAGTTTGAGAAAGATGTGGAGAGTTTAAAAGCCACTTATTCCCATTTTGTCCCAATAGAGGCTAAAACCAAGAAAACATTGCTTAGTAGCTGTAAATAGCTATGTTAGTGTTTCTGGGGTTAAAATGTGTATTAATCCAATGCAACTAACTAAGTATAAGAGTTTGAGATAGATGTGGAGAGTTTAAAAGCCACTTATACCCATTGTCCCAAAACAGGCTAAAACCAAGAAAACATTGCTTAGATGTAAACAGCTATGTTAGTGTTTATGGGGTTAAAATGTGTTTTAATACAATGCAACTAACTAATTATAAGAGTTTAAGATAGATGTGGAGAGTTTAAAAGCCATATACCCTTTTTGTCCCAAAACAAGCTAAAACCAAGAAAACATTGCTTAGAAGCTGTAACCAGCTATGTTAGTGTTTATGGGGTTAAAATGTGTCTTAATCCAATGCAACTAACTAATTATAAGACTTTCAGATAGATGTGGAGAGTTGATAAGCCACTTATATCCATTTTGTCCCAAAACAGGCTAAAACCAAGAAAACATTGCTTAGAAGCACTAAACAGCTATGTTAGTGTGTATGGGGTTAAAATGTGTCTTAATCCAATGCAACTAACTAATTATAAGAGTTTGAGATAGATGTGGAGAGTTTAAAAGTCACTTATACCCATTTGGTCCCAAAACAGGCTAAAACCAAGAAAACATTGCTTAGAAGCTGTAAACAGCTATGTTAGTGTTTCTGGGGTTAAAATGTGTCTTAATCCAATGCAACTAACTAATTATAAGAGTTTGAGATAGATGTGGAGAGTTTAAAAGCCACTTATACCCATTTTGTCCCCAAACAGGCTAAAACCAAGAAAACATTGCTTAGAAGCTGTAATTAGCTATGTTAGTGTTTATGGGGTTAAAATGTGTCTTAATCCAATGCAACTAACTAGTTATAATACTTTGAGATAGATGTGGAGAGTTGATAAGCCACTTATATCCATTTTGTCCCAAAACAGGCTAAAACAAAGAAAACATTGCTTAGAAGCTGTAAATAGCTATGTTAGTGTTTATGGGGTTAAAATGTGTCTTAATCTAATGCAACTAACTAATTATAAGAGTTTGAGATAGATGTGGAGAGTTTAAAAGTCACTTATACCCATTTTGTCCCAAAACAGGTTAAAACCAAGAAAACATTGCTTAGAAGCTGTAAACAGCTATGTTAGTGTTTCTGGGGTTAAAATGTGTCTTAATCCAATGCAACTAACTAATTATAAGAGTTTGAGATAGATGTGGAGAGTTTAAAAGCCACTTATACCCATTTTGTCCCAAAACAGGCTAACAGCAAGAAAACATTGCTTAGTAGCTGTAAACAGCTATGTTAGTGTTTATGGGGTTAAAATGTTTATTAATACAATGCAACTAACTAATTATAAGACTTTGTGATAGATGTGGAGAGTTTAAAAGCCACTTATACCCATTTTGTCCCAAAACAGGCTAACACCAAGAAAACATTGCTTAGAAGCTGTAAACAGCTATGTTAGTGTTTATGGGGTTAAAATGTGTATTAATCCAATGCAACTAACTAATTATAAGACTTTGTGATAGATGTGGAGAGTTTAAAAGCCACTTATACCCATTTTGTCCCAAAACAGGCTAACACCAAGAAAACCTTGCTTAGAAGCTGTAAACAGCTATGTTAGTGTTTATGGGGTTAGAATGTGTCTTAATCCAATGCAAATAACTAATTATAAGAGTTTGAGATAGATGTGGAGAGTTTAAAAGCCACTTATACCCATTTTGTCCCAAAACAGGCTAAAACCAAGAAAACATTGCTTAGAAGCTGTAAAGAGCTATGTTAGTGTTTATGGGGTTAAAATGTCTCTTAATCCAATGCAACTAACTAATTATAAGAGTTTGAGATAGATGTGGAGAGTTTAAAAGCCACTTATTCCCATTTTGTCCCAATAGAGGCTAAAACCAAGAAAACATTGCTTAGTAGCTGTAAATAGCTATGTTAGTATTTCTGGGGTTAAAATGTGTATTAATCCAATGCAACTAACTAAGTATAAGAGTTTGAGATAGATGTGGAGAGTTTAAAAGCCACTTATACCCATTGTCCCAAACCAGGCTAAAACCAAGAAAACATTGCTTAGATGTAAACAGCTATGTTAGTGTTTATGGGGTTAAAATGTGTCTTAATACAATGCAACTAACTAATTATAAGAGTTTGAGATAGATGTGGAGAGTTTAAAAGCCACTTATACCCATTTTGTCCCAAAACAGGCTAACAGCAAGAAAACATTGCTTAGTAGCTGTAAACAGCTATGTTAGTGTTTATGGGGTTAAAATGTGTATTAATACAATGCAACTAACTAATTATAAGACTTTGTGATAGATGTGGAGAGTTTAAAAGCCACTTATACCCATTTTGTCCCAAAACAGGCTAACACCAAGAAAACATTGCTTAGAAGCTGTAAACACTTATGTTAGTGTTTATGGGGTTAAAATGTGTATTAATCCAATGCAGCTAACTAATTATAAGACTTTGTGATAGATGTGGAGAGTTTAAAAGCCACTTATACCCATTTTGTCCCAAAACAGGCTAACACCAAGAAAACATTGCTTAGAAGCTGTAAACAGCTATGTTAGTGTTTATGGGGTTAGAATGTGTCTTAATCCAATGCAACTAACTAATTATAAGAGGTTGAGATAGATGTGGAGAGTTTAAAAGCCACTTATACCCATTTTGTCCCAAAACAGGCTAAAACCAAGAAAACATTGCTTAGAAGCTGTAAAGAGCTATGTTAGTGTTTATGGGGTTAAAATGTGTCTTAATCGAATGCAACTAACTAATTATAAGAGTTTGAGAAAGATGTGGAGAGTTTAAAAGCCACTTATTCCCATTTTGTCCCAATAGAGGCTAAAACCAAGAAAACATTGCTTAGTAGCTGTAAATAGCTATGTTAGTGTTTCTGGGGTTAAAATGTGTATTAATCCAATGCAACTAACTAAGTATAAGAGTTTGAGATAGATGTGGAGAGTTTAAAAGCCACTTATACCCATTGTCCCAAAACAGGCTAAAACCAAGAAAACATTGCTTAGATGTAAACAGCTATGTTAGTGTTTATGGGGTTAAAATGTGTTTTAATACAATGCAACTAACTAATTATAAGAGTTTAAGATAGATGTGGAGAGTTTAAAAGCCATATACCCTTTTTGTCCCAAAACAAGCTAAAACCAAGAAAACATTGCTTAGAAGCTGTAACCAGCTATGTTAGTGTTTATGGGGTTAAAATGTGTCTTAATCCAATGCAACTAACTAATTATAAGACTTTCAGATAGATGTGGAGAGTTGATAAGCCACTTATACCCATTTTGTCCCAAAACAGGCTAAAACCAAGAAAACATTGCTTAGAAGCTGTAAACAGCTATGTTAGTGTTTCTGGGGTTAAAATGTGTCTTAATCCAATGCAACTAACTAATTATAAGAGTTTGAGATAGATGTGGAGAGTTTAAAAGCCACTTATACCCATTTTGTCCCAAAACAGGCTAACAGCAAGAAAACATTGCTTAGTAGCTGTAAACAGCTATGTTAGTGTTTATGGAGTTAAAATGTGTCTTAATCCAATGCAACTAACTAAGTATAAGAGTTTGAGATAGATGTGGAGAGTTTAAAAGCCACTGATACCCATGTTGTCCCAAAACAGGCTAAAACCAAGAAAACATTGCTTAGAAGCACTAAACAGCTATGTTAGTGTTTATGGGGTTAAAATGTGTCTTAATCCAATGCAACTAACTAATTATAAGAGTTTGAGATAGATGTGGAGAGTTTAAAAGCCACTTATACCCATTTTGTCCCAAAACAGGCTAAAACCAAGAAAACATTGCTTAGAAGCTGTAAAGAGCTATGTTAGTGTTTATGGGGTTAAAATGTGTCTTAATCCATTACAACAAACTAATTATTGTTAGACTTTGTAGAATAAAGAAGAGAATCAAGAGAGTGATGAGAGATGTCGGTAGACAAAGAGAATGAGGAAGAAGAAAAGATTAGGTTATTGTTCCATAAGAATGTCGATTACAATGTAGGCTAATGCCTATTTATATCATGAGAAACTCTAGGGCTACACCCTTTACAAACCGCACAGCTAAGTGATAGGGACAGGAAGAGAGAAGAGACTAATCCCAAGGTTGATAGCGACCCGTCTTAGTCTCCTTAAACCAAACATCACCCGTGACTCTTCTTGCTCCACTTGCGCTTTCCCTCCAACGGCTATCTTGGGAATTCTAGAGTCTTCTAATGGGCTTAGGATGAGCAGGCCTCCTCTCCATTCCTTATCACTAGAAGACTCGGCCATTTCACCACACTTGTACGGACAGCCCATATTCAATACTCGTACGGACGGCCATGGCTGCCTTAGGCTTATTCTTTTGATCAATACTCCCCCTCAAGCTTAGCCTAATGAAATGGCTAAGCTTGGAACCCGTGAAGCAGCACCTCATTAAAAACCTTGACTTAGAAAACCTCATGGGACAAAACCAAGTCGAGGGAAAAAGAGTGTGCTGTCCACGGATTAGAGAAGCTTGATCATGGCCGTGTAATGTCTACAAGTCCAAGTTTGCTATAGATGTGATCACAAACCTTGGAGCTTGCAGACTTGGTGAAGATGTCAGCTAGCTGATCTTGACTCCTTGTGTGGCATGGTAACACCACTCCTTCTTCAATCTTCTCTCTCACCTTGTGGCAATCGCTTTCTATGTGCTTGGTCCTCTCATGAAAGACTGAGTTTGTGGCAATGTGGATGGCCGCTTCATTGTCGCAGTGCATGGTCATGGGCTGCTTTGTCTCGATGCCTAAATCCTTGAGTAGGCCCTTCAGCCATGTCATCTCGTTAGTGAGCTTCCTCATAGCTCTATACTCGGCCTCGGCGCTAGAGCATGAAACCACCTTTTGTTTCTTAGACCTCCATGTAACCAAGTTGCCTCCAACAAACGTGCAGTACCCAGTGGTGGATCTCCTATCCAGCGTGTCGCCATTGTAATCCGCATCACAATAGCCAACGATTTCGGTGTTGTCATTCTTGCCCATCCAAATACCTTGACCCGGACTGCCCTTGAGATAGCTTAGGATCCTCTCGACTTGACTCCATTGGTACTTGCTTGGTGCCTTCATATGTTGGCTAACCTGATTCACAGCATAAGATATGTCAGGTCGTGTGATAGTAAGGTATATCAGCTTACCTACAAGCCGGCGATAGCGTGTGACGTCTAAGAATGGCTCGTCCATTGGTTCCTTAGGTCGGCCTTCCATTGCCCGTAAGCTCTCCCCCTTTCGCTTGAGCTGGTAATCTTCATCAAGGGGCGTAGCAACCGGAGACACACCAAGCTTGCCAGTCTCCTCTAACAAGTCAAGAGTATACTTGCGTTGTGAGAGGAAGAGTCCTTCCGGTGAGCGACAAATCTCAATACCAAGAAAGTATTTGAGTTCCCCAAGGTCCTTGATGTCAAATACCGACTTGAGAGAGTCCTTGGTGTCCTGAATGGCCGCCTTATCATCACCAGTCACGATGATGTCGTCGACGTATATGAGCACCACCACCCAACCAATAGAGGTGCGACGCGTGAAGAGAGTATGATCAGCCTCCGATCGCGTAAAACCATCAGTCTTGAGAGTGGCGCTTAGTTTGTGGTACCACGCTCGTGGGGACTGCTTAAGGCCATAGATGGCCTTACGTAGCCTCAAGACTTTTCCGGGTGTAACCATGTCTTCAAGGCCGGGAGGAGGCGTCATGTAAACTTCTTCATCAAGTTCACCTTGAAGGAAGGCGTTCTTCACATCCATCTGCCATAAGTCCCATGAGAGGTTGACAGCAAGTGACAGCACAACCCGAACCGTATGGAGCTTGGCCACGGGTGCAAAGGTGTCCGTGTAGTCCGCGCCATAGGTTTGGGTGAAGCCACGGGCCACTAACCTGGCTTTATGCCGTTCAATGTCACCATTGCTCAAATATTTTATGGTAAACACCCATTTGGAGCTAACTGCCCGCTTGCCTTGAGGAAGATCCGATTCGTCCCACGTATGATTCCGGATCATGGCGCCAGTTTCATCCTTGACCGCATCTAACCAAACTTGATGTGCCTTGGCTTCATCATATGTCTGCGGGATCCAATTGGCGTCCACTTGGCCGAAGAAAGCTTGGTGATCCGCAGGTAACAGCTCAAGGGAACAAACGGACTGAATGGGATGAGCGACAGCTTGGCTATTGTAATAGACACGCTTGTTCTTCCAAGTGGAGGGATCCGACCGAGGTCTGGTGCTCCGACGCAGGACTGGTGCCGGAAGTGGATCCACGCTAGGCAACACGGTGGACGTACCGTCCGTAGGAGCCGTCTCCGTGTTTTCCTCGGTAGAGGCCGCCGCCGGAGCATGCGTGTCCGTTGTAGGGCCAGGGACGGGAACGCCGGTTATGGGTAGGCCAGACTCGAGAGATTCACCATCTTGGGCTGAACCATTGTCATTTGCATCTCCTTGGTCAGACCCACCATCGGTAGAAATTTGACTTAGTGTTGGCCGCACGGCACCCGTTGGTGGAGATGGGTTGCCAAGGTGATCAAGAAGGAACCGTAGACTCGAAGCTCGGTCATTAGGTGAGTGAGCGAGATCTTTAAGGCTGTTCCAATCCCTCTTGTCATGGTAGCCCACATGTTCTAGAAACCGGACATCTCGAGAGACATATAGTCGACTTGTGGCCGGATCATAACATTTGTACCCCTTTTGTGTGGTGGAGTAGCCAATGAACATACACTTTGTACTTTTGGCATCCAGCTTACTCCTTTGTTCTCCTGGTACTAACACAAAACAAACACAGCCGAAAACTCGTAAGTGATCAAGAGATGGTTTAAATTTGTTTAGTACTTCAAATGGAGATAAGTCATGAAGAACTCTAGTTGGTGTTCGGTTGATTAGGTAGCATGCAGTCATCACGGCATCACCCCAATATCGTTTAGGAACACTCGAATGGAACATGATTGCCCGCGCCACTTCCATGAGGTGCCGGTTCTTCCTCTCGGCCACACCATTTTGTTGTGGCGTGTAGGGACAACTAGTTTGATGGAGAATGCCATGCTTGGAGAGATGTTCTTTGAACTTGCAACTTGTGTATTCCCCCCCATTATCAGACCTAAGTACCTTAAGTTTAGCATTGAAGTGATTAGTCACATAGTTTTGAAAATTGATAAAGGCATCAAATACTCTATCTTTAGATGGCAACAAGGTAATCCAAGTGTATTTTGATTTTTCATCAATAAAGGTCACAAAATACTTGTTATTATCTCTAGATAGGCATGGTGATGTCCAAACATCTGAGTGAACTAAATCAAAACAATCCTCATAAATAGTAGTTGACTTAGGAAAGATAGACTTGCAATGTTTTCCAAGAATACAAGGTTCACAAGTAGAATTATCAAAAGAAATATTAGGAAACATCAACCCTAAAGCACGTGAATGTGGGTGGCCTAGCCTAGCATGCCACACCATATTCGAATCAACAACAAAACAAGACTTAGTAGAGGATAAATTTGGATCGGTTTTCTCTAGGACATAGAGATCTCCACTCCCTTGCCCTTCTCCAAGAACCTTTCCAGTCTCAATATCCTGAAAATAAACATTGTTAGGACCAAAGATTGCATAACAGTTCAAATCATTTGTGGCCCTCTTAACCGATAGTAAATTGGAGGTAAAGGTAGGCATAAAGAAAGCTTTTGAGGTTTTATCAAATAGTTTCAAGTCCCCTATTCCCTTTACTGGTATTTGTTCTCCATTTGCAATAACAACATTTCCTAAGGCCGGTTTTATGTTGTCAATTAAACTAGGGTTACTAATCATATGATGTGAGGCTCCCGAGTCAATAACAAGCGATTTGCTAGGCCTAGAAGTAAAGAAAGAGATACCAGACTCCTTGAGTGAAGCAATGGAGCGGATGAGAGCCTCAAGGTCTGACTTCCTCACCACATCTCCGTAGGCTGCGGTCATGGCCACCTCATCTCCCTGCTTTGATGATCCGGCTCCTTTATCGCTAACCGCTTCCTTTGAGAGGTTGGCTTTGAACTTGGCCGGCTTGAGGTGAGGATGGAGAACCCAGCACTTGTCTTTCAGATGACCCCGCTTCTTGCAGTGGTCGCACACCAACCACTTCCTCTCCTCTTGCTTGTACGTTCCTTTGTTGGCCGAAGCAAGCTCCCCCTTACCGCTAAACAAATCAAGGGATCCTTGCTCTTTCTGAATTTGGGAGCAAATATCTTCAAAGGAGGGGAGCTTCTCGGCCCTTAGGATGTGCTTCAAGAGATCGTTGAAGGACGGGTTCAAGGTAAGTAGGAGTCCGAAGACTTTGTCTTGCTCCTTTCGTTCGTTTAGCACACTTGCCTCAAGTGTACTTGGCCGCAACATGTCAAGCTCGGACCATAGTGCACGGAACTTACCAAGATGCTTAGTGAACTCCACATCATCTTGGTTAAGATCATTTATGGCCTTCTTGACCTCAAAGACTCTAGTCATGTTAGAGACATTACCATACACGCCTTTAAGTGTTTCCCACAGTTCCTTGGCCGTCTCGCAATATGAGTAGGCCTCAAGGATAGGCGTGTCCAGAGAGTTTTGGAGAACAGATAGGACAACTTGGTCTTCTTGGAACCATTTGGCCTTCCTCTCGCTCTCTTCCTCCGCTTCCGCCTCGGAAGCGTCCTCTCCTTTGGGGTTTTTCTTTGGGACATAGTCGGACTCGACATGACTCCAAAGGCCACGACCTCCAAGGGCGGTTCTTGTGGTTCTTGTCCACAGCAAGTAGTTTGTCCCCTTTAGGACAACCGGTGAAACAATGGGCTTGGCGTTTTCCATGGTCGGATTTCTATGGACCGATGGGTAAAGCTTTTACCCGGAGAATAAAAGAGATGTGAGTGAGAAGAAACGAAGATAAGGAGACTAGAGTGTAGAAATGAGTAGGAGAATGAGATTAGACTGTAGAGAATCGAAGAACTTGCTCTGATACCATGTTAGACTTTGTAGAATAAAGAAGAGAATCAAGAGAGTGATGAGAGATGTCGGTAGACAAAGAGAATGAGGAAGAAGAAAAGATTAGGTTATTGTTCCATAAGAATGTCGATTACAATGTAGGCTAATGCCTATTTATATCATGAGAAACTCTAGGGCTACACCCTTTACAAACCGCACAGCTAAGTGATAGGGACAGGAAGAGAGAAGAGACTAATCCCAAGGTTGATAGCGACCCGTCTTAGTCTCCTTAAACCAAACATCACCCGTGACTCTTCTTGCTCCACTTGCGCTTTCCCTCCAACGGCTATCTTGGGAATTCTAGAGTCTTCTAATGGGCTTAGGATGAGCAGGCCTCCTCTCCATTCCTTATCACTAGAAGACTCGGCCATTTCACCACACTTGTACGGACAGCCCATATTCAATACTCGTACGGACGGCCATGGCTGCCTTAGGCTTATTCTTTTGATCAATAATTATAAGAGTTTGAGATAGATGTCGAGAGTTTTAAAGCCACTTATTCCCATTTTGTCCCAATAGAGGCTAAAACCAAGAAAACATTGCTTAGTAGATGTAAACAGCTATGTTAGTGTTTATGGGGTTAAAATGTGTCTTAATACAATGCAACTAACTAATTATAAGAGTTTGAGATAGATGTGGAGAGTTTAAAAGCCACTTATACCCATTTTGTCCCAAAACAGGCTAACAGCAAGAAAACATTGCTTAGTAGCTGTAAACAGCTATGTTAGTGTTTATGGGGTTAAAATGTGTATTAATACAATGCAACTAACTAATTATAAGACTTTGTGATAGATGTGGAGAGTTTAAAAGCCACTTATACCCATTTTGTCCCAAAACAGGCTAACACCAAGAAAACATTGCTTAGAAGCTGTAAACACTTATGTTAGTGTTTATGGGGTTAAAATGTGTATTAATCCAATGCAACTAACTAATTATAAGACTTTGTGATAGATGTGGAGAGTTTAAAAGCCACTTATACCCATTTTGTCCCAAAACAGGCTAACACCAAGAAAACCTTGCTTAGAAGCTGTAAACAGCTATGTTAGTGTTTATGGGGTTAGAATGTGTCTTAATCCAATGCAAATAACTAATTATAAGAGTTTGAGATAGATGTGGAGAGTTTAAAAGCCACTTATACCCATTTTGTCCCAAAACAGGCTAAAACCAAGAAAACATTGCTTAGAAGCTGTAAAGAGCTATGTTAGTGTTTATGGGGTTAAAATGTCTCTTAATCCAATGCAACTAACTAATTATAAGAGTTTGAGATAGATGTGGAGAGTTTAAAAGCCACTTATTCCCATTTTGTCCCAATAGAGGCTAAAACCAAGAAAACATTGCTTAGTAGCTGTAAATAGCTATGTTAGTGTTTCTGGGGTTAAAATGTGTATTAATCCAATGCAACTAACTAAGTATAAGAGTTTGAGATAGATGTGGAGAGTTTAAAAGCCACTTATACCCATTGTCCCAAACCAGGCTAAAACCAAGAAAACATTGCTTAGATGTAAACAGCTATGTTAGTGTTTATGGGGTTAAAATGTGTCTTAATACAATGCAACTAACTAATTGTAAGAGTTTAAGATAGATGTGGAGAGTTTAAAAGCCATATACCCTTTTTGTCCCAAAACAAGCTAAAACCAAGAAAACATTGCTTAGAAGCTGTAAACAGCTATGTTAGTGTTTATGGGGTTAAAATGTGTCTTAATCCAATGCAACTAACTAATTATAAGACTTTCAGATAGATGTGGAGAGTTGATAAGCCACTTATACCCATTTTGTCCCAAAACAGGCTAAAACCAAGAAAACATTGCTTAGAAGCACTAAACAGCTATGTTAGTGTGTATGGGGTTAAAATGTGTCTTAATCCAATGCAACTAACTAATTATAAGAGTTTGAGATAGATGTGGAGAGTTTAAAAGTCACTTATACCCATTTTGTCCCAAAACAGGCTAAAACCAAGAAAACATTGCTTAGAAGCTGTAAACAGCTATGTTAGTGTTTATGGGGTTAAAATGTGTCTTAATCCAATGCAACTAACTAATTATAAGAGTTTGAGATAGATGTGGAGAGTTTAAAAGCCACTTATACCCATTTTGTCCCCAAACAGGCTAAAACCAAGAAAACATTGCTTAGAAGCTGTAATTAGCTATGTTAGTGTTTATGGGGTTAAAATGTGTCTTAATCCAATGCAACTAACTAGTTATAATACTTTGAGATAGATGTGGAGAGTTGATAAGCCACTTATATCCATTTTGTCCCAAAACAGGCTAAAACAAAGAAAACATTGCTTAGAAGCTGTAAATAGCTATGTTAGTGTTTATGGGGTTAAAATGTGTCTTAATCTAATGCAACTAACTAATTATAAGAGTTTGAGATAGATGTGGAGAGTTTAAAAGTCACTTATACCCATTTTGTCCCAAAACAGGTTAAAACCAAGAAAACATTGCTTAGAAGCTGTAAACAGCTATGTTAGTGTTTCTGGGGTTAAAATGTGTCTTAATCCAATGCAACTAACTAATTATAAGAGTTTGAGATAGATGTGGAGAGTTTAAAAGCCACTTATACCCATTTTGTCCCAAAACAGGCTAACAGCAAGAAAACATTGCTTAGTAGCTGTAAACAGCTATGTTAGTGTTTATGGGGTTAAAATGTTTATTAATACAATGCAACTAACTAATTATAAGACTTTGTGATAGATGTGGAGAGTTTAAAAGCCACTTATACCCATTTTGTCCCAAAACAGGCTAACACCAAGAAAACATTGCTTAGAAGCTGTAAACAGCTATGTTAGTGTTTATGGGGTTAAAATGTGTATTAATCCAATGCAACTAACTAATTATAAGACTTTGTGATAGATGTGGAGAGTTTAAAAGCCACTTATACCCATTTTGTCCCAAAACAGGCTAACACCAAGAAAACCTTGCTTAGAAGCTGTAAACAGCTATGTTAGTGTTTATGGGGTTAGAATGTGTCTTAATCCAATGCAAATAACTAATTATAAGAGTTTGAGATAGATGTGGAGAGTTTAAAAGCCACTTATACCCATTTTGTCCCAAAACAGGCTAAAACCAAGAAAACATTGCTTAGAAGCTGTAAAGAGCTATGTTAGTGTTTATGGGGTTAAAATGTCTCTTAATCCAATGCAACTAACTAATTATAAGAGTTTGAGATAGATGTGGAGAGTTTAAAAGCCACTTATTCCCATTTTGTCCCAATAGAGGCTAAAACCAAGAAAACATTGCTTAGTAGCTGTAAATAGCTATGTTAGTGTTTCTGGGGTTAAAATGTGTATTAATCCAATGCAACTAACTAAGTATAAGAGTTTAAGATAGATGTGGAGAGTTTAAAAGCCACTTATACCCATTGTCCCAAACCAGGCTAAAACCAAGAAAACATTGCTTAGATGTAAACAGCTATGTTAGTGTTTATGGGGTTAAAATGTGTCTTAATACAATGCAACTAACTAATTATAAGAGTTTAAGATAGATGTGGAGAGTTTAAAAGCCATATACCCTTTTTGTCCCAAAACAAGCTAAAACCAAGAAAACATTGCTTAGAAGCTGTAAACAGCTATGTTAGTGTTTATGGGGTTAAAATGTGTCTTAATCCAATGCAACTAACTAATTATAAGACTTTCAGATAGATGTGGAGAGTTGATAAGCCACTTATACCCATTTTGTCCCAAAACAGGCTAAAACTAAGAAAACATTGCTTAGAAGCTGTAAACAGCTATGTTAGTGTTTCTGGGGTTAAAATGTGTCTTAATCCAATGCAACTAACTAATTATAAGAGTTTGAGATAGATGTGGAGAGTTTAAAAGCCACTTATACCCATTTTGTCCCAAAACAGGCTAACAGCAAGAAAACATTGCTTAGTAGCTGTAAACAGCTATGTTAGTGTTTATGGAGTTAAAATGTGTCTTAATCCAATGCAACTAACTAAGTATAAGAGTTTGAGATAGATGTGGAGAGTTTAAAAGCCACTGATACCCATGTTGTCCCAAAACAGGCTAAAACCAAGAAAACATTGCTTAGAAGCACTAAACAGCTATGTTAGTGTTTATGGGGTTAAAATGTGTCTTAATCCAATGCAACTAACTAATTATAAGAGTTTGAGATAGATGTGGAGAGTTTAAAAGCCACTTATACCCATTTTGTCCCAAAACAGGCTAAAACCAAGAAAACATTGCTTAGAAGCTGTAAAGAGCTATGTTAGTGTTTATGGGGTTAAAATGTGTCTTAATCCATTACAACAAACTAATTATAAGAGTTTGAGATAGATGTCGAGAGTTTTAAAGCCACTTATTCCCATTTTGTCCCAATAGAGGCTAAAACCAAGAAAACATTGCTTAGTAGCTGTAAACAGCTATGTTAGTGTTTATGGGATTAAAATGTGTATTAATCCAATGCAACTAACTAAGTATAAGAGTTTGAGATAGATGTGGAGAGTTTAAAAGCCACTTATACCCATTTTGTCCCAAAACAGGCTCAAACCAAGAAAACATTGCTTAGTAGCTGTAAACAGCTATGTTAGTGTTTATGGGGTTAAAATGTGTCTTAATCCAATGCAACTAACTAATTATAAGAGTTTAAGATAGATGTGGAGAGTTTAAAAGCCACTTATACCCTTTTTGTCCCAAAACAGGCTAAAACCAAGAAAACATTGCTTAGAAGCTGTAAACAGCTATGTTAGTGTTTATGGGGTTAAAATGTGTCTTAATTCAATGCACCTAACTAATTATAAGACTTTAAGCTAGATGTGGAGAGTTGATAAGCCACTTATATCCATTTTGTCCCAAAACAGGCTAAAACAAAGAAAACATTGCTTAGAAGCTGTAAATAGCTATGTTAGTGTTTCTGGGGTTAAAATGTGTCTTAATCCAATGCAACTGACTAGTTATAAGAGTTTGAGATAGATGTGGAGAGTTTAAAAGCCACTTATACCCATTTTGTCCCAAAACAGGCTAACACCAAGAAAACATTGCTTAGAAGCTGTAAACAGCTATGTTAGTGTTTATGGGGTTAAAATGTGTCTTAATCCAATGCAACTAACTAATTATAAGACTTTGCGATAGATGTGGAGAGTTTAAAAGCCACTTATACCTATTTAGTCCCAAAACAGTCTAAAACCAAGAAAACATTGCTTAGAAGCACTAAACAGCTATGTTAGTGTTTATGGGGTTAAAATGTGTCTTAATCCAATGAAACTAACTAATTATAAGAGTTTGAGATAGATGTGGAGAGTTTAAAAGCCACTTATACCCATTTTGTCCCAAAACAGGCTAAAACCAAGAAAACATTGCTTAGAAGCTGTAAAGAGCTATGTTAGTGTTTATGGGGTTAAAATGTGTCTTAATCCATTACAACAAACTAATTATAAGAGTTTGAGATAGATATTGATCAAGAATAAGCCTATGGCGTCCGTACAGTCCGTACCGTCCGTACGTGCAAGCAATAAGGCCGAGTGAAGCACTAAGGCCGAGTCATCTATGTGTGAGGATAGTGAGGAGGCCTGCTTACCTTCAGCCCATGAGAAGGATCGAGAATCCCTTGTGTAGCCGTTAGGGAGAAAGCGCAAGTGGACAAGAGTGGAAGACTAGGACAAGTCGCTATCACCGATCACCTACCCCCTCTCTCTCCTAATTGTCGATTTCTTTTGTTTCTATTTTAGGTCATGTGGTCGCCCTAGCTGCCTCCCTATTTAAACCTTTGTCATGTGTTGTATTTGATATATTCTACCTAATTCTAATCTATTATCACTCTCTTTCATACTATTCGCCACCAACTCTTCTTCTTCATTCTAAACCTCTCAAATCTCTCTAAGTCTTCCGCTTATTTCAACATGGTATCAGAGCTAGGTTGTCGTTCTTGATAACCTATCTCTTCTATTCTTCCATTCTTCATTCTTGTTCACTCGATTCTCAGTCCTATTTCTCTTTATTCTCCGGGTAAAAGCTTTGTCCATCGGTCCATAGCGGTTAAACCATGGAAAACGCCAAACCCATTGTCATGCCGGTTGTTCTCAAAGGAACAAACTACTTGCTGTGGACTAGAACCACAAGAACTGCCCTTGGAGGTCGTGGTCTTTGGAGTCATGTCGAGAGTGACTATGCTCCAAAACAAAACCTCAAAGGAGAAGATGAAGGCGCTTCCAAGGAGGAAGTAGAAGAAGAGAGCGAGAGGAAGGCCAAGTGGTTCCAAGAAGACCAAGTTGTCCTATCTGTTCTCCAAAACTCTCTTGACACACCAATCCTTGAGGCCTACTCATATTGCGAGACGGCCAAGGAGTTGTGGGAGACACTTAAAGGTGTCTATGGCAATATCTCCAACTTGACTCGGGTCTTTGAGGTCAAGAAGGCCATAAATGAGCTTAACCAAGATGATGTGGAGTTCACTAAACATCTTGGCAAGTTTCGAGCTTTATGGTCTGAGCTTGACATGTTGCGGCCGAGTACACTCGATCCGAGTGTGTTGACTGAAAGAAAGGAGCAAGACAAGATCTTTGGTCTCCTTCTTACTTTAAACCCATCCTTCAACGATCTCTTGAAGCACATCCTCAGGGCAGAGAAACTTCCCTCTTTTGAAGACATTTGTTCACAAATCCAAAGAGAGCAAGGTTCTCTTGACTTGTTTAGCGGTAAGGGGGAGCTTGCTACGGCTAATAAAGGAGTGTACAAGCAAGAGGAGAGGAAGGTGTGGATATGCGACCACTGCAAGAGGCGGGGTCACCTGAAAGACAAGTGCTGGGTCCTCCACCCTCATCTCAAACCGGCCAAGTTCAAAGCAAACCTCTCAAAGGAAGCGGTTAGCGACAAGGGAGCCGGGCCGTCAAAGCAAGGAGATGAGGCAGCCATGACCGCAGCCTATGGAGAAGTGGTTAGGAAATCAGACCTTGAGGCGCTCATCCGTTCCATTGCCTCACTCAAGGAGTCTGGTATCTCTTTCTTTACCTCTAAGCCTAGTAAATCTCTTGTCGTAGACTCGGGTGCTTCTCACCACATGATTAGTAATCCTAGTCTAATTGACAATATAAAACCGGCTTTAGGAAATGTTATAATTGCAAATGGAGAACAAATACCAGTGAAAGGAATAGGGGACTTGAAACTATTTGATAAAACCACAAAAGCTTTCTTTATGCCTACCTTCACATCTAATCTTCTATCGGTTAAGAGAACCACTAATGATTTGAATTGTTATGCAATCTTTGGTCCTAATAGTGTTCATTTTCAGGATATTGAGACTGGAAAAGTTCTTGGAGAGGGACAAGGGAGTGGAGATCTCTATGTCCTAGAGAAAACCTCGCCAAGTTTATCTACTAAATCTTGTTTTGTTGTTAATTTGGATAGTGTGTGGCATGCTAGATTAGGCCATCCTCATTCTCGTGCCCTTGCTTTAATGTTACCAAGTGTTTCTTTTGATAGTTCAATGTGTGAGTCTTGTATTCTTGGTAAACATTGCAAATCTATTTTTCCCAAGTCTAAAACTATTTATGAGCATTGTTTTGATTTAGTGCACTCGGATGTGTGGACTTCACCATGCCTTTCTAGAGATAATAACAAATATTTTGTGACTTTTATTGATGAAAAATCTAAGTACACATGGATTACTTTGTTGCCTTCAAAGGATAGAGTGTTTGATGCTTTTATAAACTTTCAAAATTATGTTACTAATCATTTCAATGCTAAAATTAAGGTACTTAGATCAGACAATGGTGGAGAGTATACAAGTCACAAATTCAGAGAACACCTAGCAAAACACGGCATACTACACCAAACGAGTTGTCCCTATACGCCCCAACAAAATGGTGTGGCCGAGAGGAAGAACCGACATCTAATGGAGGTGGCACGGTCGATGATGTTCCATTCACACGTTACAAGGCGATATTGGGGTGATGCTGTGATGACAGCATGCTACTTGATCAATCGGACACCAACCAAAGTCCTTAATGACCTATCGCCATTTGAGGTATTGAATGGATTTAAACCATCTCTAGAGCACTTACGGGTCTTTGGGTGTGTTTCTTTTGTACTTGTGCCAGGAGAACAGCGGAGTAAGCTCGATCCCAAAAGCATAAGGTGTATGTTCATCGGCTACTCCACTACTCAAAAGGGATACAAGTGTTTTGACCCAAAGACAAGCCGGCTGTATGTATCAAGAGATGTTCGGTTCTTGGAAAATGTGGGTTATTTTGATAACAAAGACTGGAACAGCTTGAAGGATCTTTCATCATCACCAAATGATAGAGCCTCCAGCCTTAAGTTTCTCCTTGACCATCTCGGAAATCCGCCTACGGCCACAGCCCTTCCTCAGCCAGAACCCAACCCGAGCTCCATTGACCATACGCTCGAGCCGGAAGGTGCTATGCCCGAGATAATATCCCCGGACCATGAGATGCCCGAGCCAAACCAGAGCATGACCGAGGCACATGAGATGCCCGAGCCAAACTCAAGCCTGACCGAGACACGACCTGATGCTGAACCGGTCATCGAAGATGTCACTCAGTCCAGCCAATCAGTGCCGCCAGCTCAACCAGCTCCACGACGAAGCACGCGTGTCCGGTCTCACCCCTCTACATGGAAAGATAAGAGGGTCTACTACAACAGTCAAGCCGTCGCACACCCTATCCAAGCCGTATGTTCGCTCGAGCTGCTTCCGACCGAGCACCAAGCCTTCTTCGGCCAAGTTGATGAACACTGGGTTCCCCAAACGTACGAGGAGGCCAAAGAACATAAGGTATGGGTAGATGCTGTGGAGGATGAAGCTGGTGCAATGATCAGAAATCACACATGGGATGAGGCTGACCTCCCCAAAGGGAAGAAGGCCGTAAGTTCAAAGTGGGTATTCACCATCAAGTTCTTGAGCACGGGAGAGATTGAAAGGCATAAGGCACGGCTGGTGGCCCGAGGGTTCACTCAAACCTATGGAGATGACTACACGGCAACGTTTGCTCCCGTGGCCAAATTGCATACCGTGCGAGTAGTGCTATCGGTGGCCGTGAACCTTTCTTGGGACTTATGGCAAATGGATGTGAAGAACGCGTTCCTCCAAGGCGAGCTAGATGAAGAAGTGTACATGACTCCTCCGCCTGGCCTTGAGGACATTGTTGCTCCCGGGAAGGTCTTACGGTTACGCAAGGCCATCTATGGCCTCAAACAGTCACCACGCGCCTGGTACCATAAGCTCAGCTCCACTCTTAAGGCGAATGGCTTTAGACGATCGGAGGCTGACCACACTCTTTTCACTCTCAAGACATCACTTGGCCTGGTTGTGGTGCTGGTTTATGTCGATGACATCATCGTGACTGGCGATGACAAGGCCGGTATTGTTGCCATTAAAGACTCTCTCAAGTCTGCCTTTGACATTAAGGACCTCGGAGAGCTCAAATACTTCCTCGGCATCGAAATCTGCCGTTCCCCGGAGGGTATCTTCCTCTCACAACGCAAGTATGCTCTTGACTTGCTTGCTGAGACAGGCAAACTTGGTACGGTTCCAGCTACTACACCACTGGATGAAGATTACCAGCTCAAGCGAAAGGGGGAGAGCATTCGGGCGAAGGAAGGCAAACCACGCGAACCATTGGACGAGCCGTTCCCGGACGTCACACGCTACCGACGGCTTGTAGGTAAGTTGATCTATTTAACTATCACACGACCTGATATCTCTTATGCTGTGAATCAGGTGAGTCAGCACATGCAAGCTCCAAGCAAGTATCAATGGAGTCAAGTGGAGAGGATTTTGAGCTATCTCAAGGGCAGCCCTGGTCAAGGCATTTGGATGGGTAAAAACGGCAACACTGAGATCGTGGGTTATTGTGATGCGGACTATAATGGAGACACATTGGATAGGCGGTCAACTACTGGATATTGCACCTTTGTTGGAGGAAACCTAGTTACATGGAGGTCTAAGAAGCAAAAGGTGGTGTCATGTTCAAGTGCCGAGGCTGAGTACCGAGCTATGAGGAAGCTAACTAATGAGATGACATGGTTGAAAGGTCTACTTAAGGATCTCGGCATTGAAACAAGACAGCCGATGACAATGCATTGTGACAATGAGGCAGCGATCCACATAGCCACTAACTCAGTCTTCCATGAACGGACCAAGCACATTGAGAGCGACTGCCACAAGGTTAGGGAGAGGATCGAAGAGGGAGCGGTTCTACCATGCCACACAAGGAGTCAAGACCAGCTAGCCGACATCTTCACCAAATCTGCAAGTCCCAAGGTTTGTGATTATATTCATAGCAAACTTGGACTTGTAGACATCACACGGCCGTGATCAACTTTCCTAATCCGTGGACAGCACACTCTTTTTCCCTTGGCTTAGTTTTGTCCCATGAGGTTTTCTAAGTCAAGGTTTTTAATGAGGTGCTGCTTCACGGGTTCCAAGCTTAGCCATTTCATCAGGCTAAGCTTGAGGGGGAGTATTGATCAAGAATAAGCCTATGGCGTCCGTACAGTCCGTACCGTCCGTACGTGCAAGCAATAAGGCCGAGTGAAGCACTAAGGCCGAGTCATCTATGTGTGAGGATAGTGAGGAGGCCTGCTTACCTTCAGCCCATGAGAAGGATCGAGAATCCCTTGTGTAGCCGTTAGGGAGAAAGCGCAAGTGGACAAGAGTGGAAGACTAGGACAAGTCGCTATCACCGATCACCTACCCCCTCTCTCTCCTAATTGTCGATTTCTTTTGTTTCTATTTTAGGTCATGTGGTCGCCCTAGCTGCCTCCCTATTTAAACCTTTGTCATGTGTTGTATTTGATATATTCTACCTAATTCTAATCTATTATCACTCTCTTTCATACTATTCGCCACCAACTCTTCTTCTTCATTCTAAACCTCTCAAATCTCTCTAAGTCTTCCGCTTATTTCAACAATAGATGTCGAGAGTTTAAAAGCCACTTATTCCCATTTTGTCCCAATAGAGGCTAAAACCAAGAAAACATTGCTTAGTAGCTGTAAATAGCTATGTTAGTGTTTCTGGGGTTAAAATGTGTATTAATCCAATGCAACTAACTAAGTATAAGAGTTTGAGATAGATGTGGAGAGTTTAAAAGCCACTTATACCCATTGTCCCAAAACAGGCTAAAACCAAGAAAACATTGCTTAGATGTAAACAGCTATGTTAGTGTTTATGGGGTTAAAATGTGTCTTAATACAATGCAACTAACTAATTATAAGAGTTTAAGATAGATGTGGAGAGTTTAAAAGCCATATACCCTTTTTGTCCCAAAACAAGCTAAAACCAAGAAAACATTGCTTAGAAGCTGTAAACAGCTATGTTAGTGTTTATGGGGTTAAAATGTGTCTTAATCCAATGCAACTAACTAATTATAAGACTTTCAGATAGATGTGGAGAGTTGATAAGCCACTTATATCCATTTTGTCCCAAAACAGGCTAAAACCAAGAAAACATTGCTTAGAAGCACTAAACAGCTATGTTAGTGTTTATGGGGTTAAAATGTGTCTTAATCCAATGCAACTAACTAATTATAAGAGTTTGAGATAGATGTGGAGAGTTTAAAAGTCACTTATACCCATTTTGTCCCAAAACAGGCTAAAACCAAGAAAACATTGCTTAGAAACTGTAAACAGCTATGTTAGTGTTTCTGGGGTTAAAATGTGTCTTAATCCAATGCAACTAACTAATTATAAGAGTTTGAGATAGATGTGGAGAGTTTAAAAGCCACTTATACCCATTTTGTCCCAAAACAGGCTAACAGCAAGAAAACATTGCTTAGTAGCTGTAAACAGCTATGTTAGTGTTTATGGAGTTAAAATGTTTCTTAATCCAATGCAACTAACTAAGTATAAGAGTTTGAGATAGATGTGGAGAGTTTAAAAGCCACTGATACCCATTTTGTTCCAAAACAGGCTAAAACCAAGAAAACATTGCTTAGAAGCACTAAACAGCTATGTTAGTGTTTATGGGGTTAAAATGTGTCTTAATCCAATGCAACTAACTAATTATAAGAGTTTGAGATAGATGTGGAGAGTGTAAAAGCCACTTATACCCATTTTGTCCCAAAACAGGCTAAAACCAAGAAAACATTGCTTAGAAGCTGTAAAGAGCTATGTTAGTGTTTATGGGGTTAAAATGTGTCTTAATCCATTACAACAAACTAATTATAAGAGTTTGAGATAGATGTCGAGAGTTTAAAAGCCACTTATTCCCATTTTGTCCCAATAGAGGCTAAAACCAAGAAAACATTGCTTAGAAGCACTAAACAGCTATGTTAGTGTTTATGGGGTTAAAATGTGTCTTAATCCAATGCAACTAACTAATTATAAGAGTTTGAGATAGATGTGGAGAGTTTAAAAGTCACTTATACCCATTTTGTCCCAAAACAGGCTAAAACCAAGAAAACATTGCTTAGAAACTGTAAACAGCTATGTTAGTGTTTCTGGGGTTAAAATGTGTCTTAATCCAATGCAACTAACTAATTATAAGAGTTTGAGATAGATGTGGAGAGTTTAAAAGCCACTTATACCCATTTTGTCCCAAAACAGGCTAACAGCAAGAAAACATTGCTTAGTAGCTGTAAACAGCTATGTTAGTGTTTATGGAGTTAAAATGTTTCTTAATCCAATGCAACTAACTAAGTATAAGAGTTTGAGATAGATGTGGAGAGTTTAAAAGCCACTGATACCCATTTTGTCCCAAAACAGGCTAAAACCAAGAAAACATTGCTTAGAAGCACTAAACAGCTATGTTAGTGTTTATGGGGTTAAAATGTGTTTTAATCCAATGCAACTAACTAATTATAAGAGTTTGAGATAGATGTGGAGAGTGTAAAAGCCACTTATACCCATTTTGTCCCAAAACAGGCTAAAACCAAGAAAACATTGCTTAGAAGCTGTAAAGAGCTATGTTAGTGTTTATGGGGTTAAAATGTGTCTTAATCCATTACAACAAACTAATTATAAGAGTTTGAGATAGATGTCGAGAGTTTAAAAGCCACTTATTCCCATTTTGTCCCAATAGAGGCTAAAACCAAGAAAACATTGCTTAGTAGCTGTAAACAGCTATGTTAGTGTTTATGGGGTTAAAATGTGTATTAATCCAATGCAACTAACTAAGTATAAGAGTTTGAGATAGATGTGGAGAGTTTAAAAGCCACTTATACCCATTTTGTCCCAAAACAGGCTCAAACCAAGAAAACATTGCTTAGTAGCTGTAAACAGCTATATTAGTGTTTATGGGGTTAAAATGTGTCTTAATCCAATGCAACTAACTAATTATAAGAGTTTAAGATAGATGTGGAGAGTTTAAAAGCCACTTATACCCTTTTTGTCCCAAAACAGGCTAAAACCAAGAAAACATTGCTTAGAAGCTGTAAACAGCTATGTTAGTGTTTATGGGGTTAAAATGTGTCTTAATTCAATGCACCTAACTAATTATAAGACTTTAAGCTAGATGTGGAGAGTTGATAAGCCACTTATATCCATTTTGTCCCAAAACAGGCTAAAACAAAGAAAACATTGCTTAGAAGCTGTAAATAGCTATGTTAGTGTTTCTGGGGTTAAAATGTGTCTTAATTCAATGCAACTGACTAGTTATAAGAGTTTGAGATAGATGTGGAGAGTTTAAAAGCCACTTATACCCATTTTGTCCCAAAACAGGCTAACACCAAGAAAACATTGCTTAGAAGCTGTAAACAGCTATGTTAGTGTTTATGGGGTTAAAATGTGTCTTAATCCAATGCAACTAACTAATTATAAGACTTTGCGATAGATGTGGAGAGTTTAAAAGCCACTTATACCTATTTAGTCCCAAAACAGTCTAAAACCAAGAAAACATTGCTTAGAAGCACTAAACAGCTATGTTAGTGTTTATGGGGTTAAAATGTGTCTTAATCCAATGCAACTAACTAATTATAACATTTTGAGATAGATGTGGAGAGTTTATAAGCCACTTATATCCATTTTGTCCCAAAACAGGCTAAAACCAAGAAAACATTGCTTAGAAGCTGTAAACAGCTATGTTAGTATTTATGGGGTTAAAATGTGTCTTAATCCAATGCAACTAACTAATTATAAGAGTTTGAGATAGATGTGGAGAGTTTAAAAGCCACTTATAACCATTTTGTCCCAAAATAGGCTAACACCAAGAAAACATTGCTTAGAAGCTGTAAACAGCTATGTTAGTGTTTATGGGGTTAGAATGTGTCTTAATCCAATGCAACTAACTAATTATAAGACTTTGAGATAGATGTGGAGAGTTTAAATGCCACTTATACCTATTTTGTCCCAAAACAGGCTAAAACCAAGAAAACATTGCTTAGAAGCACTAAACAGCTATGTTAGTGTTTATGGGGTTAAAATGTGTCTTAATCCAATGCAACTAACTAATTATAAGAGTTTGAGATAGATGTGGAGAGTTTAAAAGCCACTTATACCCATTTTTCCCAAAACAGGCTAACACCAAGAAAACATTGCTTAGAAGCTGTAAACATCTATGTTAGTGTTTCTAAGGTTAAAATGTGTCTTAATCCAATGCAACTAACTAATTATAAGACTTTGAGATAGATGTGGAGAGTTTAAAAGCCACTTATACCTATTTTGTCCCAAAACAGGCTAAAACCAAGAAAACATTGCTTAGAAGCTGTAAACAGCTATGTTAGTGTTTATAGGGTTAAAATGTGTCTTAATCCAATGCAACTAACTAATTATAAGAGTTTAAGATAGATGTGGAGAGTTTAAAAACCACTTATACCCATTTTGTCCCAAAACAGGCTAAAACCAAGAAAACATTGCTTAGAAGCTGTAAACAGCTATGTTAGTGTTTATGGGGTTAAAATGTGTCTTAATCCAATGCAACTAACTAAGTATAAGAGTTTGAGATAGATGTGGAGAGTTTAAAAGCCACTGATACCCATTTTGTCCCAAAACAGGCTAAAACCAAGAAAACATTGCTTAGAAGCTGTAAACAGATATGTTAGTGTTTATGGGGTTAAAATGTGTCTTAATCCAATGCAACTAACTAATTATAAGAGTTTAAGATAGATGTGGAGAGTTTAAAAACCACTTATACCCATTTTGTCCCAAAACAGGCTAAAACCAAGAAAACATTGCTTAGAAGCTGTAAACAGCTATGTTAGTGTTTATGGGGTTAAAATGTGTCTTAATCCAATGCAACTAACTAATTATAAGAGTTTGATATAGATGTGGAGAGTTTAAAACCCACTTGTACCCATTTTGTCCCAAAACAGGCTAAAACCAAGAAAACATTGCTTAGAAGCTGTAATTAGCTATGTTAGTGTTTATGGGGTTAAAATGTGTCTTAATCCAATGCAACTAACTAGTTATAATACTTTGAGATAGATGTGGAGAATTGATAAGCCACTTATATCCATTTTGTCCCAAAACAGGCTAAAACAAAGAAAACATTGCTTAGAAGCTGTAAATAGCTATGTTAGTGTTTATGGGGTTAAAATGTGTCTTAATCTAATGCAACTAACTGTTGAAATAAGCGGAAGACTTAGAGAGATTTGAGAGGTTTAGAATGAAGAAGAAGAGTTGGTGGCGAATAGTATGAAAGAGAGTGATAATAGATTAGAATTAGGTAGAATATATCAAATACAACACATGACAAAGGTTTTAAATAGGGAGGCAGCTAGGGCGACCACATGACCTAAAATAGAAACAAAAGAAATCGACAATTAGGAGAGAGAGGGGGTAGGTGATCGGTGATAGCGACTTGTCCTAGTCTTCCACTCTTGTCCACTTGCGCTTTCTCCCTAACGGCTACACAAGGGATTCTCGATCCTTCTCATGGGCTGAAGGTAAGCAGGCCTCCTCACTATCCTCACACATAGATGACTCGGCCTTAGTGCTTCACTCGGCCTTATTGCTTGCACGTACGGACGGTACGGACTGTACGGACGCCATAGGCTTATTCTTGATCAATACTCCCCCTCAAGCTTAGCCTGATGAAATGGCTAAGCTTGGAACCCGTGAAGCAGCACCTCATTAAAAACCTTGACTTAGAAAACCTCATGGGACAAAACTAAGCCAAGGGAAAAAGAGTGTGCTGTCCACGGATTAGGAAAGTTGATCACGGCCGTGTGATGTCTACAAGTCCAAGTTTGCTATGAATATAATCACAAACCTTGGGACTTGCAGATTTGGTGAAGATGTCGGCTAGCTGGTCTTGACTCCTTGTGTGGCATGGTAGAACCGCTCCCTCTTCGATCCTCTCCCTAACCTTGTGGCAGTCGCTCTCAATGTGCTTGGTCCGTTCATGGAAGACTGAGTTAGTGGCTATGTGGATCGCTGCCTCATTGTCACAATGCATTGTCATCGGCTGTCTTGTTTCAATGCCGAGATCCTTAAGTAGACCTTTCAACCATGTCATCTCATTAGTTAGCTTCCTCATAGCTCGGTACTCAGCCTCGGCACTTGAACATGACACCACCTTTTGCTTCTTAGACCTCCATGTAACTAGGTTTCCTCCAACAAAGGTGCAATATCCAGTAGTTGACCGCCTATCCAATGTGTCTCCATTATAGTCCGCATCACAATAACCCACGATCTCAGTGTTGCCGTTTTTACCCATCCAAATGCCTTGACCAGGGCTGCCCTTGAGATAGCTCAAAATCCTCTCCACTTGACTCCATTGATACTTGCTTGGAGCTTGCATGTGCTGACTCACCTGATTCACAGCATAAGAGATATCAGGTCGTGTGATAGTTAAATAGATCAACTTACCTACAAGCCGTCGGTAGCGTGTGACGTCCGGGAACGGCTCGTCCAATGGTTCGCGTGGTTTGCCTTCCTTCGCCCGAATGCTCTCCCCCTTTCGCTTGAGCTGGTAATCTTCATCCAGTGGTGTAGTAGCTGGAACCGTACCAAGTTTGCCTGTCTCAGCAAGCAAGTCAAGAGCATACTTGCGTTGTGAGAGGAAGATACCCTCCGGGGAACGGCAGATTTCGATGCCGAGGAAGTATTTGAGCTCTCCGAGGTCCTTAATGTCAAAGGCAGACTTGAGAGAGTCTTTAATGGCAACAATACCGGCCTTGTCATCGCCAGTCACGATGATGTCATCGACATAAACCAGCACCACAACCAGGCCAAGTGATGTCTTGAGAGTGAAAAGAGTGTGGTCAGCCTCCGATCGTCTAAAGCCATTCGCCTTAAGAGTGGAGCTGAGCTTATGGTACCAGGCGCGTGGTGACTGTTTGAGGCCATAGATGGCCTTGCGTAACCGTAAGACCTTCCCGGGAGCAACAATGTCCTCAAGGCCAGGCGGAGGAGTCATGTACACTTCTTCATCTAGCTCGCCTTGGAGGAACGCGTTCTTCACATCCATTTGCCATAAGTCCCAAGAAAGGTTCACGGCCACCGATAGCACTACTCGCACGGTATGCAATTTGGCCACGGGAGCAAACGTTGCCGTGTAGTCATCTCCATAGGTTTGAGTGAACCCTCGGGCCACCAGCCGTGCCTTATGCCTTTCAATCTCTCCCGTGCTCAAGAACTTGATGGTGAATACCCACTTTGAACTTACGGCCTTCTTCCCTTTGGGGAGGTCAGCCTCATCCCATGTGTGATTTCTGATCATTGCACCAGCTTCATCCTCCACAGCATCTACCCATACCTTATGTTCTTTGGCCTCCTCGTACGTTTGGGGAACCCAGTGTTCATCAACTTGGCCGAAGAAGGCTTGGTGCTCGGTCGGAAGCAGCTCGAGCGAACATACGGCTTGGATAGGGTGTGCGACGGCTTGACTGTTGTAGTAGACCCTCTTATCTTTCCATGTAGAGGGGTGAGACCGGACACGCGTGCTTCGTCGTGGAGCTGGTTGAGCTGGCGGCACTGATTGGCTGGACTGAGTGACATCTTCGATGACCGGTTCAGCATCAGGTCGTGTCTCGGTCAGGCTTGAGTTTGGCTCGGGCATCTCATGGTCCGGGGATATTATCTCGGGCATAGCACCTTCCGGCTCGAGCGTATGGTCAATGGAGCTCGGGTTGGGTTCTGGCTGAGGAAGGGCTGTGGCCGTAGGCGGATTTCCGAGATGGTCAAGGAGAAACTTAAGGCTGGAGGCTCTATCATTTGGTGATGATGAAAGATCCTTCAAGCTGTTCCAGTCTTTGTTATCAAAATAACCCACATTTTCCAAGAACCGAACATCTCTTGATACATACAGCCGGCTTGTCTTTGGGTCAAAACACTTGTATCCCTTTTGAGTAGTGGAGTAGCCGATGAACATACACCTTATGCTTTTGGGATCGAGCTTACTCCGCTGTTCTCCTGGCACAAGTACAAAAGAAACACACCCAAAGACCCGTAAGTGCTCTAGAGATGGTTTAAATCCATTCAATACCTCAAATGGCGATAGGTCATTAAGGACTTTGGTTGGTGTCCGATTGATCAAGTAGCATGCTGTCATCACAGCATCACCCCAATATCGCCTTGTAACGTGTGAATGGAACATCATCGACCGTGCCACCTCCATTAGATGTCGGTTCTTCCTCTCGGCCACACCATTTTGTTGGGGCGTATAGGGACAACTCGTTTGGTGTAGTATGCCGTGTTTTGCTAGGTGTTCTCTGAATTTGTGACTTGTATACTCTCCACCATTGTCTGATCTAAGTACCTTAATTTTAGCATTGAAATGATTAGTAACATAATTTTGAAAGTTTATAAAAGCATCAAACACTCTATCCTTTGAAGGCAACAAAGTAATCCATGTGTACTTAGATTTTTCATCAATAAAAGTCACAAAATATTTGTTATTATCTCTAGAAAGGCATGGTGAAGTCCACACATCCGAGTGCACTAAATCAAAACAATGCTCATAAATAGTTTTAGACTTGGGAAAAATAGATTTGCAATGTTTACCAAGAATACAAGACTCACACATTGAACTATCAAAAGAAACACTTGGTAACATTAAAGCAAGGGCACGAGAATGAGGATGGCCTAATCTAGCATGCCACACACTATCCAAATTAACAACAAAACAAGATTTAGTAGATAAACTTGGCGAGGTTTTCTCTAGGACATAGAGATCTCCACTCCCTTGTCCCTCTCCAAGAACTTTTCCAGTCTCAATATCCTGAAAATGAACACTATTAGGACCAAAGATTGCATAACAATTCAAATCATTAGTGGTTCTCTTAACCGATAGAAGATTAGATGTGAAGGTAGGCATAAAGAAAGCTTTTGTGGTTTTATCAAATAGTTTCAAGTCCCCTATTCCTTTCACTGGTATTTGTTCTCCATTTGCAATTATAACATTTCCTAAAGCCGGTTTTATATTGTCAATTAGACTAGGATTACTAATCATGTGGTGAGAAGCACCCGAGTCTACGACAAGAGATTTACTAGGCTTAGAGGTAAAGAAAGAGATACCAGACTCCTTGAGTGAGGCAATGGAACGGATGAGCGCCTCAAGGTCTGATTTCCTAACCACTTCTCCATAGGCTGCGGTCATGGCTGCCTCATCTCCTTGCTTTGACGGCCCGGCTCCCTTGTCGCTAACCGCTTCCTTTGAGAGGTTTGCTTTGAACTTGGCCGGTTTGAGATGAGGGTGGAGGACCCAGCACTTGTCTTTCAGGTGACCCCGCCTCTTGCAGTGGTCGCATATCCACACCTTCCTCTCCTCTTGCTTGTACACTCCTTTATTAGCCGTAGCAAGCTCCCCCTTACCGCTAAACAAGTCAAGAGAACCTTGCTCTCTTTGGATTTGTGAACAAATGTCTTCAAAAGAGGGAAGTTTCTCTGCCCTGAGGATGTGCTTCAAGAGATCGTTGAAGGATGGGTTTAAAGTAAGAAGGAGACCAAAGATCTTGTCTTGCTCCTTTCTTTCAGTCAACACACTCGGATCGAGTGTACTCGGCCGCAACATGTCAAGCTCAGACCATAAAGCTCGAAACTTGCCAAGATGTTTAGTGAACTCCACATCATCTTGGTTAAGCTCATTTATGGCCTTCTTGACCTCAAAGACCCGAGTCAAGTTGGAGATATTGCCATAGACACCTTTAAGTGTCTCCCACAACTCCTTGGCCGTCTCGCAATATGAGTAGGCCTCAAGGATTGGTGTGTCAAGAGAGTTTTGGAGAACAGATAGGACAACTTGGTCTTCTTGGAACCACTTGGCCTTCCTCTCGCTCTCTTCTTCTACTTCCTCCTTGGAAGCGCCTTCATCTTCTCCTTTGAGGTTTTGTTTTGGAGCATAGTCACTCTCGACATGACTCCAAAGACCACGACCTCCAAGGGCAGTTCTTGTGGTTCTAGTCCACAGCAAGTAGTTTGTTCCTTTGAGAACAACCGGCATGACAATGGGTTTGGCGTTTTCCATGGTTTAACCGCTATGGACCGATGGACAAAGCTTTTACCCGGAGAATAAAGAGAAATAGGACTGAGAATCGAGTGAACAAGAATGAAGAATGGAAGAATAGAAGAGATAGGTTATCAAGAACGACAACCTAGCTCTGATACCATGTTGAAATAAGCGGAAGACTTAGAGAGATTTGAGAGGTTTAGAATGAAGAAGAAGAGTTGGTGGCGAATAGTATGAAAGAGAGTGATAATAGATTAGAATTAGGTAGAATATATCAAATACAACACATGACAAAGGTTTTAAATAGGGAGGCAGCTAGGGCGACCACATGACCTAAAATAGAAACAAAAGAAATCGACAATTAGGAGAGAGAGGGGGTAGGTGATCGGTGATAGCGACTTGTCCTAGTCTTCCACTCTTGTCCACTTGCGCTTTCTCCCTAACGGCTACACAAGGGATTCTCGATCCTTCTCATGGGCTGAAGGTAAGCAGGCCTCCTCACTATCCTCACACATAGATGACTCGGCCTTAGTGCTTCACTCGGCCTTATTGCTTGCACGTACGGACGGTACGGACTGTACGGACGCCATAGGCTTATTCTTGATCAATACTAACTAAGTTTAAGAGTTTGAGATGAATGTGGAGAGTTTAAAAGCCACTTATACCCATATTGTCCCAAAACAGGCTAACACCAAGAAAACATTGCTTAGAAGCTGTAAACAGCTATGTTAGTGTTTATGGGGTTAAAATGTGTCTTAATCCAATGCAACTAACTAATTATAAGAGTTTGAGATAGATGAGGAGAGTTTAAAAGCCACTTATACCCATTTTGTCCCAAAACAGGCTAAAACCAAGAAAACATTGCTTAGAAGCTGTAAAGAGCTATGTTAGTGTTTATGGGGTTAAAATGTGTCTTAATCCATTACAACAAACTAATTAAAAGAGTTTGAGATAGATGTCGAGAGTTTAAAAGCCACTTATTCCCATTTTGTCCCAATAGAGGCTAAAACCAAGAAAACATTGCTTAGTAGCTATAAATAGCTATGTTAGTGTTTCTGGGGTTAAAATGTGTCTTAATCCAATGCAACTGACTAGTTATAAGAGTTTGAGATAGATGTGGAGAGTTTAAAAGCCACTTATACCCATTTTGTCCCAAAACAGGCTAACACCAAGAAAACATTGCTTAGAAGCTGTAAACAGCTATGTTAGTGTTTATGGGGTTAAAATGTGTCTTAATCCAATGCAACTAACTAATTATAAGACTTTGCGATAGATGTGGAGAGTTTAAAAGCCACTTATACCTATTTAGTCCCAAAACAGTCTAAAACCAAGAAAACATTGCTTAGAAGCACTAAACAGCTATGTTAGTGTTTATGGGGTTAAAATGTGTCTTAATCCAATGCAACTAACTAATTATAAGACTTTGAGATAGATGTGGAGAGTTTATAAGCCACTTATATCCATTTTGTCCCAAAACAGGCTAAAACCAAGAAAACATTGCTTAGAAGCTGTAAACAGCTATGTTAGTATTTATGGGGTTAAAATGTGTCTTAATCCAATGCAACTAACTAATTATAAGAGTTTGAGATAGATGTGGAGAGTTTAAAAGCCACTTATAACCATTTTGTCCCAAAATAGGCTAACACCAAGAAAACATTGCTTAGAAGCTGTAAACAGCTATGTTAGTGTTTATGGGGTTAGAATGTGTCTTAATCCAATGCAACTAACTAATTATAAGACTTTGAGATAGATGTGGAGAGTTTAAAAGCCACTTATACCTATTTTGTCCCAAAACAGTCTAAAACCAAGAAAACATTGCTTAGAAGCACTAAACAGCTATGTTAGTGTTTATGGGGTTAAAATGTGTCTTAATCCAATGCAACTAACTAATTATAAGACTTTGAGATAGATGTGGAGAGTTTAAAAGCCACTTATACCTATTTTGTCCCAAAACAGGCTAAAACCAAGAAAACATTGCTTAGAAGCTGTAAACAGCTATGTTAGTGTTTATGGGGTTAAAATGTGTCTTAATCCAATGCAACTAACTAATTATAAGAGTTTAAGGTAGATGTGGAGAGTTTAAAAACCACTTATACCCATTTTGTCCCAAAACAGGCTAAAACCAAGAAAACATTGCTTAGAAGCTGTAAACAGCTATGTTAGTGTTTATGGGGTTAAAATGTGTCTTAATCCAATGCAACTAACTAAGTATAAGAGTTTGAGATAGATGTGGAGAGTTTAAAAGCCACTGATACCCATTTTGTCCCAAAACAGGCTAAAACCAAGAAAACATTGCTTAGAAGCTGTAAACAGCTATGTTAGTGTTTATGGGGTTAAAATGTGTCTTAATCCAATGCAACTAACTAATTATAAGAGTTTAAGATAGATGTGGAGAGTTTAAAAACCACTTATACCCATTTTGTCCCAAAACAGGCTAAAACCAAGAAAACATTGCTTAGAAGCTGTAAACAGCTATGTTAGTGTTTATGGGGTTAAAATGTGTCTTAATCCAATGCAACTAACTAATTATAAGAGTTTGATATAGATGTGGAGAGTTTAAAACCCACTTGTACCCATTTTGTCCCAAAACAGGCTAAAACCAAGAAAACATTGCTTAGAAGCTGTAATTAGCTATGTTAGTGTTTATGGGGTTAAAATGTGTCTTAATCCAATGCAACTAACTAGTTATAATAGTTTGAGATAGATGTGGAGAATTGATAAGCCACTTATATCCATTTTGTCCCAAAACAGGCTAAAACAAAGAAAACATTGCTTAGAAGCTGTAAATAGCTATGTTAGTGTTTATGGGGTTAAAATGTGTCTTAATCTAATGCAACTAACTAAGTATAAGAGTTTGAGATGAATGTGGAGTGTTTAAAAGCCACTTATACCCATATTGTCCCAAAACAGGCTAACACCAAGAAAACATTGCTTAGAAGCTGTAAACAGCTATGTTAGTGTTTATGGGGTTAAAATGTGTCTTAATCCAATGCAACTAACTAATTATAAGAGTTTGAGATAGATGTGGAGAGTTTAAAAGCCACTTATACCCATTTTGTCCCAAAACAGGCTAAAACCAAGAAAACATTGCTTAGAAGCTGTAAAGAGCTATGTTAGTGTTTATGGGGTTAAAATGTGTCTTAATCCATTACAACAAACTAATTAAAAGAGTTTGAGATAGATGTCGAGAGTTTAAAAGCCACTTATTCCCATTTTGTCCCAATAGAGGCTAAAACCAAGAAAACATTGCTTAGTAGCTATAAATGTTGGGATTTCAAGAGAGACAGCTCTTGTCCAAGGAGAGACAACTCCCAATGATTGAATCTCCTTATACCCACAATAAACTAACTCAATCTAAAGGGGAAGAGAAGAACATCAACTTGTGATGAACTCCCCATAAATAAGCTAAATAGACTCCAAATACTAGATAGTAAATAGAATCTATGAAGGAACAAACATCCTAGTTTGAGACTAATCCTTGTTAAAGTATCACAACACTTAAGAGTTTGTGTACTTAGGTCGAAAGGATTTAGAATCAGTAAGCTAGGGAATCATAAGTAAATAAAGAAGAGTTTAGGGTGAATTTAGAGAAGAGAATCGGCTGCCTTAAGGGCAGCCTCTAACCTTTGCTCCCTAAACACTCTACATTGAATCTAAGAACATAAACAAGTGTAGAGAGGGAATTGATTCTCTTATTATTGAATTATATTACATATGAGTTGAATTACAGCTTAATATAGAGAAAACAAGGTCAATATGACCGTTAGGGAGAAAGAGAGCATTGAGAGTGACATTCTCGGTTTTGTGATGGTGAAAGCGACCTCCTTCCCTTTCACCATCCACTTGATCTCTTCCTTCCTTCCTTGGCCGTTGGATCTTCTTTCTTTCCTTTCCTTCTTTCCTTTGTGAGACATTTCCTTCTTCTTGGGCTTCTTCTTCTTATAAGGCCTTTGTTCTTCTTATATTGCACTTATGGCCTTGCTGGCCTTTCTTCCTTGCTCACACGGCCCACACTTCCTTACCAGCCTCTCTCATTGTGCTCACGGTCTTACTGGCCGCTCACACACCACTCATGGCCTCACGGCCACTCTTCTTGGTGCACATGGCCTTACCGGCCGTCCTTCTTGTGTTGGCAGCCTCACCGGCCACTCTTCTTCATCTTCCATGGCTCGGCCTTACTGGCCTCTCCTCTCTCTTCCTCCTTACTCTCTAATACTCCCCCGCACGCTTGATCAGCGGTACACCATGAGGACCAAAGATCAAGGGTGGACTAGTGTCATCTACCTCATTAAAAACCTTAACAAAGAAAACCTCTTGGGATAAAACTTTGTTAAGGGAAAAAGAGTATAGACTTCACTATCCATGATGTCCCTTGACCTTGGTTTGGAAAGAACTTGCTCCCTTCTCTTCATATTTGAACCGCTACTCTTCTTCCTTAGCCCTTCTTGTCTTTAGCACATTCCTTATGATCTCCATCCTTGTTCCTTTAGAATTTCTTTGAGGCTCTCATAGTCTCCTTTACCCTTAAACAAGTGATAAAGAAGAAAAGAATAAGTGTTTGCTATGAGGAATATCAAAGAAAATTTCTAAAAGTGTGACAATTTAAGAAAAAATCATATGGAAGTGTAAAGACTAGCAATGAACTAAGATAATGAATTTAAGAATTTAAATAGAGTAGGGTTTAGAGCACAGCCTTTTTGGTGTTTTGATGGATAGGAAGGAGAGAGTTTATCATTGTTGCGGTTTAAACTCTCTTCTTGAGACCGCTTCTCTAGCCATGGTTTTTAACCAGGCCAGTTTTATCGTCAGACTGATATATGTCCACTGAATCGGACATAACTCTCGAACGGCTGCTCGGATTGGTATGATTCCACTTCCACTGGCATGATGACTCTATGGTCTAGAACTTTTGTGAAGAACGCGGAAGCTGAATCGCAGTGGAAGGCTTTCGTCCGAGCCGATATTTAAGACGCTTCGGCTGAGCTTTAAGTAAAAACTTTTGCTTCTGACCGAGCAGAATCTGTGAGGTGCGGTGTGAAGTCACTTGATAGTCGATCTCCCCCGCAACCTTTACTTGATGATGGGCCTCTCCTCATCATCTCAGTTGAAACCTTGTGCATCACCTTTCTCAAAGACAATTGTGCACATTCGATCAACAACTTGGCACTAACACACATGCTCTTGGACTGATTCATCACCTTCCACCAGCTTAACAAAGACTTGGTGGCCCTTGGTTCTAACTCCAGGCATTGTGCTGCGCTCTCCTCATGGCTTTCTTGTAGCCTTCAACCTCGCCACTTCTTCTTGAGATAGTAAGCGAGCTCCACACAATCTTCAAGGCTGAAACTGAAACCAAATTCAATGGGACAGATTCTAAAACAAGAGATTGTGAGAGATTAGAGTATAGAGTATATTACTGAAAATAAATAGAGAATTTAGAGAATAAGTGAGAGAATTAGTAACCAAGAATATAGAGTATAGTAGAGTATATGGGCGGAAGTATAAGTGAATGGAGAGTAGAATAGAGAATTTGCTCAAGAGTTCTTATGGGCAGAGATTAACTCTGTTTTTCTTGAGTTGAAAGAAGCTTTGACAGCCAAGAACATCCAAGAAGACAAGCTTTTGGTGCTTTAATGGCTGAAACACAATGGACCGTTTGGAAAATTAATTTCTCCAACGGTTTAGGTATATCTTATGGTAGAATCACTTAAAACAAAGTGTTCTCCAAGATCATAAAGCTTTAGATCCACGAAGATAACATATAGAAGATGTTTTTCGTGGTCACAAGCAAAGAAGAAACAACAAAAGCCTTTGGAACAACCTATTGTCCAACGGTTAAAAGAAAACATCTTCGAACAGCTTTAGTCTAGTTGACCAAGCGGACATGAGATGCGAAAATTAAGATCTCTCTCTTCTTCAAGCTTGAATCTGGACACACCATACGGCCAGAAACAAAGCTTTCTCAACATTGAGAAGAAGAAGAAGCGATTTAGCAACTAAACCTTTAAAGTAAAATTAACTAAAGCAAAATTAAACCTTTAAAGGAAAATTAACTAAATCCTAAGAGAATCCTAAGAAAATCCTAAGAATTTCGTGGCTCATACAAGCACACAAGAACCGTGAATCCTCACCATGAACAACACAATTTGCTCAATGGTTCATCACTTCCCACACATCCCAAACTAAACAAAGCTATTACCAAATCGGTAAAGCTTAAGGATGGGGCTTTTAAACTCGATTTCTTTTCACACACTTGGTCTACAAGTTCTAACAAGACAAGAGACCAAGCTTACTCAACATTGAGCTGCTAAAGAATCGATTGAACAACAAAAGCAAAATTAAAGCTTTAAAGAAACTAAGCTAAGCGAATTAACACCTAAGCGAAGTTTAAAACTTTAACTAAGCTAACTCCTAAGAGAATTGACTTGAGAACGAGTTTGAATCACCAAGAACAGAACCTGCTCTGATACCATGTTGGGATTTCAAGAGAGACAGCTCTTGTCCAAGGAGAGACAACTCCCAATGGTTGAATCTCCTTATACCCACAATAAACTAACTCAATCTAAAGGGGAAGAGAAGAACATCAACTTGTGATGAACTCCCCATAAATAAGCTAAATAGACTCCAAATACTAGATAGTAAATAGAATCTATGAAGGAACAAACATCCTAGTTTGAGACTAATCCTTGTTAAAGTATCACAACACTTAAGAGTTTGTGTACTTAGGTAGAAAGGATTTAGAATCAGTAAGCTAGGGAATCATAAGTAAATAAAGAAGAGTTTAGGGTGAATTTAGAGAAGAGAATCGGCTGCCTTAAGGGCAGCCTCTAACCTTTGCTCCCTAAACACTCTACATTGAATCTAAGAACATAAACAAGTGTAGAGAGGGAATTGATTCTCTTATTATTGAATTATATTACATATGAGTTGAATTACAGCTTAATATAGAGAAAACAAGGTCAATATGACCGTTAGAGAGAAAGAGAGCATTGAGAGTGACATTCTCGGTTTTGTGATGGTGAAAGCGACCTCCTTCCCTTTCACCATCCACTTGATCTCTTCCTTCCTTCCTTGGCCGTTGGATCTTCTTTCTTTCCTTTCCTTCTTTCCTTTGTGAGACATTTCCTTCTTCTTGGGCTTCTTCTTCTTATAAGGCCTTTGTTCTTCTTATATTGCACTTATGGCCTTGCTGGCCTTTCTTCCTTGCTCACACGGCCCACACTTCCTTACCAGCCTCTCTCATTGTGCTCACGGTCTTACTGGCCGCTCACACACCACTCATGGCCTCACGGCCACTCTTCTTGGTGCACATGGCCTTACCGGCCGTCCTTCTTGTGTTGGCAGCCTCACCGGCCACTCTTCTTCATCTTCCATGGCTCGGCCTTACTGGCCTCTCCTCTCTCTTCCTCCTTACTCTCTAATAATAAACAGCTATGTTAGTGTTTATGGGGTTAAAATGTGTATTAATCCAATGCAACTAACTAAGTATAAGAGTTTGAGATAGATGTGGAGAGTTTAAAAGCCACTTATACTCATTTTGTCCCAAAACAGGCTCAAACCAAGAAAACATTGCTTAGAAGCTGTAAACAGCTATGTTAGTGTTTATGGGGTTAAAATGTGTCTTAATCCAATGCAACTAACTAATTATAAGAGTTTAAGATAGATGTGGAGAGTTTAAAAGCCACTTATACCCTTTTTGTCCCAAAACAGGCTAAAACCAAGAAAACATTGCTTAGAAGCTGTAAACAGCTATGTTCGTGTTTATGGGGTTAAAATGTGTCTTAATCCAATGCAACTAACTAATTATAAGAGTTTAAGATAGATGTGGAGAGTTGATAAGCCACTTATACCCATTTTGTCCCAAAACAGGCTAAAACCAAGAAAACATTGCTTAGAAGCTGTAAACAGCTATGTTAGTGTTTATGGGGTTAAAATGTGTCTTAATCCAATGCAACTAACTAATTATAAGAGTTTGAGATAGATGTGGAGAGTTTAAAACCCACTTGTACCCATTTTGTCCCAAAACAGGCTAAAACCAAGAAAACATTGCTTAGAAGCTGTAATTAGCTATGTTAGTGTTTATGGGGTTAAAATGTGTCTTAATCCAATGCAACTAACTAGTTATAATACTTTGAGATAGATGTGGAGAGTTGATAAGCCACTTATATCCATTTTGTCCCAAAACAGGCTAAAACAAAGAAAACATTGCTTAGAAGCTGTAAATAGCTATGTTAGTATTTATGGGGTTAAAATGTGTCTTAATCTAATGCAACTAGCTAAGCATAAGAGTTTGAGATGAATGTGGAGAGTGAAACATATTTATTGTGTGTGGTGTGATGAAAGTGAATGAGTGTGTGCAATGGTATGATATGATGGGTGTTTCAATTCCCCTTATGCAGTTGCAGTATAAGGGGTGTCAATCCAGTCTGAGTGCTTGTGAACAATCAAGACATGCATATGAATCTAAGTTAAGACAAATATGAAAGGATGTTTGTCACTAACAATCCTATGATGATAATGATAAAATGCAGAAAATAAACTACAAGAGCTAAGAACTAGATGCAAATAAAACAGAATGATTATGAACTAAGAACAGACACAGAAACTGTAAACACTAGATAAGAACTAATGCAAGACAAGTGATGAACTAGATGCTAAGTGAATGCAATGGAAATTAAACAGAAATGAAACAAGACAAACACAGATCATAAACAAGAGTTCTGGGGATGAACTCGAGCAGCACTCGACCGAGTGTAGGTCGAGTGAGTGGTCGAGCTAGACGAATCCGGAAAAACAGAGCAATGCAATAAAAACAGAGTAAAGATAACACAGATCAAACAGCAGGCAAATAACAAGATTAAGACTTTAAAATCAATAAACAAAGAAGGTTTCTGAGGATGGATTCATGGGATAAACTAACCATTGTGGTAATCTAACTTGATCAACAAATCTCAAGCAATGCTATGAGCTAACCTCTAGACATATTAATCTAAGACAAGTCTCTCCCACTCTCATGGTCAAGAGACAATCAAACCTATGCAATCCTAGACTTGCTCTCACAATGAAAAGAATCTACACAAGCAGGCATTAAGCAATACATCTCAAACCAAACAAGACCTCTAATCTCTTAGCAAGCCTAATGGTAAGCTCTAGATCTAGCCTTATCTATGCTTCTTAAACATTGGTGTGATGCTAAAAAGCTTGAGATCAGATCCTACCCTCTCAGATATAGGATCAGCATTAAGAACATCTAGCCTAGAAGAGATCTACAACAATCAAGCTTGATCAAGTCAGATGTACCACAAGATCAATCTATCCTAACCCATCCTCAAGATCCTAAGAAGACTACTCACAACAAGACATGATCAAACAAATCATAAACCCAGAAATCATTGAAACTTGCATGATTAGAAAGATAAGATTAAGATCTACAACTTTAAAGAAGAAATCAAACTCAGATTCTCAATACTTAGAAAGTTATTCAACCAACAAGTATGAGGAAATTCTTCTTTTCTAAGTACAAGATCCAAAAAAAGAAAATAAAAAGCAAAAGGAATAATATTCCTTAAAAGGCAAAAACTAGGTTTAAAATATCTGAAAAGCTGACTAAAAATCTAGATTAAAAACTTCGTTCAGGTGACTGCAGTACAAGTCCTTATATAGTGGGGAAGGTGGAAGCCCTAAAAATGGGAAAAGTCAAAGTGGTCCACGCATCGGTCAACTCGACCAGTGCTCGGTCGAGCTGGGGGTCGAGCTGGCTTCTCTTGTGCAACTCCACACGGTCGAGTCCATCTCCCACTCGGTCGAGTGCTTGGTCGAGCTGGACTCCGGATTCCTTGTTCTTCAGCCTTAACTCCCTTGTTTCCTCTTCATGATTGCTTCACATCTCTTCTCCATTGCTTCCATGCTCCTTAAGCTCCAAAATCACCTGTTTATGCATGAAAAGATGCAAATGCAATGCAACTACACTATAATGCATGATTAGTCCTAAAGCTGCACAATAATGGTGAGAATGGATAGAAAAAGATGCAAAAGATGTGAATAAACTAAGGGAAAACATGGTAAAATATATGAACATCAACACCCCCAAACTTAGTCTTTGCTTGCCCTCAAGCAAATAAACAAGACATAAGAAGGTAAGTGAGGTTTAAAAGTGGGATCTCACCTCCTAAAGCTTGCAAATAGACCATCTAGAATCAATGTCCAAGTTACTAGTACTAGAATGCAAGGTGAAGAGCTATACTTAAAAACTTTAGACAAGCACATCACAACCTTTACTGATTTGAGCCTTAGATATTCACATGCATTCAAATCAACCATTTCCTTTAACATTCATTAATCAAGAACATGAATCAATTCTATGCAATGCTTAAACTCATTTGGCTTGGTAATAAAGGGTTTTAGAGACAATGATGGTCTTTTTTCAGAGTGGGGCTTGTCAATATCAAGGTTCTCTCATTAAAAATGGATTAAGCTTTAGAAGAATGCTAAAGGTAGGAACACCTAAACTCATACAAGAATAAAACCTTGTCTACCCAAAGGCACCCAAAGTGTTTATCCTAACAATCTAAACCCAAATGATCCTAGTGCTACCCTTTAACTTCTTCTTTTCTCTTTAACCCTTTTCTCTTTCGGTTTTCAAGTCTTAGGAGAGGTTTCTTACTTGATCTTTCTAGTGGGATGGGGGATTCTTATTGATTGCTATGGTTCTCTTTTCTTCTTATTCTTAAGACATTTAAGCTTTTTCTAAACTGCTCTTTGCTTTCTTTTCTTTTTCTTTTGACTAGAACCATCTTAGATAACACTTTCTTACTTCCCATCCTTTCACTAGACATTAGCTTTCACTTAAACACACTCCTCTCCTAAAGACTCTACCCTTTTTCTTTCTCTTTTCTTTCTTTCCTTTTTATTACAGCCAAGTCCCAAACCCAACAAGTGAACCACCTAGTCCTATCTAGTTTGGAAAATGCAAACTAGAACTACACAAGGTCTTACTCTTGTCAGTTCAAACCTAACACTTTCTACCAAGCTCAATCCCAAAAAGGCCTCACACACACAAGAATAAACATGGCTTGAAAGAAAGGTTTGGTTAGGGGTAGGGAAACTGATTTAAAAGTGAAATCAGCTACTTGGATCAACAAGAGTGGTAAAAAGGAGAAAGATGATCCAAATATGTATATGGTATCCATGAGTTTAAAGCAATGCATACAATGATAATTAAAAGTCAATATTAGGTTCTTATAGATAGGAAATGGAATCAAATCACAACATGCTTCAACTTAGACCAAATGCAATGCAGGAATTCAAGGCCTGGTTCAGTCTTATGCTTCTAACCACTCAACTAGCATCAAAGTACTAATAACTTGGGCATTGATCCTAGTCTAGTGAATAAAGCAAGCTGACAAGGAAATACTCATCATAAATCCCTAATGCAAATATTATACAATTCTACATGAAACATGCTACACAAGATCCTAATATGCAATGCAAACTACATGAACACTCTTTTTTTTATGAAGATTTTTTCAAAATTTTTCAAATTTTTATGGTTTTTCTATGCCTTAGATGCTAATGCAAGTGCTAACATGATGATGATAAAAATTTGAAATAAGAACACAAAACACAACATCAAATGCTATCTAGAACCCTCCCCCAAACTTAAATCACACAGTCCCTTGTGTGAAAAAGTTGTGAGAAGATTCAAGATTTAAACACAACACAAAACACAACATGAAATGCAATGGTATAAACAATGGTAAGGTGATAGTGGTACCTTAGGGATTGTGGAAGTAGTTGTCCACATCCATCTGCATGCTATCATAGGAGTAGTTGGGGTCAGGCTGGTGGCTTGGAGAAGGACTTTGGGGCAGCTCGACTATGCCAATCGAGCCTGACTCGATCGAGTACGTGGTCGAGTGGGGGGGGTCGAGCTGGGTTGCGTGTCTCCAGTACTTGTCCCTAACTCTTCTATTCAGACTCTTCTACTTCCCTGATTATGAAAATACTAAAGCAAAAATCAAAATACCAAAATTCTAGGCAATATATACAGAGATACCTTAGGGACTTCCTCCCTAGTGAGCTTGTTTAAAGTCACTAAGCTTGACTTTGATGCCTTTTCAGGCTTGAGTTGGAGACCAAGGAGGTGATGAAATCCCCTCTGGTTCTACTTGATAACACTTGTGTTCCTTCTTGATCTCTACTGCCTT